>NC_054496.1:36546742-36887776 GCF_017639515.1 Carcharodon carcharias
GCTTTAGAAACTGGAAGGAGCGAGTGTCTATGGTGGAAAGGAAACTAGGCATGTGGGAGCGATGTTCCCTCTCTATTGCGGGTAAGAACCTCGTCATCAGGCGTGAGGCACTCTCGCTGTTGCTGTACATGGCACAGGTCTGGCTAATTCCACATTCCTGCGCTGTGGCGATCACCCGAGCCATCTTTCACTTTATCTGGAGGTCGAAAATGGATTGTGTCCGCAGGGACGCGATGTACAAGCCTCTAGGTCAAGGGTTAAAAAACGTGCCCAACATCGCCCTCATACTGATGGCCACCTTTGTGTGTGGCTGCATGAAACGGTGCGTAGACCCTCAGGACGCAAACACCAAGTTTGCTGAGGTTCTACCTGTCCCCGGTTTCCCCCTTCAACAGAACTAAGAACCTTCAACTAATGTTGAAGGGTCACGAGGACTCGAAACGTCAACTGTACTCTTCTCCGCCGATGCTGCCAGACCTGCTGAGTTTTTCCAGGTATTTTTTAATTTTTGTTTTGGATTTCCAGCATCCGCAGTTTTTTTGTTTTTACAACTTTCTGATTCTTCCTGTCCTTTTGATGTGTTCATCCCAGGAAAACAATGTTTCAGCCATTTTCTGGTTAATGTTAAACTTTTAACTCATCTTGTCGGGAATGTCACTGCAGTTTGAAATATCAAACACTAAACCCCCAACACAGGACTGTTACTGAGATTCCATCTGTGATTTTTAGTGATGTCAGTGTGGTGTGTATGTGTATGTGTGTATGTGTATGTGTATGTGTGTATGTGTGTGTGTGTGTGTGTGTGTGTGTTAACACCAGGTGCACTGCGACGAGTATATGAGATTCGTAAGTCACCTTTTAACTTTGTCAGACTTTCGGGAAGGTGGGGAATTGGGACCTGCTTAGGTTCGTCATACTGTTCCAAGGTATGGTGGAGTGTGTCGGAGGCGTTGACTGAGACCTGACCCCTTTGTTGGACGTACATCATTCACGCGTATCCGATAGTAACTGGGAGCCGGGTTATGAAGCAGAAGTTGGGGGTGGTGATGTTGCAATGTAGGCTCCCGTACGTGTATGACTGCTCAGTAGTTGTCACACAGTATTTCCCCTTTCCCTTGTATCCTGAGCGTGTGTGATGGTTTTCTCTGTGGGTAATTTCTAATATACAAATCTCCATTCGGTTGTACCCTCATTTGTCCTGCAATACTCAGGCAGTTGCATACCTGCCAGGTTCACAATTACCTGTACAATTTCATGTTTAACATTATCATACAAGAGTTCACTGTCCGTATACAGTATCAGTCCATTCTGTGGCCTAGGGGTCATGTCTGGGCAAGATAGTCTCTGTGGTGTCGTTGTGTCCTGTGATAGTGGGGTGGTGTCGGTCCGGGGGTCCGCCGTTGTAGTCAACTGTCCGTGTTTGGCCCTCAAGATCCAATGCCAGGTGTCTGTCATTCCCAAGTCCTCCTCCCCAGGACAGTGACCCCAGTTGTTGTTGTCCTGAGGTGTGAAGGTAATTTGTGAAAAAACTCTCACACATTGTATCTGGACCTGTGCCCCCTTCGCACATGCCCACGGTCCGTCCAAACCATTGCTGATCTGGAAGCATAGTGGGCCCTCATTTTTCCATCGGAGTTCCATTCCCGAATGCGAGCTCTGCCCTAGGCTCTCACGATCGCTCATTCCAACGGATAGTTGCATAAACCCGGTGCCACACTTGAAGAGCATTGACCTTTCCGTTGTGACGTTCACACCTCCTTTCACGCAATATCCGTCGCTGACATCCTTGTAGTGTAAGCCCATTCCGGCCACTGCTTCACGGTTTACATTCTGTATGCCGGTGGCTGCGATAGCCCGGGCCCTGGTAATGATCATCGACACCCAGCTTTTTTCCATCTTGGCATGGAGGTTACCCAGTTATTGTTATTTCTGTAATGAAGCACACTGCTGGTGATGACCATGGGTTAGGTTGTATAAAGGAGGCAGCTTTCTCCTTTACGTCCCTCCTTGTGCACAGCCCAGGGTCACCCTCCCCGTAGTTGAGGACTCCCCCTTTTGTCTTTCAGATGGCCAGTCCTCCAGATCGGGAATGAATCCTAAACCACTTGGCTAACACAGTATGGACCGCTCGTTGCCCGTTTTCCCCCCCCCACTGCCTGGTAATTTAGTCTTTCTTACTTACATCATACCTTTTCAGTTGCGACCAGTGTTTCCACCTAGCTTTTCCCTTCATATCGACGCAGGCACGTGAATAATTCTGCACGGACCTGTCCATTTTGGGGCAAAACCTGGTTGGCTGGGGGTGATTTGAACAAACACCAGTCTCCAACCTCAGCCGGTGGTGACGTGGGTCCCCCTTTTGTCCCCTCTTCTAAATCCCTGATAGCCTGTTGGTCCTTGACTTCCTGTTGTAATTTCTTTAGCTGTCCATCCAATCGCTTAATATCGTTTTTAATTTTATCTCTGATGGGTCCCGTATCCTCACTTCTGTTGGCTACGCCCTCTGACGATCGCATAGCCCTCCCGGTCATCAACTCATAAGGGGTTAACCCAGTTGTCCTGTTGGCAGTAGCCCTCAGTCGCTTCAATATGCAGGGGAGCACATCTGCCCAACCCCTACCTGTTGCTGTGATTACTATTGCAATAGCATTATTTAACGTGCGGTTCATACGTTCTTCCATTCCTGAGCTTTGTGGATGGTAAGGTATGTGAAATCTCTGTCTTACTCCGAGCAGCTCACACGTTCTTTTCATAATACTGCCCGTAAAATGCGCTCCTTGATCCGAATCTATCTGTAAAGGGATTCCTCACCTTGGTACTACTTCAAAAGCGAGGATCTTTGTGGCCGTGGTGATGCTGCTGTCCCTGGTGGGGAAAGCTCTAGTGAACCTCCAGTGCACCTACACCCCCGTAGTTACAAGATGCCTCAAACTTCTAATTGCCATACTCGTGGGCACTCTCGCCCTTTTCTTGTTTTACTCCAGTCACTATTCCAATTAACTCGGGCTTGCCCTAAGACTTGTGACATTTCTGCTCTAAAGGCTCGGAAATCGGCTTGCTGCTGTGCCTGGTCTGCAGCGATATCCTTACACCAGGTTCCGTCCTGATACGCTTGCTGCAGCCGTCCCCAATACACCTCAGGTAGTTTTATCCGGACTAACCTGGGAACGTCCCTGTTATGAAGAGCTTGGCATTGCCGTATTTCCCTCAATTTTTGCCAAAACGACTCATTTCCGTGTCTTGGTTTTAGTTGGGGTATCTTTTTTCCAATAGCTTCATGGTGTTGCTAGGTGACAGGGACACATACGTGGTTCTCAGCTGCGCCGGGAACCCCTCATTATAGCTTTCTGTCCGTGTATTGGCGCCAGGGCCGGCTGCCCATTTTGTGCCGGTACGGCCGCTTGAGCTGGTCTGCCTGATTTTCCGGGCACCGGGGGCACATGCTCTATCTTAACTGGGGCAACGGGTTATGAGGGTGGTGATTCCCAACCCGCTTCCCGTTGTTCCTCATATCCTGCTGCCAGTTCCGCCAGCCCGTTCCTATCTACATTATCTGCACATTGTGCAGCTACTGGTGGCTGTGTTAAAGCTGCCGAAACTGACATGAGATTTTTTGGCTGTACCAGCTCTTCATTTTGGGATTTGTTGGCCAACATTCTATTGACTCGGCCTTTTGGCTAAGATCAAGTGTAGTCGTGAAGCCATTGGCTATAACCGTTTGAGCCCCACATGATGGGGTACGTAACACCGTTCGGGTGATGGTGAAGGACAGTGAAGGAGGAGCACCCATGGATCGGGCCTTCTTCATCAAGCGGATCCTGTTGAAGGCGTGTGGATTTGAAGCGGAGGAGATCTACTCCCTGCAAGACTTGCCCAGCGCTGGATGTTTCGACGTGACTTTCAAACGTGTGGCAGCTAGCGTCAAGTTCCTGAAGGTGTTCGAGGAGAAGAGACACCAGCCGGAGATGAAGATCCTGACGGTGGAACCGCTCTTTGCTCTGCCGTTGCAACGGGACCGTGTGGTGACGGTGGATCTCTACAACCCCACGTCCCTGTCGCCGACGTGCTCACCTTCCTCGCCAGGTACGTCGACAAGGTTGGGAGCTGCACCGAGGTTAGAGACGCCTTTGGGATTTGGACATGCAAACGCCAGGTTAAGGTCACGCTCAAGACCAAAGGTAAGGGAGCCATCTTCCACCCTCCTTCCAGCTTCGCTTTCGGAGGAAGCTGTGGCTGCCTTGTCTCCGCTGGGCAACCCAAACTTTGTCGCTCATGCGGCAAGTCTGGTCATGTGGTGGCCAACTGCAGCACTGGCCTCTGCAAGACCTGCAAACAGTAAGGGCACCAGACAAAGGACTGCAAACAGACTAAGTGCTGCAACCTGTGTGAGGAGGCAGCTCAGCTCTTCAGGACCTGCCCCAAACGCTGCCTCACTTATGCACAGGCAGCCAAAGCTAACGAGAGGGAAGCAGAAGAATGCTTCGTGTCACTACTACCAAGGACACTTGCAACACTCCAACCACCATGGCCGCCAATGTGAACAACGGGACAAAGGAGGACACAGAGAGAGACAAGGTGGAGGAAAAAATTGAGGCAGCAGACAGCCAATCAACAGCACTGCCCCCTGATCCTCCCACTGCTCAGGGAAATGACTCTAGTTCCTCCAGCCTGGTTTTCTGCTGCGGGGAGGCAACTTCACCGTCTCCGAGGTTAAGGAGGTGGTGGGCGGGCGCCTCCTCGAAGCAGACGTAATGTACAAGAATGCTCCACTCCGGTTAATTAACGTGTACGCCCCGGCATAAAAGGCCGAGCGGCTGGCAGTTTTTCAGCAGCTCCCATTGCTGCTGGTGACCTCCAGGCCGGTCATTCTGGGCGGCGACTTCAACTGCATCATCGATGCGGCCGGACGATCCGGCAGGGCCGACAACACAACGGACGCTACGTCCAGATCCCTGATGGAAACAGTAAAGGATGCTAAGCTGCACGACGTCTTCAGCAACCCTGCAGACGGAGCGCAGCATAGAAACACCTGGTCGCGGCCAAACGGGTTCATCCATTCCAGGATAGGATTCCTGTTTGTGTCCCGTGCATTCGCAGTCAGATCCACCAACGTCAAGCCGGTGTTCTTCTCTGACCACTGCCTCCTACTGGCTGAGTGCCACTTAGAGGAAGACCTGAGGGTGGGCAGGGGGGCATGGAAGCTACACTTGCAACTGCTGACCCCAGAGAACATTGAGGAACTCAAGAGGGATTACAAAGGTTGGAGAACCGTGAAACCCCTCTTTGAGTCCCTGACACACTGGTGGGAAGCGATCAAGGGAAACATCAAGAGGTTGTTCATCCTCAAAGGCACCCAGAAAGCTATAAAGGAACAGAGGGATATGTCCCGACTTCAGAAAAATATGCAGAGTCTGCTCCGGCTGCAGTCGATGGGGGTCGATGTCAAGGAGGAACTCCAAGAGGTGAAGAGCCAGCAAGCCTCGCTCTTTGCCTCGGAGGCCTCCAAGATCATATTCCGTTCCAGAGTCCGCTCCGTGGAGCAGGATGAGACGTGCTCACGTTTCTTCTTCCAAAGGTACACAGAGAGAGCTCTGTGATCAGCAGCCTGAAGGAAGAAGACAGCTCAGTAAAGTCATCGCAGTCCGACGTTTTGAGGATCAGCAAATCCTTTTATGCCAGATTGTATGACGTGAAGCCCACAGACAGCACGGCCTCCCAGTCCTTCCTGTCCTCTATCACGGAGGTCTTACACGACAGTACACGGGAAAGCCTGGACAAACCGCTAACTCCTGACGAACTGACTAAGGCCCTTGAGTCCTTCGAGAAGAGTAAAACTCCCGGAAGCGACGGCTTGCCGGCGGAGTTGTATTCGGCTCTGTGGGACTGGATCGGCCCAGACCTGCTAGAAGTGTACGAGAGTATGCTCCTGGCTGGCAGCATGTCAGAATCCATGAGGAAAGGCATCATCACGCTCATCTACAAGCACAAGGGAGAAAGGGAGGAAATTAGAAATTGGTGACCCATCTCACTGCTGAACGTGGAGTATAAGATTCTGTCCAAGGTCAATCTGCCATTCGGGTCAATTCCGCTCTGGAATTGGTGATCCAGCCTGACCAGATCTGCACTGTGCCGGGCAGGACGTTCTCTGACAGCCTCGTGTTGCTCAGGGATACGATTGTCTATGTGCAGGACACCTATGTGTGGACACCTGCCTCATCAGCTTGGATCAGGAGAAGGCCTTTGACAGAATATCGCACACCTACATGGTGGATGTGCTATCCAAAATAGGGCTTGGGGAGGGAATTCGCAATTGAATCCAACTGCTCTACAGTGACATCAATAGGCACGGTCTCAATCAATGGGTGGGAATGAGATAGCTTTCCCATTAAATCTGGAGTCAGGCAGGGCTGCCCTCTCTCGCCTGTAGTGTGTTGCATAGAACCATTTGCTGAGTCCATCAGGAAGGATCGGGGCATAAGAGGAGTGACGATCCCAGGAAGTGGAGGCAATCAGATCAAAGCCTCCCTGTACATGGACGATGTCGCCGTCTTCTGCTCGGATCCACTGTCGGTGCGCAGACTGAGCCGCATCTGCGACCAGTTTGAACTGGCCTCGGGAGCCAAGGTAAATCTTGGGAAGAGCGAGGCCATGTTCTTCGGGAACTGGGCTGACCGATCCTTTGTCCCCTTCACCATCAGGGCTGACGGTCTGCAGGTGGTGGGGATATGGTTCGGAGGGACCGGGGCATGCGTTAGAAAACGGAAGGAGCGAGTGTCTATGTTGAAAAGAAAACCGGGCATGTGGGAGCGACGCTCCCTCTCCATTGCGTGTAAGAACCTGGTCATCAGGTGTGAGGCACTCTCGCTGTTGCTGTACGTGGCGCAGGTCTGGCCCATTCCAGATTCCTGCGCGATGGCGATCATCCGAGCCATCTTTCGCTTTATCTGGAGGTGGAAAATGGATCGTGTCCGCAGGGACACGATGTACAAGCCTCTAGATAAAGGGGGAAAAAACGTGCCCAACTTCGCCCTCATACTGATGGCCACCTTTGTGTGCGGTTCTATCAAGCTGTGCGTAGACCCTCGGTACGCAAACACCAAGTGTCACTACGTGCTGAGGTTCTACCTGTCCCCGGTGTTGCGATGGATGGGTCTCACCATGTTGCCGCAGAATGCTCCAAGTAGTTGGACCGTGCCGTACCACCTGTCCCTCGTGGAAAAATGTATGCAGAAAAACACCTTTGACCACAAGTCCATCAGGCAGTGGTCAGCATGTAACGTCTTATAGGCCCTGCGGGGAAAGGAGAGGGTGGATCCTGTGGGATGGTTCCTCGAGCAGACTGTCAAAGTCATTTGGCAGAATGCCTCGTCGCCAGAATTTTCCAACAAGCACCAAGACGTAGCTTGGCTGGTGGTGAGAAATGCCCTCCCCGTCAGATCCTTCCTGGAGTCTCACCTTCTCTGCACGTTGCCCTCGAGGTAGCTGTGGTGGGGACGAGACCGTTGTTCACCTCCTTGTGGAGTGTGCCTTTCCAAAGAAGGTCTGCAGAGAGTTGCCGTGGTTTTTGTCGCGGTTCATCCCAAGCAGTTCTGTGATACAGGACTCTGTGCTCGCCGTGCTGATCCCAGGGACAGGGACGCACATCGAGACAGGCATCAACTGCAGCTAGAGGATCGTCTACTCGGTGAAAGACGCTCTATGGTCTGCCCGAAACTTGTTGGTCTTCCAGTGCAAAGAGTTGTCCCTCGCCGAGTGTTGCAGACTGGCATATTCCAAGGCTGAGGACTACGTGCTGAGGGACACACTAAAGCTTGGGGCAGCTGCCACAAATGCGCAATAGGGAAAGGTCGCTGTCTAAGACCTTTCAGCCGTAGTGCACCGAGGGGCTGGGAAAGGTATAGACCCCTCGGCCTGAACGACTCACATTGAATGTATACAATGAATATTACATTTATCACAATTGTATTGAAGCACCTCAGAGTGCAACATGATCTATGTAGATAACTTGAATACCATTGCACTGTCTGACTGCCTGTAATGAGCATGTTGAAATGTCTGTAATGTTCATTGATTGTATTGAAGCGCCGCAGGGTGCGACATGATCTATTTGAAAAACTTGAATATGATTGCACTTTTTGTGATGGCCATTTTGAAATGTTTTGTAATGTTCTTTCAGATATTTTATGGATAAGGTATATTTTTGCGCAAAAAAACGACAACAGTTATAAAGAAAACCAACAGCAGCAACAACAGCTCTTCTCCACAGTCTGAATTAGAATTTCAGAGTCAGAAAACAGAGCAAAAAAACACGCAGCATCCTGAAATGACAAACCTGAAATGAACTTGTAGTTAGTGTATCAAGCCTTTAAATTGCATTGCTGAAAACTCCTTCCTGCCTGCTAGTGCAACAAGATGCTGCATAGTATATTACACAGCGAATCAGGCCTTTGGTCGTCTTGACTTGTGCAGCTCCAGTGACTTCAGGCCTCCAAAAGCAGGCCAGTATTTGAAAGAGCTCCTCTTGACAAGTGTAAGACCCTGATCAAACTAAATATTTTAATTTTCTGAACCAGTGAGACTGAATGAACTGTGATGCATGTCCAAGACAAAATAGAATATAAAGCAATGGTCAGTAAATGAATAACGAATTGAGAAAGTAAATATGGAACACAAAATATTTTAAAACTAGGGCACAGGTTAAAAACATGATCCTAATTTCTGTTGAACTGAATGAGGCGAGTCATTACAGTGCGTGACCGATTTGTTTAAGTGTGCGGGCCCATTAAATTTTTTGCACAGCCGCGCAAATTTAAAGGGGCTTATGTAGCGGTGTGTCTGTGAGGAAAGGTTGACTGTGACCTCTCCTCATATCTTGTATCCCACTGTGAAACCATCTTCAGCTCCCAAATTGCACTCAGACAATGTGCTACATTTGCATATTATGCAGGAGTCGGGGGAGGGGTCATGGGGCTGCCCCTTGTCTCTGTACTTGAAAACTGTCTCTAATGGCAGCCAGGCAGCATCTGTAGTGCTTACTCAAAGCCAACCTGAAGAAAAGGCAAGACATGTTGGGTGCTGAGAGGGAGAAGCATTGCCACTTTAGGTTCTACTTGGATTTTACTGAGGTAAAAGGTGATTGAAAAAGTCAAGCATTTCTCCATTTCTCTCCACTGAGGACAGAAATAATACCGAGCGCTGATCTCTCAGTGAGCACTGAGGCCAGCCAAGGGGAGGCATCTGAAAGCTGCAGAGAAAGCAAGAAGCCAGGATGGGCGACTGAGAATGCAGAAAAATACTGGCTGAGATAGACAGCAAAAACTGTGACACAAGCTCAGGTAAGCGTTGGGTTTGCAGTTCAAGTTCATCACTTTGTGACAGTATAGATATTTTTCACTTTCCTAGGATAAGGCTGTTCCCTTTCTAGAAGTTAGAAACAGCCGTGCAGATGTATTTTCTGTGCTCCTTTGCTTGCCTGCTGAATAGGACTGATTGGAGGTGGAAAGGTGATTAAAAGAGAGCCGACATCATTGCATGCTGGCAGATGCTGTGCTGTGCTGTGCATGCAGGTGGTTTTGTTGTTTGGCTTGTATGTGACTTCTGGTTGAAGCTGAAAGATTTCTAAAATTTTGAAGGAAATAATCTTTGAGAAGGGGAGAAACATTATCAATGTTTTAATAGGATCTAAGGCTGTTGGTACCTGTACTTATCCTTACTGCCACCTGTCTTCTCACTGCTGATCATCGTCTTGTGTTATTATAATGATAGAATGCATTGGACTTATTTACTGTGACTTCATAACATGACACATTTCCCTTCTGGTGATGTCATGCTGACATCCGGTAAAGGAAATAGACCAACAGTCTGCTCAAAGGAAGGCCCAATGCCAAGCAAAAGAAGCCCATAACGAGGATGCTAGACAGCTCGTACAAAAGAAAGCAGGGCATCAGGAAACAAGTCAACAGCAGCTGACGTAGTACTCTCCAGGTTCAGTGCAGGAGAAGCACTGGAATCAGTAAAACCTAATGCCCCTACATGTAAGAACATACAACTTAGGAGCAGGAGTTGGCCACTGGGCCCCAAGAGTCTGCTCCACTATTCAGAAGATCATGGCTGATCTGATTGTAACCTCAACCCCACATTCCTGCCTACCACCGATAACCTTTCACCCCGCCTTGTTAATCTATCCAGCTCTGTCTTGAAAATATTCAAAGACTCTGTTTCCACCACCTTTTGAGGAAGAGAGTTCCAAAGACTCACTACGCTCTGAGAGAAACGCTCCTGACTTTGCCTTCCCTGCAGTTGTGGAAGGACTTTAGCTGCATACCAGGTCAGCCGGCAAGCTCCACAGACTGATCGGCGCAGGCTTGGAGGGCCGAAGTACCTGTTCCTGTGCTGTACTTTTTTTTTGTTCTTTGTTCTTTGACTGCCCAAACTGAAAGCAAAGACCAAAATACAACAGGCCTCGATGGAAGAACTCCTGCGCGCTGTGAGCTAGTTGCTCACACGGAAACTCAGCTACAAAAACTCATGGATTGTCTCTCATGCCTGTCACGTGTTCTCCCTTGTGACTGACTGTTTCTCGAAATTTCCCATTAGCTGCCAGTTACACAACACATCTAGAGCAACCATTGCAGGAAGGAACATTACAGCCATTTCAAAATTGTCATAACAGACAGTCAGACAGTGTAATGGTATTTAAGTTGCCTACATAGATCATGTTTCACTCTGAGGTGCTTCAAATCAAAAGTGATACATGTAATATTCACTGGAAACATTCAATGTGTGTCGTACAGCCTGAGGAGCCTATGCAATTCTCAACCCCTTGGCGCACTATGGCTGAAAGGTCGTGGATAGCGACCTTTCCCCATTGCGCCTCTGCCCGAAACTTTAGTGCGTCCCTCAGCACGTATTCCTGGACCTTGGAATGTGCCAACTCTTTGCAATGGAAGACCAACAAGTTTCAGGCAGCCAAAGAGCATCTTTCACGGAGTTGATCCTCCGGCTGCAGTTGATGCTTATCTCTTTGTGTGTCCCTGGGAACAGCCCGTAGAGCACAGAGTCCAGACCTGTGTCACGGAACTGCTCGAGTTTGAGCCTCGACAAAAACCACGGCCACTCTCTTCAGACCTTCTCTGCAAAGGCAGATTCCCCAAGGAGGTGGGCAACGGTCACTTCCCCACCACAGCCACCTCGAGGGCAACGTGCAGAGGGGGTGAGACTCCTGGTGTGTAGGAAGGACATGACGGCAAGGTCCTTTCTCAGCACCAGCCAAGCTATGTCTTGGTGCTTGTTGGAAAGTTGTGGCGATGAGGCATTCTGCCAAATGAGCCTGACAGTCTGTTCGGCGAACCATCCGACGGGATCCATCATCTTCTATTCCCGCAGAGCCTCTAGGGTGACACGTGCTAACCATTGCGTGATGGACTTGCGGTCAAAGGTGTTTCTCTGCATAAGTTTTTCCACACGAGACAGGTGATATGGCAGTTGGAGCGTCCCGCGGCAGCGTGGCCAGACCCATCCTTCGCAACACCAGGGAGAGGTAGAACCTCAGCACGTGGTGACGCTTGGTGTTTGGGTCTACACACAGCTTGATACAGCCATACACAAAGGTGGCCATCAGGATGAGGGTGATGTTGGGCATGTTTTTTCCTGCCAGTTACACGACACATCTAGCGCAACCATTGCAGGAAGGAACATTACAGACATTTCAAAATGGTCATAACAGACAGTCAGATAGTGCAATGGTATTAAAGTTGCCTACATAGATCATGTTTCACTCTGAGGTGCTTCAAGGCAAAAGTGATACATGTGATATTCACTGGAAACATTCAATGTGTGTTGTACAGCCCGAGGAGCCTATGCGAATCCCAGCCTCTTGGCGCACTATGGCTTCATCCAGAGATTTTTTACATCATGTCCCTGCAAACACGGTCCACTTTTGACCTCCAGATAAAGCGGAAGATGCCTCGCGTGATCGCCACAGCGCAGCAGTGAGGAATGGGCCAGACCTGCGCCATGTACAACAACCCCGAGAGTGCCTCACACCTGATGAGTAGGTTCTTACCCGCAATGGAGAGGGAGCTTTGTTCCCACATGCCCAGTTCTTTACTCACCATGGCTACTCACTCCTTCCAGTTTCTAATGCATGCCCTTGTCCCTCCGAACCATATCCCCAGCAGCTTCAGGCAGTCTGACCTGCTGTTGAAAGGGACAAAGCTTAGTTCAGTTCCCAAAGGACACGGCCTCGCTCTTGCCACGATTTACCCTTGGCACCCGAGGCCGGTTCGAAGTGGTCACAGGTGTTGTTCAGTCTGCGCACCGATGTGTGAAAAGTGGGGAGTTGACCGTACTACCTCATCACCACACTGCCCCAGGTCCAATAGCATGGCGGAAAGTACATGCTGTAAAGTCCTTACTTTTGAAATGTCAGCAAAGTAAACAAGGCTTGTGACGGCCTGTCACAATGCTACACCTTAGAGCGACAGCGCTCAGCGCAACCACTCCTTCACCAGCAGAATTACAGTGCGAACAACCCTTCCCAGTCATCATTTGTCGATGCATTCACTGAAGGTGAAGGATGCACATGAGCAAAGAATCACCCAGCTTAAACATTGGACAAAAGGTATGACTACAACACCCAATCGATGGAACGTGAAATCCGGCAGAAATCATCAGCTTCTGTCCAGAACCATGATCATATCAAGTACGTGCACCCATTGTGAAGAAACCGATGGCGAATCAGGGAAGTACCAGAACAAGAAACACCAAGTAACCCCATCGCAAGCAGAACGCGATCTAAGACACGATCCCAGCTCAACACTCCTACAGACAACCAGAATTGTGAGAACGTACAGCAATCTCAAACCAACTTCACAGTATCAAAGAACCACCATTCCGTTCCAGAGACTCATAAGGTGAACACTTTGTACAATTGTAGGTTCAAACAGAGAAGAGCAATTTGTTGTAATGTAAATAGTTCTTATTATTTAAGGGTACAGCTTGGAGTTGTTGTGGTATACCTTTAAGGAGCGTATCTAAAATTGCTGTGCATCGCCAGGCAGGGTGTGACGTATATACTCATGTATAATTATCGGGCCGATGATAGGAGCTGTCCTAGCGACCCAGATATTGTTGTATATATTTCATCTCTTCAAATCAAAGAATTGAGTTAGCAATCCTCTTTGTGTTGTCGGTGTGTTTGTGTAATAAGGTGGGAAACACAACATGGAGGACCCCCATTTAAGGTGAATGGCAAAAGAACCAAGGCGACATGAGGAGAAACCTTCTTGTGCAGCGCGAGTGGTTAGAATGTGCAGTGCACTGCCTGAGAGTGTGCTGGGGGCACTTTCAAGAGTGGCTTTCAAAAGAGAATCGGATAATTATCTGAAGAGAAAATATTTGCAGGGCTACGGGGAAAAGGCAGGTGAGTGGCACTAGGGGAGTTGCTCTTGCAGAGAGCTAGCGCAGACACGACAGGCTGAATGGCCTCCTTTTGTGCTGTAACCAGTCTAGGATTCTATGTGTGCAGCTCTGCACAGTTGTTTGCTGCATTGTGACTCACGCCCTGCAAGACACACAACTGCTTTCAAAAGCTTGTTCCACAGCAGCCTCTGACAGTGACGTCCATGTGGATAGGCACAACCCTCTCCCATCTGATTGGTGGAATTCTGGCGATCTACATAACTCTGATGCAGTCTCACTGAAAAAGAGAGAACAAAGGCAACTTCTGTAAATTAACCTTCTGTTCCAATTGGAAATGCCGGGAGAAATATGCCAACAGTGAAAGCGTCAGTGCTTTTATATATATAAAGTCTTTGAACGCTGTCAGTCTGCTTTAAAGGAGGGAAGGCATATGACACTCAGGGAAGTCAAGGGCAGCACTGGTATCGCTTCTCGGCCTTTTGGCTAAGATCAAGTGTAGTATCTGTTCTTATCAGTTTAATATCTGATACGTCCCTTATCTGGGGACCATATATTAAATTGATTTTTGGAGCAGGGAGATGGAATAGGGGCTTGCTCCGTCCACTCCACGCATCGACCTGGTATTGCAGTATCTCTGGGAACGGTGCACCCCCCCATTTCCAGGGGATTTTCAATGCTTAAAAATAGTTTTCTTGCAAACATCTGCTTTCTTTACTTTTCACCATGTATCTGTTTCAAAACCCAGCTTTCTTTCTTTCTCTTTGACTCACACACTCACTCCCCTGCAGCAGCTACGCACAAAAAACACACATGCTCACCCAATGCTCACAGACAGCACTCTCATCTCACAAACGCTCTACGTCGCTCATACAAACACATCTTTCACTTGCTAACACACCTCTCAAACAATCTGTCAGCTGCACCTTTCGCCTCACAACATTTTAAAGCAGCTCTCTGCTGACTCATGACCCTTCGACAGAACAGAACAATCAAAACTCACACCTCAAAGCTCACACACTTTACACAGCTACTCGGAAGCGTCTACATCCACGTTCACACAATCCTTACGCTGCACAAGGAGCCCATTCCGCCCTCCGTGCCCGCACCAGCTCTCCCAATGAACATTTCACCTCGTGCCATTCTGCTGCCTTCTCCACATAACCCGGAACATGCTTTCTATTCAAATAATCATCTCGTTCCCTCTTCAATGGAACCTGCCTCCGCCATGCTATCAGGCAGTGCATTCCAGAACCTGACCACTCGCTGCTCCTATCACTTGTGCTTGTTTTGCCACTTACTTTAAACCTGTGCCCTCTTCTTCTCGATCCTTTCACTGGTGTAAACAGTTTCTCCCTATCTACTCTCTCCAGATTTTGAATAGTTCCTGAAGGTGTTCGAGGGGAAGAGACACCAGCCAGAGATGAAGATCCTGATGGTGGAGCCGCTCTTTGTTCTGCCATTGCAATGGGACCATGTGGTGACGGTGGATCTCTACAACCCCTAACTTCCCTGTCGCCGACGTGCTCACCTTCCTCGTCAGGTACGTCGACAAGGTTGGGAGCTGCACTGAGGTTAGAGACGCCTTTGGGGTTTGGACGTGCAAATGCCAGGTTAAGGTCACGCTGAAGACCGATGGTAAGGGAGCCATCTTCCACCCTCCTTCCAGCTTCGCTTTCGGGGGAAGCCGTGGCTACCTTGTGGGAAAAGGAGAGGGTGGATCCTGTGGGATGGTTCCCCGAGCAGACTGTCAAAAGTCATTTGGCAGAATATCTCGTCGCCAGAACTTTCCAACAAGCACCAAGACGTAGCTTGGCTGGTGGTGAGAAATGCTCTCCCCGTATGATCCTTCCTGGAGTCTCACCATCTCTGCACGTTGCCCTCGAGTGGCTGTGGTGGGGACGAGACCGTTGTTCACCTCCTTGTGGAATGCGCCTTTGCAAAGAAGGTCTGCAGAGAGTTGCTGTGGTTTTTGTCGCGGTTCATCCCAAGCAGAATGTGTCTGGGCGCAGTGTGACTATATTTGGCGTGCGTGCGTGCGTGCGCTGTCCAGTCTCTTTGCATTTCAGTACTGGCCCCATTGTGTATCCAGGATCTGCTCACAGGCATTCTCTCCCTCCCCAATAGGGAGTGAGGTGGAATGCTGCTGTTTTAAGATACCTCTAAGCATATTACAGCTCATTTAAGAGTGGATCTCAGATGAGGAACCTGGCAATACAGAGGAGGTGGAAGTGTAGTGAGATTTGGTAGAGAAGGTAGAGCAGGGTGATCTCAATCAATCAATATACATGTGGAAGCGACATGCACAGGGGTGGGAAAAGAAACGGCATGTACAGGAGTGGGAAGAGAAACTCCATGTACAGTGGAGAAGAGAAACCACATGTACAGGGGTGGGAAGAAAAACTGCATGTACGGGGGGGAAGAGAATCCGCATGTACAGGGGGGGAAGAGAATCCGCATGTACACAAGGGGGGAAGAGAATCCGCATGTACAGGGGGGAAGAGAATCCGCATGTACAGGGGGGGAAGAGAATCCGCATGTACGGAGGGAGGCGGGGGAAGGGGGGGAACGGAAATCATTTTTCTGGCTACGGTCAAATAGGTAAAACTGGGACCAAGTGGGGGAAATCTCACTGAGCTGGCCTCCTGAAGGGCATGTACTGCAACCTGTATTTTTGACCAAAACAAGCCCTCAGTCAAGGAAAGCAATTTTGCCCGTGTACAATGGCAAACATCTCTCTCTCTCTCTCTCTCTCTCACAAACTTCAAGATGGTTTTTGTGCCTCGCCCACAGCAGGCAATCCTGAGGCTCCAAAATTGAAATTCGCTTGCAGAAGTCAAGAAATGGGCCATTTTTCACAGGAAAGAGCTGCCCAGGCTTCAACATTTTTCTTGCAGAATAAAGAAACCTCTTAGATTGGACATTCTTTCTTCAGGACATTGCGTCAAAGTATTCTTAAAAATAGCCGAATTTCCCTCGATTGTAGACGGACACCTCACTTTCATGGGACCCGACATGAGACATGAGACCAATGTTAAACAACGAGCTGACGCACAAGGCGACAACGTAAAAACAGAAATTTGGATGTGAATTGAAGAAACAGGCTCCTAAAGAATGAACTACTTTAAAACAAAACAACGTTAAGCGGTGCGACTTAAAGCACCTGTGATGCTGGACCTTTTTGTTAATAAAGGAACAGTTCAAAAGCAAGGAAATGATGCTAAAGATTCACTGGTTAGATCCCACCTGGAGGATTGTGTTCAATTATGGGCACCACATTTCAGAAAGGACGTACAGATGCCCATCTAGAGCTGCTCGAAGCAATGAATAAAAGACAAGGACTTTTTAAATAGCAATGCTCAAGAGGCCAGAACTGGAGGAGCACAGTAACCTCGGTGGGGAGTGAGATGACGGAGGTTGCACAGGTAGAGAGGAGTGACACCATGGAGGAATTCAAACACAAGGATGGGCATGTTAAAATCTTGGTGCTGCCCAAGCCAGGAGCCAAGGTAGGTCAGTGAGCGCAGGGGCGATGGTTGAACTGGACTTGTTGTGAGACATGGGCACCTGAGGTTCGGAGAAGTGACCCCCACGCTCGTACTTCTATATTTATTGGAGACCATGCCGTTTTTACAAAGGTAAATACCACGGTCCCTAGGAGACATTTGCTGTCACAAGGGACATAATTTTGATTTAAGGCGTGACTCAAACACCACACGAGAATGCCTCATTGGAAGCATCATCCATGATGGAAGATGTGTTGACTAAAATGCCTTTGTCTGAGGCAAACTCTCCAGGTTTCTTGTACATTATAGAGTTGCTTCCATCATTCTCAGTTAGCCTTTTTCCAGTGAGTCCATTGACGAGCCTAGTTTCTTATTTGACTGTGTGATTATTAACTTCCCCACTTCACCCCTGGTCCTGCGTCCAGGTTTGCCTAACCCCATTAGAAAAGAGTGATTTGCATTTCTCTAAAGGACTTTCACAGGACCACAGGACATCCCCAATACATCCAAAATACTTTTAGAGCATAGTCACCTTTGTAAGGTTGGAAACACAGTAGCCAAATTGTGCACAGGAAGCTCCCATAATCAGCCAGATCACTGGGTAGATTGCTTGTTTTTGTGATGTTGGTTGAGGGATACATGTTGACAGCGGATGCCCCCACTGCTCTTCTTCAAACGCCCCGGGGTCTCTTGCGTTCAACCGAGAGGGCAAAGTGGAGTGGGGTCTTCAGTTGAAGGTCTCATCGGAAGATATTGAGAAATATTCATCTCCCGTGGGTGTCATGAAGCTTTCAGGGGGGCTCCTGCTTATATCATTAATGTGGGCAATGAACCTACTGCGAAGAGTGCGACAGATTGCAAAGTGACAGTTAAAGAAAGGAAGTTTGATTTATTCTGTAGGGAAATTGGTGAAAATATTTCAAACAAAGAGAATGAGGCCAGTCTTCATGTCTAAAACTTACAAAGTGTTTTTTTCAAAGAGATGAAATTCTGAAGGCTATTTCAAACAGAGATTAGACAAAACTTTACTTCCCGTGCAGAGTGCACACGCCTCGGCACAATTCTTTGCGGAAAACAGCCTGCAGCTCGAAGCAAAGCAGCAGATGTTTTGTTTCCTTTTAAGGGGAATATGCAAATAGGAATGGTAGATGTAGTATCAGTGAGGCATTTCCTGTGTAGGTAAAATGAAATAAAAATGATGAATTCAGCTGTTACAGTAAGACAAGGTTGTAAATAGAGTGACATTCTGGTTTTTGTAAATGGGTGTGTGTGTGAGTGTGAGAGGTAGTGGTTGAGGTGGGCTGGCAGCGTGTGAGAGCGTTAAGCATACTTACCTGGCAGGGGAGAGACCATGATCAGGAAGGTGGTTCTCCCAGGACGAGGCTAGCCCATTGCACTTCGGGTGTGCTGACGCCTGCGATGTCCCCAAATGCGGGATACTCGACTACAAAATTTGTGGTAGTGGGGGACTGCGTTCGTGCTCTCCCCTGATTCACAATTCAAAGAATAGGCTTCATCATATCTTTCATTTTGTCTTCTATTTCTTTTTAGCAGCCCTTTTTGAGAAACAGAAATGGTTATTTATTTTTTTTCTTACCTCCTCACAAATATTATCCAACCCCCATTCTTTTCTTCCCTGTCATTATCAGCCGGCAATTAATTAATTGAGGCAGCAGACAGCCAATCAACAGCACTGCCCCCGGAACCACCCACTCCTCAGGAGAGCGAATCAACGGAGGAGGAGGAGGAGGAGGCAGCAGTGGGAAAGCAGCAGGGGGAGTGGCAGCTGGTGAAGAGAGCCAAAAGGAAGAAGGGGCTAAAAAGAAACCAAGCCACTTCCCAGACAAGAGTCAAGAGACGTCTCCTATCCGACACGGATAACAAGAGCAGCAGCTCTTTGGATGAAGAAGTGCCAGGGCGGCGCCAACAGAAGAAGCGGCAAAACGCTAGTGAGTCGGAGGACGAGTCACTCAAGCTCCAGAACATTGGAGACAATGAGGAGACCAGCGCACCCCAACTTGGCTCACAACCCAAAGAGGCCAGTGCACCACAACCCCAGGAATCTGGGAGCAGTGAGGCGCTCAGCGCACGCCAGCTCCGGGAAGCCGGGAGCAGCAACGCCCCAGAGGGGGAGAGGATTGGAGAAGCTTCTCCAACAGAGGACATTTCAAACCCCGCTCTCTGCACGGACCCCCAGATGCCACCCGAGCAGAACATCTCCAATGGGGAGGTTCAGGACGCTTTCCTCAGCCCATCCCAAGTGAAGCAATTTGAGCACACCACGGGCATGAAGGAACTCTCAGAGACAACAGGTTTGGTAAGCGACTAACTGCTTAAAAATGGGTGTAAAGATTGTATCCATAAATGTGTGTAGCATTAAATCTACTACGCGATGTGTTGCGACCTTGGACTACCTTGCCAAGGTCAAAGCTGACCTGCTGTTTCTACAGGAGTGTGCGATACCGCACCTCAGCTCCTACAGGCAATGGTCACGATGGTGGTCCCATGGGCCATCGATCTGGTCGGGAGGAAACGACTCTCGTTCCTCCGGCCTGGGGATTCTGCTGCGGGGAGGCAGCTTCACCGTCTCCCAGGGTAAGGAGGTGGTGGGCGGGCGCCTCCTCGTAGCAGACGTAATGTATAAGAATGCTCCACTCCGTTTAATTAACGTCTACGCCCCGTCACAAGGGGCTGAGCGGCTGGAGGTTTTTCAGCAGCTCCCACTGCTGCTGGCAACCTCCAGGCAGGTCATTCTGGGCGGTGACTTCAACTGCATCGTCGATGCGGCTGGACGATCCGGCAGGGCCGACAGCAGATTGGACACTACATCCAGATCCCCGATGGAAACAGTAAAGGATGCCAAGCTGCACGACGTCTTCAGCAACCCTGCAGATGGAGCGCAGCGTAGATACACCTGGTCGTGGCCTGACGGGTCCATCTGTTCCAGGATAGATTTCCTGTTTGTGTCCCGTGCATTTGCAGTCAGATCCACCGACGTCAAGCCGGTGTTCTTCTCTGACCATTGCCTCCTACTGGCTGACAGTCACTTAGAGAAGGACCAGAGGGTTGGCATGGGGGCATGGAAGCTAAACGTGCAACTGCTGACCCCAGAGAACATTGAGGAGCTCAAGAGGGATTACAAAGGTTGGAGAACCATGAAACCCCTCTTTGAGTCCCTGAAACACTGGTGGGAAGCGATCAAGGGAAACATCAAGAGGTTTTTCGTCCTCAAAGGCACCCAGAAAGCTGGAAAGGAACAGAGGGAAATGTCCCGACTCCAGAAAAACATGCAGAATCTGCTCTGGCTGCAGTCGATGGGGGTCGTTATCAAGGAGGAACTCCAAGAGGTGAAGAGCCAGCAAGCCTCGCTCTTTGCCTCGGAGGCCTCCAAGATCATCTTCCGTTCCAGAGTCCGTTCCGTGGAGCAGGATGAGACGTGCTCACGTTTCTTCTTCCAAAAGGTACACAGAGAGAGCTCTGTGATCAGCAGCCTGAAAGAAGAAGACGGCTCAGTTAAGTCATTGCAATCTGACATTTTGAGGATTATCAAATCCTTCTATGCAGGATTGTATGAGGTGAAGCCTACAGACAGCACGGCCTCCCAGTCCTTCCTGTCCTCTATCACGGAGGTCTTAGATGACAGTACACGGGAGAGTCTGGACAAAGCGCTAACTCCTGACGAACTGATGGAGGCCCTTGAGTCCTTCGAGAAAAGTAAAACTCCCGGAAGCGACGGCTTGCCGGTGGAGTTGTATTCGGCTCTGTGGGACTGGATCGGCCCAGACCTGCTAGAAGTGTACGAGAGTATGCTCCTGGCCGGCAGTATGTCAGAATCCATGAGGAAAGGCATTATCACCCTCATCTACAAGCACAAGGGGTAAAGGGAGGAAATTAGAAATTGGCAACCCATTTCACTGTTGAATGTGGACTATAAAATTCTGTCCAAGGTCATTGCCAATCGGGTCAAATCCGCTCTGGAATTGGTGATCCACCCTGACCAGACCTGCACTGTGCCGGGCAGGAAGACTTCTGACAGCCTCGTGCTGCTCAGGGATACGATTGCCTATGTACATGACAGGGGTGTGGATACCTGCCTCATCAGCCTGGATCAGGAGAAGGCCTTTGACAGAAAATCGCACACCTACATGGTGGATGTGCTCTCCAAAATGGGGTTTGGGGAGGGAATTCGCAATTGGATCCAACTGCTCTATGCTAACATCAGTAGCACAGTCTCAATCAATGGGTGGGAATCAGATAGCTTTCCTATTAAATCTAGAGTTAGGCAGGGCTGCCCTCTCTCGCCTGTTCTTTTCGTGTGTTGCATAGAACCTTTTGCTGAGTCCATCAGGAAGGATCCAGGCATAAGAGGAGTGACGATCCCAGGTAGTGGAGGCACTCAGATCAAAGTCTCCCTGTACATGGATGATGTCGCCATCTTCTGCTCTGATCCGCTGTCGGTGCACAGACTTATCCACATCTGCGACCAGTTCGAACTGGCCTCGGGAGCCAAGGTAAATCGTGGGAAGAGCGAGGCCATTTTCTTTGGGAACTGGGCTGACCGATCCTTTGTCCCCTTCACTGTCAGGACTGATGGCCTGAAGGTGCTGGGAATATGGTTCGGAGGGACCAGGGCATGTGTTAGAAACTGGAAGGAGCGAGTGTCTATGGTAAAAAGGAAACTGGGCATGTGGAAGCGACGCTCCCTCTCCATTGCGGGTAAGAACCTGGTCTTCAGGTGTGAGGCACTCTCGCTGTTGCTGTACGTGGCGTAGGTCTGGCCCATTCCACATGCCTGTGTGGTGGCGAGCACCCGAGCTATCTTCCGCTTTATCTGGAGGTGGAAAATGGATCGTGTCCGCAGGGTCATGATGTACAAGCCTCTAGATAAAGGGGGAAAAAAACGTGCCCAATATCGCCCTCATACTGATGGCCACCTTTGTGTGCGGCTGCATCAAGCGGTGCGTAGACCCTCATTATGCAAACACCAAGTGTCACTACATGTTGAGGTTCTACCTGTCCCGGTGTTGCGAAGGATGGGTCTGGCCACGATGCCGCGGAACGCTCCAAGTAGTTGGACAGTGCCGTACCACCTGTTCCTCGTGGGAAAATTTATGCAGAGAAACACCTTCGACCACAAGTCTGTCAGGCAGTGGTCGGCACGTAACATCTTAAAGGCCCTGAAGGAAAAGGAGAGGGCGGATCCTGTGGGATGGTTCCCTGAGCAGACTGACAAAGTAATTTGGCAGAATGCCTCATCACCAGAACTTTCCAACAAACACCAAGATGTCGCTTGGCTGGTGGTGAGAAAGGCCCTCCCTGTAAGATCCTTCCTACACGCCAGGAGTCTCACCCCCTCTGCACGTTGCCCTCGAGGTGGCTGTGGTGGGGAAGAGACCGTTGTTCACCTCCTTGTAGATTGTGTCTTTGCAAAGAAGGTCTGGATTGGGATGCAGTGGTTTCTGTCGAGGTTCATCCCGAGCAGTTCTGTGACAGAGGACTCTGTGCTCTACGGGCTGTTCCCAGGGACACACACCGAGACAAACATCAACTGCAGCTGGAGGATCATCAACTCGGTGAAAGACGCTCTTTGGTCTGTCCGAAACTTGTTGGTTTTCCAGCGCAAAGAGTTGTCCCCGACCGAGTGTAGCAGACTAGCACTTTCCAAGGTCCAGGACTACGTGCTGAGGGACACAGTTAAGCTTGGGGCAGCCGCCGCAAAGGCGCAATGGGGAAGGGTCGCTGCCTAAGACCTTTCTGCCACAGTGCACTGGGGGGCTGGGAACTGTAAAGAGCCCCTCAGTCTGTACAGATTAAAATGTATGTCTACCAATGATTGAAATATTCATTGTTTTTTCTGATACACCTTGTGCTTTCAGTTTGTAAAAGTTGAACCTTTGTATTTTTGTAATGGTGATTTAAAAAGTTTCGAAATGTTTTTGAAGATTTATGAATAAAGTACATTATTGCAAAAAAAAAGGTTCTCCCAGGACGAGGCTAGCCCATTGCACTTCAGGTGTGCTGACGCCTGCGATGTTCCCAAATGCGGGATACTCGACTGCAAAATTTGTGGTAGTGGGGGACTGCGTTCGCGCTCTCCCCTGATTCACAATTCAAAAAATAGACTTCATCATATCTTTCATTTTGTCTTCTATTTCCTTTTAGCAACCCTTTCTGAAAAACAGAAATGGTTATTTATTTTTTTTCTTTCCTCCTCACAAATATTATCCAACCCCCATTCTTTTCCTCCCTGTCATTATCAGCCGGCAATTAATTATTCCATCTCCGCATCATTTTCGCCCGACCATTTGTTTTGTGGCCGCCAAATTACTCGTACCATTTTTAACCCCGCGTTTGCCCATTCAAAAATCTCTCTCAAACCCCCATGTAACACCCAACCCACCATCGCAACAGTCCCCGGCACTCCCAGCACCGCCCCAGCCCCTATCTCTCTGAACTTCTGTATATATATAAACTCATATCAGTCAGCTATTAACTCATATGCATTCATCATTTAGAACATGTAGCAGTGACCCCTCACCAGTTCAAATATGAACAAGCACCCTGTCCCCATCTTCATTCTAATTAACCCTCTCCGAAACAAACAGCAGCCTCCCACCCCCTCTGTATAATCTCCCCCTTGATCAGCGCCCTCTGTGACTCCTGCCCCCTCTCCCCATGTATAAAGTCTTTCCCTGCCCCTTCTGCAGCTCACTTCCCCTGCTGTGGGTCCATCAATTCACCTGTGATTATTCCTTGAAGACTTAAATAGCGCAAAGCGAAGAAATAAACAGAACGAAAACTGCAGAAAGGCAGATAGAAATCTAAACCCTCAGTAAATGACCTCCAGGAATCCCGTTTAACCGTCAGAATGATCGCGCAGCCCAAAATATGCGCATAATCCTGAATTATAACAAGATTTTACTCAGCTTCACATGAGGACTTTTCATTTCCTCTTGTGGGGCTCCTGTTCCTCACACACCGGAGGCTAACATGTAAGTTTTAGATTGCAAGGCCGGGCTACTTTAACCCCAGGATTATCTTTTTGAAACTCCAGGCCCGCAGTCCAACAGGAACCAGGGTCCCGGAGAGGAAATGAAATCTCGGGGTAAGAAACGGACACAAACTCACGTGGGCCCATGGGGCACGGCCTTGGAGAAGGTCTCAAGAAGCTCTTGAAGAAGAAGAGTCCTCGTCCCAGTGTGGATCTTCAGATTGCAGGTTTCAAAATTAAAATTCTTTGAGGGGTGGGGGAGAAAATTAATTCCATTAAAACAGAAAGTAAAGAACGTTTTCAAACAAAATAACGCAGGAGCCAATGATTCACTCTCAGTTACAACTCAGCAACATCCAAATACAAACAAGTCAAAGAGCGATAAAGCAGATTGAGACAGAGGGAACACACACACATTAAGCCAGAGTGGGGACTAGCTCTGCACTCTGGAGGCGGTTTTCGGATTGGGTTCCTAGCCAGGTATATCCTGAATGAGCAGTTTGCAGTCTCCACCCCTGGCATGTTGGGATGTCTCTCAATCTGCTCCCCTGGAGGCCTGTCCATTGATATGTTAATCACAGGGCAGGGCAACTTTCTGATTCTAATAAAAAGGACCTAGAAACTCAGCAGGTCTGGCAGCATCGGCGGAGAAAAGTACAGTTGACATTTCGAGTCCTCATGACCCTTCAACAGAACTAAGAACCTTCAACTAATGTTAACTGGGGCTTGCCCTAAGACTTGTGCCATTTCTGCTCTAAAAGCTCGGAAATCGGCTTGCTGCTGTGCCTGGTCTGCAGCGATATCATTACACCAGGTTCCGTCCTGATACGCTTGCTGCAGCCGTCCCCAATACGCCTCAGGTAGTTTTATCCGGACTAACCCGCGAACGTCCCTGTTATGAAGACCGTGGCATTGCCATATTTCCCTCAATTTTTGCCAAAACGACTCATTTCCGTGCCTAGGTTTTAGTTGGGGTAATTTTTTTCCAATAGCTTCATGGTGTCGCTAGGTGACAGGGACACATAGGTGGTTCTCAGCTGCGCCGGGAACCCTCCATTATAGCTCTCTGTCCGTGTATTGGCGCCTGGGCCGGCTGCACATTTTGTGCCGGTACGGCCGCTTGAGCTGGTCTTCCTGGTTGTCCGGGCACCGGGGGCACATGCTCTATCTTAATTGGGGCCACGGGTTATGAGGGTGGTGATTCCCAACCCGCTTCCCGTTGTTCCACATATCCTGCTGCCTGTTCTACCAGCCCGTTCCTATCTACATTATCTGCGCATTGTGCAGCTACTGGTGGCTGTATTAAAGCTGCCGAAACTGACATGAGATTTTTTGGCTGTACCAGCTCTTCATTTTGGGATTTGTTGGCCAACATTGTATTGACTCGGCCTTTTGGCTAAGATCAAGTGTAGTCGTGAAGCGATGGCTATAACCGTTCGAGCCCCACATGATGGGGTACGTAACACCGTTCGGGTGATGATGAAGGACAGTGAAGGAGGAGCACCCATGGATCGGGCCTTCTTCATCAAGCGGATCCTGTTGAAGGCGTGTGGATTTGAAGCGGAGGAGATCTACTCCCTGCAAGACTTGTCCAGCGCTGGATGTTTCGACGTGACTTTCAAACGTGTGGCAGCTAGCGTCAAGTTCCTGAAGGTGTTCGAGGAGAAGAGACACCAGCCGGAGATGAAGATCCTGACGGTGGAACCGCTCTTTGCTCTGCCGTTGCAACGGGACCGTGTGGTGACGGTGGATCTCTACAACCCCACGTCCCTGTCGCCGACGTGCTCACCTTCCTCGCCAGGTACGTCGACAAGGTTGGGAGCTGCACCGAGGTTAGAGACGCCTTTGGGATTTGGACATGCAAACGCCAGGTTAAGGTGACGCTCAAGACCGACAGTAAGGGAGCCACCTTCCACCCTCCTTCCAGCTTCGCTTTTGGGGGAAGCTGTGGCTCCCTTGTCTCCGCTGGGCAACCCAAACTTTGTCGCTCATGCGGCAAGTCTGGTCATGTGGTGGCCAACTGCAGCACCGGCCTCTGCAAGACCTGCAAACAGGAAGGGCACCAGACAAAGGACTGCAAACAGACTAAGTGCTGCAACCTGTGTGAGGAGGCAGCTCACCTCTACAGGACCTGCCCCAAACGCTGCCTCACTTATGCACAGACAGCCAAAGCTAACGAGAGGGAAGCAGAAGAAGTGCTTCGTGTCACTACTACCAAGGACACTTGCTACACTCCAACCACCATGGCCGCCAATGTGAACAACGGGACAAAGGAGGACACAGAGAGAGAAAAGGTGGAGGACAAAATTGAGGCAGCAGACAGCCAATCAACAGCACTGACCCCAGATCCTCCCACTGCTCAGGGAAATGACTCTAGTTCCTCCAGCCTGGGTATTCTGCTGCGGGGAGGCAACTTCACCGTCTCCGAGGTTAAAGAGGTGGTGGGCGGGCGCCTCCTCGAAGCAGACTTAATGTACAAGAATGCTCCGCTTTGGTTAATTAAAGTGTACGCCCCGGCATAAAAGGCCAAGCGACTGGCAGTTTTTCAGCAGCTCCCATTGCTGCTGGTGACCTCCAGGCCGGTCATTCTGGGCGGCGACTTCAACTGCATCATCGATGCGGCCGGACGATCCGGCAGGGCCGACAGCACATCGGACGCTATGTCCAAATCCCTGATGGAAACAGTAAAGGATGCTAAGCTGCACGACGTCTTCAGCAACCCTGCAGACGGAGCGCAGAATAGACACACCTGGTCGCGGCCAAACGGGTTCATCTGTTCCAGGATAGGATTCCTGTTTGTGTCCCGTGCATTCGCAGTCAGATCCACCAACGTCAAGCCGGTGTTCTTCTCTGACCACTGCCTCCTACTGGCTGAGTGCCACTTAGAGGAAGACCTGAGGGTTGGCAGGGGGGCATGGAAGCTACACTTGCAACTGCTGACCCCAGAGAACATTGAGGAACTCAAGAGGGATTACAAAGGTTGGAGAACCATGAAACCCCTCTTTGAGTCCCTGACACACTGGTGGGAAGCGATCAAGGGAAACATCAAGAAGTTGTTCATCCTCAAAGGCTTCCTGAAAGCTATAAAGGAACAGAGGGATATGTCCCGACTTCAGAAAAATATGCAGAGTCTGCTCCGGCTGCAGTCGATGGAGCTCAATGTCAAGGAGGAATTCCAGGAGGTGAAGAGCCAGCAATCCTCGTTCTTTGCCTCTGAGGCCTCCAAGATCATATTCCGTTCCAGAGTCCGCTCCGTGGAGCAGGATGAGACGTGCTCATGTTTCTTCTTCCAAAGGTACACAGAGAGAGTTCTGTGATCAGCAGCCTGAATGAAGAAGACAGCTCAGTAAAGTCATCTCAGTCCGACATTTTGAGGATCAGCTAATCCTTTTATGCCAGATTGTATGACATGAAGCTCACAGACAGCACGGCCTCCCAGTCCTTCCTGTCCTCTATCACGGAGGTCTTACACGACAGCATACGGGAAAGTCTGGACAAACCGCTAACTCCTGACGAACTGACTAAGGCCCTTGAGTCCTTCGAGAAGAGTAAAACTCCCGGAAGCGATGGCTTGCTGGCGGAGTTGTATTCGGCTCTGTGGGACTGGATTGGCCCAGACCTGCTAGAAGTGTACGAGAGTATGCTCCTGGTGGTCAGAATCCATGAGGAAAGGCATCATCACGCTCATCTACAAGCACTAGGGAGAAAGGGAGGAAATTAGAAATTGGCAACCCATTTCACTGTTGAACGTGGACTATAAGATTCTGTCCAAGGTCATCGCCAATCGGGTCAATTCCGCTCTGGAATTGGTGATCCAGCCTGATCAGATCTGCACTGTGCTGGGCAGGAAGTTCTCTGACATCCTCGCGTTGCTCAGGGATATGATTGTCTATGTGCAGGACACCTATGTGTGGACACCTGCCTCATCAGCTTGGATCAGGAGAAGGCCTTTGACAGAATATCGCACACCTACATGATGGATGTGCTGTCCAAAATGGGGTTTGGGGAGGGAATTCGCAATTGGATCCAACTGCTCTACAATGACATCAATAGTGCAGTCTCAATCAATGGGTGGGATTGAGATTGCTTTCCCATTAAATCTGGAGTCAGGCAGGGCTGCCCTCTCTCGCCTATTCTTTTCGTGTGTTGCATAGAACCGTTTGCTGAGTCCATCAGGAAGGATCGGGGCATAAGAGGGGTGATGATCCCAGGCAGTGGAGGCAATCAGATCAAAGCCTCCCTGTACATGGACGATGTCGCCGTCTTCTGCTCAGATCCACTGTCGGTGCGCAGACTGAGCCGCATCTGCGACCAGTTTGAACTGGCCTCGGGAGCCAAGGTAAATCTTGGTAAGAGCGAGGCCATGTTCTTTGGAAACTGGGCTGACCGATCCTTTGTCCCTTTCACCATCAGGGCTGGCGGTCTGCAGGTGTTGGGGATATGGTTCGGAAGGACCGGGGCATGTGTTAGAAACCGGAAGCAGCAAGTGTCTATGTTGAAAAGAAAACTGGGCATGTGGGAGCGACGCTCCCTCTCCACTGCGTGTAAGAACCTGGTCATCAGGTGTGAGGCACTCTCGCTGTTGCTGTACATGGCGCAGGTCTGGCCCATTCCAGATTCCTGCGCGATGGCGATCACCCGAGCTATCTTTCGCTTTATCTGGATTTGGAAAATGGCTCGTGTCCGCAGGGACGCGATGTACAAGCCTCCAGATAAAGGGGGAAAAACGTGCCCAACATCGCCCTCATACTGATGGCCACCTTTGTGTGCGGTTCTATCAAGCTGTGCTTAGACCCTCGGTACGCAAACACCAAGTGTCACTACGTGCTGAGGTTCTACCTGTCCCGGTGTTGCGAAGGATGGGTCTGGCCACGTTGCCGCAGAGTGTTCTAAGTAGTTGGACCGTGCCGTACCACCTGTCCCTCGTGGAAAAATGTATGCAGGCAAACACCTTTGACCACAAGTCCATCAGGCAGTGGTCGGCATGTAGCGTCTTATAGGCCCTGCGGGGAAAGGACACGGTGGATCCTGTGGGATGGTTCCTTGAGCAGACTGTCACAGTCATTTGGCAGAATCCCTCGTCGCCAGAATTTTCCAACAAGCACCAAGACGTAGCTTGGCTGGTGGTGAGAAATGCCCTCCCCGTCAGATCCTTCCTGGAGTCTCACCTTCTCTGCACATTGCCCTCGAGGTAGCTGTGGTGGGGACGAGACCGTTGTTCACCTCCTTGTGGAATGTGCCTTTCCAAAGAAGGTCTGCAGAGAGTTGCCGTGGTTTTTGTCGCGGTTCATCCCAAGCAGTTCTGTGATACAGGACTCTGTGCTCTCCGTGCTGATCCCAGGGACAGGGACGCACATCGAGACAGGCATCAACTGCATCTAGAGGATCGTCTACTCGGTGAAAGACGCTCTTTGGTCTGCCCGAAACTTGTTGGTCTTTCAGTGCAAAGAGTTGTCCCTCGCCGAGTGTTGCAGACTGGCATATTCCAAGGCTGAGGACTACGTGCTGAGGGACACACTAAAGCTTGGGGCAGCCGCCACAAATGCGCAATAGGGAAAGGTCGCTGTCTAAGACCTTTCAGCCGTAGTGCACCGAGGGGCTGGGAAAGGTATAGACCCCTCGGCCTGAACGACTCACATTGAATGTATACAATGAATATTACGTTTATCACAATTGTATTGAAGCACCTCAGAGTGCAACATGATCTATGTAGATAACTTGAATACCATTGCACTGTCTGACTGCCTGTAATGAGCATGTTGAAATGTCTGTAATGTTCATTGATTGTATTGAAGCGCCGCAGGGTGCGACATGATCTATTTGAAAAACTTGAATATGATTGCACTTCTTGTGATGGCCATTTTGAAATGTTTTGTAATGTTCTTTCAGATATTTTATGGATAAGGTATATTTTTGCACAAAAAACGACAACAGTTATAAAGAAAACCAACAGCAGCAACAACAGCTCTTCTCCACAGACTGAATTAGAATTTCAGAGTCAGAAAAAAGAGCAAAAAAACACGTAGCATCCTGAAGTGACAAACCTGAAATGAACTTGTACTTAGTGTATCAAGCCTTTAAATTGCATTGCTGAAAACTCCTTCCTGCCTGCTAGTGCAACAAGACGCTGCATAGTATATTACACAGCAAATCAGGCCTTTGGTCGTCTTGACTTGTGCAGCTCCAGTGACTTCAGGCCTCCAAAAGCAGGCCAGTATTTGATGGGGCTCCTCTTGACAAGTGTAAGACCCTGATCAAACTAAATATTTTAATTTTCTGAACCAGTGAGACTGAATGAACTGTGATGCATGTCCAAGACAAAATAGAATATAAAGCAATGGTCAGTAAATGAATAACGAATTGAGAAAGTCAATATGGAACACAAAATATTTTAAAACTAGGGCACAGGTTAAAAACATGATCCTAATTTCTGTTGAACTGAATGAGGCGAGTCATTACAGTGCGTGACCGCTTTGTTGAAGTGTGCGGGCCCATTAAATTTTTTGCACAGCCGTGCAAATTTAAAGGGGCTTGTGTAGCGGTGTGTCTGTGAGGAAAGGTTGACTGTGACCTCTCCTCATATCTTGTATCCCACTGTGAAACCACCTTCAGCTCCCAAATTGCACTCAGACAATGTGCTACATTTGCATATTGTGCAAGAGTCGGGGGAGGGGTCATGGGGCTGCCCCTTGTCTCTGTCCTTGAAAACTGTCTCTAATGGCAGCCAGGCAGCATCTGTAGTGCTTACTCAAAGCCAACCTGAAGAAAAGGCAAGACATGTTGGGTGCTGAGAGGGAGAAGCATTGCCACTTTAAGTTCTACTTGGATTTTACTGAGGTAAAAGTTGATTGAAAAAGTCAAGCATTTCTCCCCTAGCAGTTACCACTGAGGACAAATAATACCGAGTGCTGATCTCTCACTGAGCACTGAGGCCGGCCAAGGGGAGGCATCTGAAAGCTGCAGAGAAAGTAGGAAGCCAGGATGGGTGACTGAGAATACAGAAAAATACTGGCTGAGATAGACAGCAAAAACTGTGACACAAGCCCAGGTAAGCGTTGGGTTTGCAGTTCAAGTTCATCACTTTGTGACAGTATAGATATTTTTCACTTTCGTAGGATAAGGCTGTTCCCTTTTTAGAAGTTAGAAATAGCCGTGCAGATGTATTTTCTGGGCTCCTTTGCTTGCCTGCTGAATAGGACTGATTGGAGGTGGAAAGGTGATTAAAAGAGAGCCGACATCATTGCGGGCTGGCAGATGCTGTGCTGTGATGTGCATGCAGGTGGTTTTGTTGTTTGGCTTGTATGTGATTTCTGTTTGAAGCTGAAGGATTTCTAAAATTTTGAAGGAAATAATCTTTGAGAAGGGGAGAAACATTTTCAACGTTTTAACAGGATCTAAGGCTGTTGGTACCTGTACTTATCCTTGCTGCCACCTGTCTTCTCACTGCTGATCATCATCTTGTGTTATTATAATGATAGAATGCATTGGACTTATTTACTGTGACTTCATAACATGACACATTTCCCTTCTGGTGATGTCATGCTGACATCCCGTAAAGGAAATAGACCAACAGTCTGCTCAAAGGAAGGCCCAGTGCCAAGCAAAAGAAGCCCATAACGAGGATGCTAGCCAGCTCGTACAAAAGAAAGCAGGGCATCAGGAAACAAGTCAACAGCAGCTGACGTAGTACTCTCCAGGTTCAGTGCAGGAGAAGCACTGGAATCAGTAAAATCTAATGCTCCTACATGTAAGAACATCCAACTTAGGAGCAGGAGTTGGCCACTGGGCCCCATGAGCCTGCTCCACTATTCAGAAGATCATGGCTGATCTGATGGTAACCTCAACCCCACATTCCTGCCTAGCACCGATAACCTTCCACCCCGCCTTGTTAATCTATCCAGCCCTGCCTTGAAAATATTCAAAGACTCTGTTTCCACCACCTTTTGAGGAAGAGAGTTCCAAAGACTCACTACGCTCTGAGAGCCACGCTCCTGACTTTGCCTTCCCTGTAGTTGTGGAAGGACTTTAGCTGCATACCAGGTCAGCCGGCAAGCTCCACAGACTGATTGGCGCAGGCTTGGAGGGCCAAAGTACCTGTTCCTGTGCTGTACTTTTTTTTGTTCTTTATTCTTTGCCCAAACTGAAAGCAAAGACCATAATACAGCAGGCCTCGATGGAAGAACTCCTGTGCGCTGTGAGCTAGTTGCTCACACCGAAACTCAACTACAAAGACTCATGGATCGTCTCTCATACCTGTCATGTGTTCTCCCTTGTGACTGACTGTTTCTCGAAATTTCCCATTACCTGCCAGTTACACGACACATCTAGCGCAACCATTGCAGGAAGGAACTTTACAGCCATTTCAAAATTGTCATAACAGACAGTCAGACAGTGCAATGGTATTTAAGTTGCCTACATAGATCATGTTTCACTCTGAGGTGCTTCAAGGCAAAAGTGATACATGTAATATTCACTGGAAACATTCAATGTGTGTCATACAACCTGAGGAGCCTATGCAAATCCCAGCCCCTTGGCGCACTATGGCTGAAAGTTCGTAGATAGCGACCTTTCCCCATTGCCCCTCTGCCCCAAACTTTAGTGCGTCCCTCAGCACGTATTCCTGGACCTTGGAATGTGCCAACTCTTTGCAATGGAAGACCAACAAGTTTCAGGCAGCCAAAGAGCGTCTTTCACCGAGTTGATCCTCCGGCTGCAGTTGATGCTTATCTCTTTGTGTGTTCCTCGGAACAGCCCGTAGAGCACAGAGTCCAGACCTGTGTCACGGAACTGCTCGAGTTTGAGCCTCGACAAAAACCACGGCCACTCTCTTCAGACCTTCCTTGCAAAGGCAAATTCCACAAGGAGGTGGGCAACCGTCACTTCCCCACCACAGCCACCTCGAGGGTAACATGCAGAGGGGGTGAGACTCCTGGTATGTAGCAAAGACATGACGGCAAGGTCCTTTCTCAGCATCAGCCAAGCTACGTCTTGGTGCTTGTTGGAAAGTTGTGGCGATGAGGCATTCTGCCAAATGACCCTGACAGTCTGTTCGGCGAACCATCCGACGGGATCCATCATCTCCTTTTCCCGCAGGGCCTCTAGGGTGACACGTGCTAACCACTGCCTGATGGACTTGCGGTCAAAGGTGTTTCTCTGCATAAGTTTTTCCACACGAGACAGGTGATATGGCAGTTGGAGCGTCCCGCGGCAGCGTGGCCAGACCCATCCTTCGCAACACCAGGGAGAGGTAGAACCTCAGCACGTAGTGACGCTTGGTGTTTGGGTCTACACACAGCTTGATACAGCCATACGCAAAGGTGGCCATCAGGATGAGGGTGATGTTGGGCATGTTTTTTCCTGCCAGTTACACGACACATCTAGCGCAACCATTGCAGGAAGGAACATTACAGACATTTTAAAATGGTCATAACAGACAGTCAGACAGTGCAATGGTATTTAAGTTGCCTACACAGATCATGTTTCACTCTGAGGTGCTTCAAGGCAAAAGTGATACATGTGATATTCACTGGAAACATTCAATGTGTGTCGTACAGCCCGAGGAGCCTATGCAAATCCCAGCCTCTTGGCGCACTACGGCTTCATCCAGAGGTTTTTTTACATCATGTCCGTGCAAGCATGGTCCACTTTTGACCTCCAGATAAAGCGGAAGATGCCTCGCGTGATCGCCACAGCGCAGCAGTGAGGAATGGGCCAGACCTGTGCCATGTACAACAACCCCGAGAGTGCCTCACACCTGATGGGTAGGTTCTTACCCGCAATGGAGAGGGAGCTTTGCTCCCACATGCCCAGTTCTTTTCTCACCATGGCTACTCACTCCTTCCAGTTTCTAATGCGTGCCCTTGTGCCTCCGACCCATATCCCCAGCAGCTTCAGGCAGTCTGACCTGCTGTTGAAAGGGACAAAGCTTAGTTCAGTTCCCAAAGGACATGGCCTTGCTCTTGCCACGATTTACCCTTGGCACCCTAGGCCAGTTCGAAGTGGTCACAGGTGTTGATCAGTCTGCGCACCGATGTGTGAAAAGTGGGGAGTTGACCGTACTACCTCATCACCACGCTGCTCCAGGTCCAAAAGCATGGCAGAAAGTATATACTGTAAAGTCCTTACTTTTGAAATGTCAGCAAAGTAAACAAGGCTTGTGACGGCCTGTCACAATGCTACACCTTAGAGCGACAGCGCTCAGTGCAACCACTCCTTCACCAGCAGAATTACAGTGCGAACAGCCCTTCCCAGTCATCATTTGCCGATGCATCCAGGAGTAGGTGATGCATTCACTGAAGGTGAAGGATGCACATGAGCAAAGAATCACCCACTTAAACATTGGACAAAAGGTATGACTACAACACCAACCGATGGAACATGAAATCCGGCAGAAATCGGCCTGTCCAGAACCATGATCATATCAAGTACGTGCACCCATTGTGAAGAAACTGATGGCGTTTGGCCCAACGCAAACTGGATGAGCAACACCTCAGCTTCTGACTAGGCACTTTACAGCCTTCCGGACTGAACATTGAATTCAACAACTTTAGGTCTTGAGCTCCCTCCCCCATACCCACCCCCTCTCTGCTTCGCCCTTCCTTTTGTTTTTTCCCAATAAATTATTTAGATTTTTCTTTTACCACCTATTTCCATTATTTTTAAATAATTTAAAATCTTTAATGCTCTCCCCACCCCCACTTGAGCTATACCTTGAGTGCCCTACCATCCATTCTTAATTAGCACATTCGTTTAGATAATATCACCAACTTTAACACCTACGTGTTCTTTTGTTCTATTGTTGGTGACATCTTTTGATGAGCTGCTTCTATTACTGCTTGTTTGTCCCTACAACCACACCAACCCCCTCCAGTTCTCTCTCTGTCTCCGCCGCCACCCCCCCCTCCCCCCCAGACCTTAAACCAGCTTATAATTCAACTCTTTCTTGGACTCCAACTCAAGTTCTGTTGAAGGGTCATGAGGACTCGAAACGTCAACTCTTTTCTTCTCCGCCGATGCTGCCAGACCTGCTGAGTTTTTCCAGGTAATGCTGTTTTTGCAATGAATATTACAATCATTTCAATCTGGTCATTACAGACAATCAGACAAAGGTATTGGATTTATCAACATACATCATGTTGCTCTCTGAGGTGCTTCAATACAATTATAATACAATGACTATTCAATATAGACATTCATTTTGAGCTGTACACCCCGAGGGGTCTAAGCAGTTCCCAGCCCCTCAGTGCCCTATGGCAGAAAGGTCTTACACAGTGACCTTTCCCCTTTGCGGCGGCTGCCCCAAGCTTTAGTGCGTCCCTGAGCACGTAGTCCTGGACCTTGGAATGTGCCAGTCTGCAACACTCAGTCAGGTACAACTCTTTGGGCTAGAAGTGCAACAAGTTTCGGGCAGACAAAAGAGCGTCTTTCACCGAGTTGATGATCCTCCAGCTGTAGTTGATGTCTGTCTCAGTGTGTGTCCATGGGAACAGCCCGTAGAGCACAGAGTCCTGTCTCACAGAGCTTCTCGGGATGACCCTTGACAGAAAGCACTGTATCTCTCTCCAGACTTTCTTTGCAAAGGCACAATCTACAAGGAGGTGAACAACAGTCTTGTCCCCACCACAGCCACCTCGAGGGCAATGTGCAGAGGGGGTGATACTCCTGGCATGTTGCGGATTCCCTCCCTAAATCCCATTTTTGAAAGCACATCCACCATGTTTGTCCAGACCATGTACTGTCATCAAAGCCCTTTGTAATGGAGGACAGGAAGGACTGGGACTCTGTACTGTCTGTGGGCATCACATCATATAATCCGACATAAAAAGATTTGCTGTTCCTCAAAATGTCGGACTGTGATGACTTTACTGAGCTGTCTTCTCCCTTCAGGCTTCTAATCACAGAGCTCTCTCTGTGTACCTTTTGGAAGAAGAAACGTGAGCACGTCTCATCCTGCTCCACGGAGTGGACTCTTGACTGGAAGATCATCTTGAGAGGCCTCCGAGGCAAAGAGCGAGGCTTGCTGTTTCTTCACCTCTTGCAGTTCCTCCTTGACATCGACCCCCATCGACTGCAGCCAGAGCAGGTTTTTCTGGATAAAAGCAAAAAACTGCGGATGCTGGAAATCCAAAACAAAAACAAAAATACCTGGAAAAACTCAGCAGTTCTGGCAGCATCTGCAGAGAGGGGCACAGTTAACGTTTCAAGTCCGAATGACCCTTCAACAGAGAAGTTCTGTTTTCTCCTGCCTTCTCCCCATGACCCTACAGATTGTCAACGTCAACGCGCACTCTGACGATATTTCAGTGCATCATGGTCTACGCTGCATCTGCAGAACAAATGAAGCAAACTCAGGCCAATAACACAAAATCAAATGTCATTTAATGTTGCCGGTGACAGATTCCTGAACTGAACATTAACCGGTGTTGTTTGTCACACCATTAAAAAACTCAAAGCAAAATGGGGGAACAAAATATCACCTGTGACAAGACCATCCTGTGCTTAAGGTGCTTTAAATTTACATTTGTTAGTGATATGTCTAGGTTGTTGGCCTGGGTGACCTTGGTGGTCGTCCTCTGGGCAGTGGAGCCTTTGCTGGCCCCACCTGGGAGGGAGCAGAACAAGTGAAGCAAACTCAGGCCAATAACACAAAATCAAATGTCATTTAATGTTGCCGGTGACAGATTCCTGAACTGAACATTAACCGGTGTTGTTTGTCACACCATTAAAAAACTCAAAGCAAAATGGGGGAACAAAATATCACCTGTGACAAGACCATCCTGTGCTTAAGGTGCTTTAAATTTACATTTGTGGGTGATATGTCTAGGTTGTTGGCCTGGGTGACCTTGGTGGTCGTCCTCTGGGCAGTGGAGCCTTTGCTGGCCCCACCTGGGAGGGAGCAGAACAAGTGAAGCAAACTCAGGCCAATAACACAAAATCAAATGTCATTTAATGTTGCAGGTGACAGATTCCTGAACTGAACATTAATTACTGTTAATTAAATTGCACAATCAGAAAGGTAACATCTAAGATAAACCAACGCAATCAGGCAGAATAATTGAAAGCAATCTTTTCTTTGTTTTCCATTAGCAGCATTCCTTGAATTATTTAATAGAGGCAGCATTGATGTTGATTCTAACTGCTACCGCTGAAAATACTGTAACTCCTTCCGCTGACAGGAAAGGCGTCAACAACAGTAGCGCCTGCACAATCGGGCCTCACTGTTGAATAGAACAGGAGAGAGCTGATGCTTCACTGATTCAGGGCATTGGTGTGACCCCATCTGGAGCAGTGTGTACGCTATTGGTCTCCTTATTTGAGGAAGAATGTCAATGCGTTGGAAGCCATTCAGATACGCTTTACCCAACTAGTACCTGGATTGGGTGGATTGCCTTATGAGGCTCTGAGGGGAAAGGAGAGGGTGAAACTCCCTCTCCCAACACTGATCATGAATAAACAAACCATTGCTGAGGATTTGGAGCGTTATTTAAAGGGAAATCACCTTTTACTGTTCAATTCTTGCTGGAGATTTGAAGAGGAATTTTGAAACACGTTGGGATTCTCAGAGAATTTGTCAAGATTTCACCAACACTCTCAGCATTTATTCTGGAAATTCTCAGAGGAGTTCACCTAGAAAGAGTAAGTGCAGTGTTCCTCCACCTTATTGGACACCTTATAGGAGTCACTAGGAGAAAGAGAATGATTGGTCATTGACATCTTGCTGTGTCTGCAGGAGGGATGGGAAGAGAACCTGGGCCCCCTCTCACTCAGTCCCTGAGTGATCCTGAAACATGTCACTGTGTGTCAGACAGCACATGCCACAACTTCAGTGGAAGTGGCTGTGTGGAGCCCACATACACTGCTCCAGGAGAATTGCTTCAAACCAGTTCTGGAGTGTTCAAGCTGCAGGTGTCAGTTTTAGTGTCTCCCGGCAAGTTCAAACTCTGGGCATCAGAATGTGAGTGAAAAGCGGAGTTTCAAACAGGCGGGTCTGATTAACACAGCATCCATTCAGCAAAATAACCAACTGGACTTTGGTTGTGAAAACCAGCCACTTCTGGCTGCTTCTCTGGCAGCTGAAGTGGGACGGGCTCCCTCAGTAACTCTCCACACCAGAAGTGACCACCTGGATTTCCACCATGAATTCCCTCCCCTTAACCCTCTGTAACTTGGAACATTTTGTGACTGTCAACCTCCCAGAATCTAATGAATGGGGCGGTGGGTGGATGGGGAGTTAAATGGTTCAATGTGAGCTCACAGGGGGTGATTCTGTAGCACAGATCTCCCACATGTTATGGCAATGATGATGAAACTGCAGTTTCTGAGCAGTCAAAGCTACTTTGTCAGAATGTCATGGATGGAAGCAGTAACTGTTCCCACTTCAGGAGTGACCAGAGCTCTTCTCACCTCCTCCTAATGTCTGACTGGCAGCTACATTGATCTCCTGGACTGTCAGTGTCCAGGGGCTTCCGCACTTCATGTCCTGCCTCCCTCAGTGTGTTCTCCATGTGGGTTCTGGGCTCCTCCAATTGTCCCCTCATCAGCACCATGAGTGAAGAGACTGTCTCCACTGCCTGCATGTCAGACCAATGTTCATCAATCCTTGATCTTTACCAGCCGAGGCCTCAGAGATCTGGGTCTTGGAATCCTCAACGGAGGCCTCCTGCTTATGTCACCTCGGGGGAGAGGCAGACATCTCCACAAAGTTGTCCCCAGTTCTTTCTGCTCATTGCTGCTCTGTGTCAGTACCACTGCCTCCCTGAATGGGTTTGAAGATTCACTGTGACTGTGTTATGTTCTTAGACAGGCACGACAGCACCTCAAGCGTTAACACCTCCTGGTTCTGCTTATTTCCCAAAAGGATAATGATTGTGTCCAACACCCCACAACACCCGAGTACCCCCCACCCAACTCCCGGGAAGCGGGTCAAACCCCCAACAACCCAACTACTACACCCCCCACCCTCCCCTCCCCCCACCGACCTGACTACTACACCCCCCACCCTCCCGCTTCCCCCACCGACCCGACTACTAAACCCCCCCACCGACCCGACTACTACACCCCTCCATACTCCCCCTCCCCCCGGTAAACCTCCTCTGCACCCTCTCCAACGCCTCCATATCCTTCTGATAATGTGGCGACCAGAATTGCATGCAATATTCCAAGTGTGGCCTAACCAAGGTTCTATACAGCTGCAGCATGACTTCCCAGCTTTTATACTCAACACCACTGTCGATGAAGGCAAGCATGCCATATGCCTTCCTGACTACCTTATTCCCCTGTGTTGCCACTTTCAGTGACCTGTGGATCTGTAAATCCAGATCCCTCTGCCTGTTGGTGCACTTAAGGGTTCTGCCATTTACTGTGTAATTCCTACCTATATTAGACCTTCCAAAATGCATTGACTGGATTAAACTCCATCTGCCATTTCTCCACCCAAGACTCCATCCGATCTGTATCCTGTTGTACCCTTTGACAATCCTCTTCACTATCTGCAACTCCTCCAACCTTAGTGTCGTCTGCAAACTTACTAATTAGCCCAGTTACATTTTCCTCCAAATCATTTACGTATACTACAAACAGCAAAGGTCCCAGCACTGATCCCTGCGGAACACCACTAGTCACAGTTCCCCATTCAGAAAAGCACCCTTCTACTGCTACCCTCTGTCTTCTATGTCCAAGCCAATTCTATATCCATCTTGCCAGCTCACCTCTGATCCCGTGCGACTTTGCCTTCTGTACCAGTCTGCCATGAGGGACCTTGTCAAAGGCCTGACTGAAATCCATGTAGGTAACATCCACTACCCTTCCATCATCGATCATCTTTGTCACTTCCTCGAAAAACTTGATCAAGTTAGTGAGACACGACCTTCCTTTCACAAAACCATGATACACCCATTTGCTTTCAAATGGTAGTAAATCCTGTCACAAAGAATCTTCTCCAATAATTTCCCTGCCACTGACGTAAGGCTCACTGGCCTGTGATTTCCTGGATTATCCCTGCTACCCTTCTTAAACAATGGAACAACATTGGCCATTCTCCAGTCCTCTGGGACCTCACCCGTAGCCAGTGAGGTTACAAAGATTTCTGTCAAGGCCCCAGCAATCTCCTCCCTTGCCTCCCTCAGTACTCTGGGGTGGATCTCATCTGGCCTTGGGGACTTATCCACCTTAATATTCTTCAAGACGCCTAACACCTGCTCTTCTTTGATCTCAACATGATCCACGCTATCTACACACTCTTCCCTAGACAAATTGACCACTATGTCCTTCTCTTTGGTGAATGCTGATGAGAGGTACTCATTTAATATCTCTCCCATTTCTTCTGGCTCCATGCACAGATTCCCACCACTGTCCCTGAGTGGGTCTATCCTTTCCCTGGCTACACTCTTGGTAGAATTGGATCGGATGAATTGGATCTTAAGCACTTTGAGATCCTAGATATCTGATAAGGCACCCTTGTCTTTGTTCCTTAGAGCTCCCTGCTTATTTTATCCTCAATTCCCAATGTAGCACAGGCAGCCAACAACCTTTCTACAATAAAGTCTTGTATTTGCATTCATTCTCTGTCATCGTGTTGGTTATAAATTCTTTGGGAATTCCTACCTTGGTGAGGCCACAGCTGGAGTACTGTGTGCAGTTCTGGTCGCCACATTATAGGAAGGATGTGAATGCACTGGAGGGGGTACAGAGGAGATTCACCAGGATGTTGCCTGGGATGAAACATTTAAGCTCTGAAGAGAGGTTGGATAGACTTGGGTTGTTTTTGTTGGAGCAGAGAAGACTGAGGGGCGACCTGATCGAGGTACTGGATTGAGGGGCATGGACAGGGTGGATAGGGAGCAGCTGTTCCCCTTGGTTAAAGGGTCAGTCACAAAGAGGTGTAAGTTCAAGGTGAGGGGAAAGACATTTAGGAGGGATGGCAGGTAAAACTTTTTTACCCAGAGGGGGTGACGGACTGGAATGCACTGCCTGGAAGGGTGGTGGAGGCGGGTTGCCTCACATCCTTTTAAAAAGTACTTGGATGGGCGCTCAGAAAGTCATAACATTCAAGGCTATGGGCCAGGTGCTGGTAAATGGGATTAGGTAGGTAGGTCAGGTGTTTCTCACGTGTCGGTACAGACTCGATGGGCCGAAGGGCCTCTTCTGCACTGTGATTCTGGGATTATGATTAAGATCACACAGTGGGCATGTGGGGCAGGTGTGATCACACGTTGGGCAGGTGGGGCATGTCTGATCTGTGGTGGGAGTGGGCAGGAAATGCGACATTTTAATGATGGGTCGGCATTCACAGCGTCCGATTACAGGAACTTCTTTTCCCTACATGAGCATCCCATGAATATTCATTAAATTACAACTTTTTCACATTAAGTCCAACCATCAAGATTAAGTCAGCGGTGAACGGGCAACTTGCGCCACCTGATTTAGGGCTGGGTAAAGGTGGCATGCACCAGGTGAGCTGGTCCATTTGGACAAACAGTGAGTGGTTCTCTTTGCTGAACTCTGAGGGAAAGAGGAGGGGAACAGGAGAATGTTCACAGACATGGACTGTCATTAGCAGCAAGAGCGGAGAGGGGGGTATTGCAGGTGGAGTCGGGGTAACAGCAGGAGCAACAGAAAGACACTGGGGGGTTGGGCGGTGTGGGTAGGGGTGAAGAATTGGGAGGGAAGCAGTTGTCTGGAAAGGGTCCATCCTGTCAGATGTCATTGGGTCCTGATTGGTAGTTGTACCCCACAGGGAAGATCCACACTCAGAGAGGGCAGTTGAATCTTGATGGAGGGCAGTTTAATGGTGTCTGAGGGTGAGTCGAGGGCTGTGCATTGCACAATGTAGCATTGCAGGGAGGAGAAGAATTGCCAGGTGAAGACATGAGGAGCTGCAGAAAGTCCACCAGGAAGCAAATTGCGAGGACACACAGGTCGGGATTTTCCAGCATCACCTGTCACCAGGATCTTCCGGTCCCACCAAAAGTTAATGGAACTTTGGCTGACCTGCCCCATGGGGCCGGAAAATCCCAGCAAAGGGATATCGATGGGTTAAGGGAGTCGGCAAAGATTTCAGAGATGGTTAAAAATATTGGGAAACATGAGGTTATCCTCTTTGGCAGGAAGAATAGAATAGCAGAATATTATTGAAATGCAGAGAGACTGCAGAATGCTGCAGTACGGAGGGAACTGGCTGTCCCTCATACATGAAACTCCAAAAGTTAGCATGCAAGTCCGGCCAGGAATTAGGAAGGCAAGTTGAACGCTGGGCTTCATTACAAGGGGGACAGAGTGTAAAAGTGGATTTATTACCAGGAGGGCCGATTTTATTTGGACCAATAGGAATCACTATGAGTTGCTCTGGTGTCACCTGACTGAATTCAGCTCCACAAGTTCTCATGTTGAAGGCACCATTAATCCAATTATCTCACATGGTTTTGTTCATTGATCCATGAGGATGAGTGGTGGGCACTGCCCACACTGACCCAGGGAGCCTGGCGTTCAGACTGATAAATGGTGTTTGGGAAATGGAGACTCTCACACTGCTACAACAACAACAACTTATAATAAATCCCAGGAAGTTTAGATATGTAATAGGGTTTGAGCAAGTGGGTAGGGAGAGGTGTGGAAGAACAGAAGTGAAGGTGTGTGATAGGGAGGAGGGCAGGAGAGATTAAACATTTATATACACAAGCTGCACTCACCTGACACCAGTGAGACCAGAAGCAGCAACATTGAACCAATTAACCAGCCCCAATCTCCACCAATCACAGAACACATGGATTTATTACCAGGAAAGCTGATTTTATTTGGACCAATAGGATTTGCTCTGGTGGGGAAAGATGTCAATGAACAAAAGGGAAGGTGTGTGATAGGGTGGATGGCAGGAGAGATTTAAGGATAAAAGGTTTCATGCTACAAAAGCCAATGGCTTTGGTAATGGGTAAAGTAAAGAAACAGAAGATGTGTCCAGATGAGGTGTGAATGGCTGCCTAGCAACTGTCTCAATGTAATGTGAAAGAATAAAGAAATAAACGAGACCGAGACAAACCAGCAAAAAAAAAGATAAAGACAGAGGGTCTGATCTAACAGTGTTGGCCTCAGTGCTGAGTCCAGAAGGCTGTCGAGTGTCCGGTGAAAGATGACGTGCTGTTCCTCGAGCTTGTGTTGAGCTTCATTGGAAAACTGTAGCAGGCCAAGGACAGAAAGGTCAGAGTGGGAGCAAGGTGGAGAATTGAAATGACCAGCAACAGGAAGCTCAGGGTGGTACTTGTGGACTGAATGGAGGTGTCTGCAAAGCGCCCACCCAGTCTGCATTTGAACTTCCCAATGTAGAGGACACCACATCGGGAGCAGTGAATACCATATACTAAATTGGAGGTAAAGGAAATAAAAACCTCAGGAGATCAGGGTGATCGAGACACATTTCATGTCAATTGATGATTGCTGACTAACAGTAAAACAAAGTTAAACCATCGTTCTGCTGCAATGCTTCCCCTGTCTGAGGAGGGACTGATAAAGATTAGGAACATTGGAACAAGAGGAGGTGGTTTTCCCTCCCACCATTCAGTTAGATCACAGCTGATTGGTCCCTGACCACCATTTACCCACCTTAGCTCCAGATCCCTTGAAATCATTCCTCACCAAAAATCTCTCAATCTCAGTCTTGTTATCTGCAGTTGTCCCAGCATCCACAGCCTTTTGGGGGTAAATTCCAGGTTTCTTTGTGTGAAAAGGTATTTACTGATTTCCCTCCTAAATGAGCGAGCTCAATATATTCCCTCATTCTTCATTCCCCCAACAGAGGAAATAGTTTCTCCGTCTTGAACTCTTCAATCCTTTTCACATTCTAAACACCTCAATCTGATCATTGCTCAATCTTCTAAACTCAATGGAATACAAGCCAGGCTTATACAACCTCTCCTCAGAATTTAACCCTCGAAGCATCGTTTTCATTCTGGTGAATCTACCCGGCACTTCCTGAGCTGAGTGCTCAGAACTGAATATAATATCCAGATGGGGTTTGACCAAGTTTCAATACAACTGAAGCAGAAATTCATTCCTTTTACAATCCAGTTTTCTTGAGGTCATCATTTTTTAATTGCTACCTTTATCCAACCACCAGATTTAATGATTTGTGTCCTTGGACCCTCAAACTACTTTGTTCCTCTCCAGTTCCTGGTTTCTAACCATTTAGAACATTTTGGAATTTATTTTTTCAATTCCGAAATGGATGACCTCACTCTTACCCACATCAACCTCCATCTGCCAAGGTTTTGCTCTCTTACTCATCTTTCAATGTCTCTTTACCACTCCCCGCTTCCATTTGCACTAATTCCTATTCTCCTAATTCAGTGTTATGTACAAGCTGAACACACAACTCTATCCTGATCCAACTCACTATAAAAATGGTGAATATTGAGCCACAGTGCAGATTCCTGTGAAACACCCCTTGTCACATCCTGTCAATCTGAGACCAGACACTGTATCCCCACTCTCTGTTTCCTACCTCACAACCAATTTCCAACCCACATCTAAAGCTTCCCTCCAATGCCATCTGCTCTTATTATTGCCAATAATCTTTCGTTTGGCACCTTAATGTGTTCGCTCTGGAATTGCATATCTCTAACACACATATATACCAGCACTTTTCAAGCACTTTCTGCTATAATTTCAGATTTCCAGCCAAATCAGTATTTTTGCTTTTCTCCATATAAACCCCTCTGTCTACTTTATTACAGACCTCCTCAGGATGTTCACACTGGTGGCACAATGTTTGCTGGAATGGGTGACTGCTGCACCCCAGCAGTCAGCTCCAACTAACCCACCTGAAGGACAACCGAGGGCTGTGGAGGTTCGTGAGGAAGGGGAAGGTTCTGAGAGCATCTCAGACCCTCATCTAACTCCCTGCCCCTCCACCAGAGCACTCATGTGTGGTACTTGTCCCAGTGACAATGGCTGCCCCTGCAGAAATGCCGAGGCCGCAGTCTGAATGGGTCCCCAATGGGTAACGGGTCCGTGCTCGATGTAACAGGTCACCACACTCCTCGATGCCCTGCAGCACGAGAGGTGAGCAGCCTCCTCCACCTCCTCTGAGGCAACTTGTCCTCAATCACTTCATTAACATCACACTTACACAAGTTGTAAACACACATATCTATTGCAAAGAATGCTTTGGTCTGTTTTTGCACCCTCAGAATGTTAACAGAATGAACACGGTCCTTACCATTGGCACTGAAGACTGCATTCTGAAATCCAGATCTCATTGACACCATCAGGAGCCAGGGTGTGCCCATGCATGTCCGGCAGTGGAAGGCTATTTTCTTCTCCAGACCTTCAGATAAGGCTGCAATACACCAAGGTTTGTGGATTGAGATGCTCCTTGCAGCATTTCTTGTCCATCAATGATTGGCCTTAAGGGAGGATCAATGATCAGACTCAAAGATCAGATGGAGTTTATCAAGTGGACTTCAACCATGAGTACTGTGTTGAAGACAGTCATCCACACGTGACTGTTACACACTGACTAAAGACGATTCCCCACATGTCAAAATGCTGTGTATGTTCCAGGGAAGGATGTTTGTGTGGTTTCTCCAATACACTTGAAGCCTTTGTCTTCTTGGTGGTAGAGGCTGTGGGTTCACATGGAGTCGAGGGGTTTGGCAGCACTGCATGTTACAGCTGTCACACACTCCTGACACTGGACACCGGTGGTGGATGGATCATGTGGAAGGTAGTTGTAGGAGTGGTGAAACAGTCTGTGCAGCATCACCCTGCTCAATGTGTAGTCGCTGCAGTTCTGTTCACATATACAATCATATTTTACTGATGAACATTCCCAGAGAGGAGTCACATCTGCTCAAAGTGCACATTGAGAAATTGGGTAAGTGCTTACCAAGATTGTGTATTTTTGTGGATGGTGGACTTTATGAGATGTTAATGTTTTAAACTGCCTGTACATAGCAAATCTGTCTGTTTCATAAGAGACGCTTCCAACTGAAACAATCCCATCAAATTAACAGGGAATCAAGTACACGTTTAAGTTTTAAACCTGGACACATTCCCTCTGTCGGAGCTCGTTGGTTTATTTTTAATGGTGAAACACAGCAGATTATTTGAGTGTGGATTGGAGCAGCATTTTCAATAAGAGGCCGAATTCTTCATGTTGCCCCTTCCTGGTTGTGTCAGCTGGTGAACTTTCTGCTGCTAGACACTGCCCTCTGCCTCCAGCTAATAGGCTCCCTGATCTCACTCAGAAACAGGCAGATGTTGTGATTTCAATCACTACAAAACAGAATTGGCAGTGGAGCTGGATCCGTTTTCCTGAAAACAATGCAGCTGTTTCTGCAGGTTGCACTGCACATGGACAACTGGCTAATAGGAACCATTTTAGAAAATAAACTAGGTTAAACTAAACCAAGTACTTTGTACGATATTTATACAGTTAATTGATAAACATTTTAAATTGCAAAATGCATTTCAGAAAGAGCTGCAACAGCTCAGATTAATATTAAAATAGTGCCTGTTGCGATGTGCAAAATTTGTTTAGTTTGCTGACATTTTACAATTAAAGACTTTACAGTGCAGACCATCCATTCGGCCATGTAATTGGGCCTGGGGTAGTCTGGGTGATGAGGTAATATGGTCAACTCCCCACTTTTCACACATCACCTTGAACGGTTTTCCAGAATATTGGGCTCCGTTGTCCGAAACCACTTCTTACGGTGCCTCAAATAGGCTGAATATTGAACTCAATTGGCAGAAAATTTTGTCCCTGCCACGGCCATAAAAGTGCCCATCCAGGTACTTTTTAAAGGATGTGAGGCAACCCGCCTCCACCACCCTCCCAGGCAGCACATTCCAGACTATCACCACCCTCTGGGTAAAAATGTTTTTCCTCACATCCCCCCTAAACCTCCTCTCCCTCTCCTTGAACTTGTGTCCCCTCTTGACTGACCCTTCAGCTATGGGGAACAGCTGCTGCCTATCCACCCTGTCCATGTCCCTCATAATCTTGTACACCTCAATCAGGTCGTCCCTCAGTCTTCTCTGCTCCAACGAAAGCAACCCAAGTCTATCCAGCCTCTCTTGATAGCTTAAATGTTTCATCGCAGGCAACATCCTGGTGAATCTCCTCTGTACCCCTCCAGTGCAATCACATCCTTCCTATAATGTGGCGACCAGAACTACACACAGTACTCCAGCTGTGGCCTCACCAAGGTTCTACACAATTCCAACATGACCTCCCTACTTCTGTAATCTATGTCTCGAATGATAAAGGCAAGTGTCCCATATGCCTTTTTCACCAGCCCACTAAAATGCCTCTCCACCTTCAGATATCTATGGACACACACACCAAGGTCCCTTTGTTCCTCAGAACTTCCTAGTGTCATGCCGTTCATTGAATACTTTCTTGTCAAATTACTCCTTCCAAAGTGTATCACCTCACACTTTTCAGGGTGAAATTCCATCTGCCACTTATCTACCCATTTGACCATCCCGTCTATATCTTCCTGTAGCCCAAGACCCTCAACCTCACTGTTAACCACCTGGCCGATCTTGTCACCATTTGCCACTTCTGTCTGCTTTCTGTCCTATAGCCAGTGTCATATCCACATAGCCCCTTTATGGGTTTCACTTTCCTAACATGTGACAATTGAAAGTCCATTTACATAACATGAACCAGGCTGAGCTCATCAACCCTCTCCATTACTTCCTCAAAGAACTCCAAGTTGGTCAGACACGATTTCCCATGAACATACCTGTGCTGCTGTTCATTTACTAACTCATGGGTCAGAATTTCCTGGGTGACGAGCAGGTGTGTCGGGCCCCAAACATCAGCGTTTAAAATGGCGCGTGGTGACGCTGGGTGAGAGTGCCGATGTCACCATGTGCCATTGCAATATTTAGCTGGATGGCCGCGCGATGAAGTGCGACGCTCACCTGCCATTAATGATAGGGCATGTTAATGCCCTTAACCTGGCAATCGATGCCGATTTTGAGGTGCCCGTCTGATCTTCGGCTCGGTGCACAGGCACAACGGGCAGGCGGGTAAGTGACTTTTTAATGAAGCTCATCCATGGGTGGGATATGTGGGCTCAGTGGGTTGTCCATGTTTTATGTGAAGCATTTATTGAAGCAAGTTTTTTAAACTTGCCTGTGTGATCTGTAGCAGCTCAGAACCAATTCCAGCAGCTTTCTCTGTACTTTGAAGCTTCAGCTCAGCACTCTTCAGTCAGGAACCTTTATCGGGCCTCCAGCTTTCCAGAGGCCTCCATTTAGCCTGGGTATGGATTCTGACATCTCCACTGGAGGCAGCTCCTCTGAGGAGGAAGGGAGAGATAGAATGAGGAGGCCAGGAGTGGACAATCAGCCTCCAGGGGAGCCACCTTTGGGAGGCCAGGCACAGGCACAAGGGGCGCAGGGCCAAGAGCTTGTCCAAGGTGGAAGGGGCCGCAGAAGACGCCACTATCCTGCTGCCAGGATATACAGTTGGCGAAGCAGCTACCTCAATATGACTGAGGTGCAGTGCCGACGGAGGCTCCGACTGTCAAGGGAAACAGTCAACAGCATCTGTCAGATGCTGGGCCCTGAGATCCCATGCCAGCGGCTCTGAATGTCACAGTTGCCCTCCACTTCTATGCCTCTGGCTCTTTCCAGGGCTCGGTGGGTGATCTTTGTGGTGTCTCCCAATCAGTTGACCACACTTATGTCAAACAGGTTACAGACGCTCTGTTCAGATGGGCATTGACCTTCATCCACTTCCGCTGCAACCAAGCAAGTCAGACACAGCGAGCCATAGGCTTCGTGGCCATTGCTGGCTTCCCCCGCGTCCAGGGTGCTATAGACTGTACACATGTGGCCATCAAGGCGCCAGCAGGTGAGCCCGGTGCCCTTGTCAATGGGAAGGCCTTCCAGTCCTTGAAAATGTGGATAGTGTGTGATCACAGGATGCAGATTTTACAAGTCTGTGCAAGGTACCCAGGCTGCTCCCATGAAGCCTACACCCTCAGACACTCCCAGGCACCGGGGCTCTTCAGTGCTCTGACTCGGCTGGATGGATGGCTGGTTGGTGACAAGGGCTATCCCCTCAGAAGGTGAGTCATGACGCCTCTCCGCTATCCAAGAACAGAAGCTGAGCAGCGCTACAATAGGAGCCATGCCTCCACAAGGGCTGTGGTGGAGAGAGCCGTCGGTCTTCTTAAGATCCACTTCTTATGCCTGGACCACTCAGGGGGCACACTCCAGTACCCCCCCAGATCGTGTCTTGGTGATAGTGGTTGCATGCTGCACTCTCCACAATCTTGCACTGGAAAGGGGGGACACAGTGGATGATGAAGACCTTGACACAGTGGATGAGGCTGCACATGATGAATCCAGCAGTGCCTCAGAGGATGAGGAAGCACAGGGCAATGATGAGGGGCAGCACGCCAACCCGCTACTACACAAAGGAGGCAGGGACACCTGGGAGACTTTAATCCAATGAACCTTCAGCTAGCTCTGCATAAATGGATCTGCAGGACCAGAATTGCCTGGCGCATCCATCAGCGACACTTAGGTGCTACATCTTCCACCTCATCAGCTGCAACTAAGGGCTTCCTACATAAACGTCAATGTCCACTCAAATACTCATGCTATGTCCATGAAACATACAAATGCAGCACAAAGGAGCCACCCTCAGCCATGGTAACACATGTGGACTTTATTTCCATCCATCAGATGGTGCCACAAAAATCAAAACAAAATGTTGCTCCAACATTGAAAAATAGAAATTCCCTAATCTCGGGCCAACACAAAAGCACCAGTGACAACCCCGTGGTGGGCCTAACGTGCTTTATGATTATGTTTGTGGGTGCTACGTCTTGGTGCTGCCCCCATCGCTCGGAGTGGCTTGTGAGGCAGCCTGCTGACTCTGCTGTCCTGTTGGCCTCGATGACCTTGGCGGACGTCCTCTGGCCCTTGGAGCCTGTGCTGGCACAGCCTGGGAGGGAGTGGCCAGTTCCACAGCTGGCACCTCCCCAGTTATCGCAGCCTCAACAGATGCACCGGTCACTGGCAGAGGGTCAGAGCTGCTGCCCTCATCCGGAGCGCCCTGAGAGGAGCCCACACAGACAATCGGCAGCTGCTGTGCTGATGTGAGGTCACTTTGGACCTCCCTGCTCACCGCAGATGGATGGGCACCGCGCTGGGACAATTGGTGCCCAGAACATCTTCCACATCGCCAATGAGCACCTGTGGCCAGTGGCACTGTGAGGACTTGCAGGTCCGAGCGTAACCCCATCAGAAGCTGAGCAATTTGTTGGAAGCCCCTCTCCATGAGAGTTGCCAATCTCTCCATGGAGGAAGCCTAACGCTCTGCCATGAGGTTCATGCCATCACTGATACTCTGCCTGGATTCCTCCACCACAGAGACCAAGTGAAGCACACTCTCATGCAACTCTCCCAGATGCTCCCACACATCCAGCCGCTTGTCCTGCAGCTGCTGCATGGCGGACATCTCCAGAGGCACATCATCGCTGCCAGACTCAGCATGTGCTAGTCCCCTGCAGTCCTCGGGCTGCTGGTGCCATCGGCGCTCTCTGTCTGTGCCATCTCCTCCAGCGATTGTAGGTAGCCACTGGAGTCAGGGTGGCGTATAGAGAAACGGTAGAAAGCCACTGGAGTTAGTATGGCCTATAGGGTAACTGTGCAGAGCCAATGGAGTCAGTGCAGGCTATTGGGAAACGTAGGGAGATGCTGGCGTCAGTGTGGGATATAGGGAAACCATAGAGTGCCACTGGAGTCGGTGTGGACTACCGGGAAACTGTAGTGAGCCACTGGAGTCAGTGTGCGATATAGGGGAAACGGTACAGAGCCGCTGGATTCAGTGTCATATATAAGGAATACTTAGAGAGCGGCTGTAGTCAGTGTGGGCTATAGGGAAACCGTAGAGAGACGCTGGAGTCAGTGTGGGCTATAGGGAAACCATAGAGGGCCACTGGTGTCAGTGTGGACTATAGGGAAACCGTAATGAGCCACTGGATTAAGTGTGGGATATAGGGGAAAAGTAGAGAGCCACTAGAATTAGTGTTGGCTATAGGGAAACTGTACAGAGCCGTTGGAGTCAGTGTCGGCTATTGGGAAAACGTAGAAAGCCACTGGATACAGAGTGGGCTATAGTGAAACCGTAGCGAGCAACTGGATTCAGTGTGGCAAATAGGGAATACTTAGAGAGCCTCTGTAGTCAGTGTGGGCTATAGGGAATACCTAGTAAGCCGCTGGAGTCCTTGTGGGCTATAGGCAAACTGTAGAAAACCACTGCAGTCAGCGTGGAATATAAGGAAACCATTGAGAGGAGCTGGAGTCAGTGTGGGCAATAGGGAAACCGTAAAGAGCCACACGAGTAAATGTGGGCTATAGGGAAACTGTAGAGAGCTGCTGTAGTACGTGTGGGCTATCGGGAAGTCAAAGAAAGCCACTGGAGTCAGTGTGGAATATAGGGAAACCGTTGAGAGCCACTAGACTCAATGTGGGAGATAGGGAAACTGTACAAGGCGACAGGAGGCTGTTTGAAATATAGGTAATACGTATAGAGCCGCTGGAGCCAGTGTGGGATATAGGGAAACTGTAGGGAGCTGCTGGAGTCAGTGTGGGCTATAGGGAAAACGTAAAGATCCACTGGAGACAGTGTGGGCTATAGCGAATTCGTAGAGTGCCGCTGGATTCAGGGTGGGCTATAGGGAAACTGTAGTGGGCCAATGCAGTCAGTGTGGGCTATAGGGAAACTGTAGAGATCCACTGGAGTTATTGAGGGCTATAGGGAAACCGTAGAGAGATGGAGTCAGTGTGGGCAATAGGGAAACCGTAAAGACGCAGTGGATTCAATCGCAGTCTATAGGAATACCATATAGAGCCACTGGAGTCAGTGTGGTATATAGGGAAACCGTGGAGAGCCGCTGGAGTCAGTGTGGGCAATAGAAAAAGCGTAGAGAGCCACTGGAGTCTGGGTGGGCGATAGGGAAACCGTGGAGAGGCACTGCATTCAGTATGGGCTATAGGGAAACCTTAGAGAGCCACTGGAGTCATTGTGGGACATAGGGAAACCGTACGGAGCCTCTGGAGCCAATGTGGGCTATAGGGAAACCGTAGGCAGCTGCTGGAGTCCGTGTGGGATATCGGGAAACTGTAGAGAGCCGCTGGAGACAGGGTGATATATAGGGGATCCGTAGAGAGCCACAGGAGATAGTGTGGGGTATAGTGAAACCGTAGAGAGATGCTGGAGTCAGTGTGGTCTTCAGGGACATCGTAGAGTGCCACTGGAGCCAGTGTGGACTATAGGGAAACCGTAGAGAGCCACTCGAGTCAGTGTGGGAGTTAGGGAAACCGTACAGTGACACTGGATTCAATAACAGGCTATAGGGCTCCCCTATAGAGCCACTGATGACAGGGTGGTTTAGAGGGGAACTGTAGAGTGCCACTGGAGTCAGTGTGGCCTTTCGCGAAACCGTAGAGAGCTACTGGAGTCAGTGTGGGCTATACGGAAAACGTGGAGAAACGCTGGAGTCAGTGTGATCTATGGGAATCCCTAGAAAACCACTGGAGACAGTGTGGAATAAAGGGAAACCGTGTTGGCAATAGGGAAACCGTAGAGATCCACTGGAGTCAGTTTGGGCTATAGGGAATTCGTAGAGAGCAACTGGAGTCAGTTTGGGCTATAGGGAATTCGTAGAGAGCCACTGGAGTCAGGATGGGCTATAGGGAAAACCTAGAGAGCCACTGGAGTCAGTGTGGCGTATTGGGAAATGGTAGAAAGCCACTGGAGTTAGTGTGGGAGATAGGGAATCCGTACAGATAAACTGGAGATTTTGTGGAATACAGGGAAACCGTAGAGAGCCGCTGGAGTCATTGTGGGCTATACGGAAAACGTAGACAGATGCTGGAGTCAGTGTGGGCTATAGGGAATCCATAGAAAACCATGGAGTCATGTGGAATATAGGGAATTCGTGGAGAACTGCTGGAGTCAGTGTTGGCAATAGGGCAACCATAGAGATCCTCTGGAGTCAGTGCGGGCTATATAGAATTCGTAGAGAGATGCTGGAGTCAGGGTGGGCTATAGGAAAACGTAGAGAGCCACTGGAGTCAGTGTGGGCTATCAGGATACCGTAGAGAGATGTTGGAGACAGTGTGTGCTATAGGGAAACCGTAGAGTACGACTGGAGTCTGGGTGACTGGAGTCTGGGGAATGTGTACAGATACATTGGAGTCTTTGTGGAATATAGGGAAAACGTGGAGAGACGCTGGAGTCAGTGCGGGGTATAGGGAATCCATAGAAAACTATTGTAGTCAGTGTGGAATATAGGGAAACCGTGGAGAGCCGCTGGACTCACTGTTGGCAATAGGGAAACCGTAGAGATCCTCTGGAGTCAGTGTGGGCTATAGGGAATTCGTAGAGAGATGTTGGAGTCAGTGTGGTCTATATGGAAAATGTAGAGAGCCACTGGAGTCAGTGTGGGGTATAGGGAAAACGTAGAAAGCCACTGGAGCTAGTATGTGCTATAGGGTAACCGTAGAGAGCCACTGGAGTCAGTGTGGGCTATAGGGAATGCGTAGAGAGATGCTGGAGTCAGTGTGGGCTATAGGGAAACCATGGAGTGCCACTGGAGTTGGTGTGCACTATAGGGAAACCATTGTGAGCCACTGGAGTCAGTGTGGGATATAGGGGAAAAGTAGAGAGCCTCTAGACTTAGTGTGGGCTATAGGGAAACGGTAAAGAGCCACTGCATACACTGTGGGCTATAGGGAAACCGTAGCGAGCCACTGGAGTCAGTGTGGCATATAGAGAATACTTAGAGAGCCGTTATAGTCAGTGTGGGCTCTAGGGAATCCGTAGAGACCCACTGGAGCCAGTGTGTGCAATAGGGAAACCATAAAGAGCCACTGGATTCAATTGCAGGCTTTAGAGCACCGTAGAGAGCCACTGGAGTCTGTGTGGACTATACAAAAACCGTAGCGAGACTCTGGAGTCAGTGTGGGAGATACGGAAACTGTACAGAGCCACTGGATTCTGTGAGCAAAATTGGGAAATCGTAAAGAGCTGCTGGAGTCTGTGTGGGATATAGGGAAACAGTAGAGAGCCACTGGAGTCAGTGTGGGATGTAGGGAAACCGTAGAGAGCCAGTGGAGTCAGTTTGGACTATAGGGACACCTTTGAGTGCCGCTGAAGTGGGTGTGGGCTTTTGGAAACTGTACAGAGCCTCTGGAGGCCGACTGGAATATAGGGAAACTGTCGAGAGCTGTTGGAGTCAGTGTGGGAGATAGGGAAACCGTAGAGAGCCTCTGGAGTGAGGGTGGGCTATAGGTAAACATTAAAGAGCCAGTGGAGTTAGTGTGGGATTTAGGGGAAACGGAGAAAGCCACTGGACTTAGTGTGGGCTATAGGGAAACCGTAGAGAACCATTGGAGTCATTGTGGGCTATAGGGTAACAATAAAGAGCCACTGGAGACAGTATGGTCTATAGGGAACCCGTTGAGAGACTCTGGGTTTAGTGTGGGAAATAGGGAAACATTGAGAGCTTTGGAGGCAATGTACATTATAGGGATAATGTAGAGAGCCAGTGGAGTCAGTGTGATCTATAGGGAACCCATTGAGAGACTCTGGGTTCAGTGGGGGAAATAGGGAAACCGTACAGAGCCACTGGAGTCTGTGTGGAATACAGGGAAACTGTAGATAGCCGCTGGAGTCTGTGTGGGATATAGCAAAACCGTAGAGAGCCATTGGAGTTAGTGTGTGATTTAAGGGAACCGTAAAGAGCAACTGGACTTAGTTTGGTCTAAGCAGTAAAGACTATTTGGAAACCATAGAGAGCCACTGGAGTCAGTGTGGGCTGTAGGAAATCTGTAGAGAGCCGGTGGCGTCAGTTTGGAATATAGGGAAACCATAGAGAGCATTTGGTGTCAGTGTGTGCTATAGGGAATCAGTAGAGAAACACAGGATTAAATCGCAGGCTATAGGCAAACCGTAGAGAGTCGCCGGAGTCAGGGTGGTATTTAGGGGGACCTTAGAGAGCCATTGGAGTTAGTGTGGACTATAGGGTAACTGTAGGGAGCCACTGGACTCAGTGTGGGCTATAGAGAAACCCTAGAGATATGCTGGAGACAGTGTGGGCTATAGGGAAACTGTAGAGTGAAACTGGAGTCAGTGTGGACTGTAGGGAAACCATAGATAGACTCTGGAATCTGTGTGGGAGAAAGGGAAACCGTAGAGAGCCACTGGAGTCAGTGTGGGATATACCGAAACCGTAGAGAGCCGCTGGAGTCAGTGTGGGCTATTGGGAAAACGTAGTGAGCCAATGGATTCAATAGCAGGCTATAGGGACACCGTAGAGCGTCACTGGAGTTAGGGTGGTATGTAAGGGTCCCGTAGAGAGCCACTGAAGTTAATGTGGGCTATAGGGTAACCGTAGAGAGCCACTGGAGGCATTGTGGTCTATTGGGAAACTGTAGAGTGAAACTGGAGTCATTGTGGACTATAGGGAACCCATAAAGAGACTCTGGGTTCATTGTGGGAGATAGGGAAACCGTAGAGAGCCACTGGAGTTAGGGTGGGATATAGCGAAAACGTAGAGAGCCACTGGATTTAGTGTAGGGTATAGGGAAACTGTAGAGTGCCTCTGGAGTCAGTGTGGGCTCAAGGGAAACCGTTGAGATACGCTGGAGTCAGTGTGGACTATAGGGAAACCACAGAGAGCCACAGGAGTCAGTGTGGCCTATTGGGAAACCATAGAGAGCCACTGGATTGATTCGCTGGCTACAGGGACACCGTAGAGAGCCACTGGAATCAAGGTGGTATATAGGGGAACCGTAGAGAGCCACTGGAGTTATTGTGGGCTTTAGGGAAACCGTCAAGAGCCAATGGATTCAGTGTGGGTTATAGGGAAACCGTAGAGAGGCTCTGGAGTCCTTGTGGGTTTTAGGGAAACCATAGAGAGCCACTGGAGTCAGTGCGGGCTATAGGGAAACCGCTGAGAGCAGGTGGAGTCAGTGTGGACTATAGGGAAACCGTAGAGAGCCACTGGAGTTAGTTTTGGCTATAGAGAAAACGTAGAGAGCCTCTGGATTCAATCGCAGGAAACAGGGACAACGCAGAGGGTCGCTGGAGTCAGGGTGGTATATAGAGTAACTGTAGAGATCCACTGGAGTCAGGGTGGGCTATTGGTAAACCGTAGAGATATGCTGGAGTCAGTGTGGGCTAAAGGGAACCCTTCGAGTGCCACTGGAGTCAGTGTGGACTATAGGAAAACGGTAGAGAGATTCTGGAGTCAGTGTGGGAGACAGGGAAACCGGACAGAGCCACTGGATTCCGTGTGGAATATAGGGAAACCGTAGAGAGCCATTGGAGTCAGTGTGGGAGGTAGGGAAACCGTACAGAGCCACTGGACTTAGAGTGGTCTATAGGGAAACCGTAGAGAGCCGCTGGAGTCAGTGTGGGCTATAGGGAAACGGTTGAGATTCGCTGGAGTCAGTGTGGGCTATAGGGAAACCATAGAGAGCCACTGGATTCAATTGCAGGATATAGGGACACCGTAGAGAGTCGCTGGAGTCAAGGTGGTATAGAGGGGAACCGTAGAGATCCACTGGAGTTAGTCTGAGCTATAGGGTAACCGTAGAGAGCCACTGGAGTCAGGGTGGGCTATAGGGAAACTGTAGAGATATGCTGGAGTCAGTATGGGCTATAGGGGAACCGTAGAGTGCCTCTGGAGTCAGTGTGGACTATAGGAAAACCGTAGAGAGACTCTGGGTTTAGTGTGGGAGATAGAGAAAGCGTACAGAGCCACGGAGTCCGTGTGGAATATAGGGAAAATGTAGAGAGCCGCTGGAGTCTGTCCGGGATATAGGGAAAACATAAAGAGCCTCTGGAGTCAATGTGGGCGATAGGCAAACTGTCGAGTGCCACTGAAAGTCAGTGTGGGATATAGGGAAATCGTTGAGAACCACTGGAGTCCGTGTGGGATTTAGGGGAACCATAGACAGCCACTGGACCTAGTATGGGCTATAGGGAAACTGTAGAGAGCCACTGGAGTCCGTGTGGAATATAGGGAAACCGTAGAGAGCCACTGGAGTCCGTGTGGGATATAGGGAAACCGTAGAAACCAACTGGAGTCATTGTGGTCTATAGGGAAACCATTGAGAGACACGAGTCAGTGTGGAATATAGGGAAACCGTAGAGAGCCACTGGAGTCAGTGTTGTCTATAGCGAAATCGTAGAGAGATGCTGGAGTCCGTGTGGCAGATAGATAAACCGTACAGAGACACTGGAGTCCATGTGGAAGGTAGGGAAACCATCGAGAGCCTCTGTAGTCAGTATGCGATATAGATGTCCCGCAGAGTACCACTGGAGTTAGTATTGGCTATAGGGACACCGTAGAGAGCAATTGGAGTCAGTGTGTGATATACGGAAACCATAGAGAGCCGCTGGAGTCAGTGTGGGCTATTGGGAAAACGTAGTGAGCCATTGGCTTCAATAGCAGGCTATAGGGACACCGTAGAGCGTCACTGGAGTTAGGATGGTATATAGGGGTCCTGTAGAGAGCCACTGAAGTTAATGTGGGCTATAGGGTAACCGTAGAGAGCCACTGGAGTCATTGTGGGCTATAGGGAAACCGTAGAGTGAAACTTGAGTCATTGTGGACTATAGGGAACCCATAAAGAGACTCTGGGTTCATTGTGGGAGAGACGGAAACCGTAGAGAGCCACTGGAGTTAGGGTGGGATATAGCGGAAACGTAGAGAGCCACTGGATTTAGTGTAGGGTATAGGGAAACTGTAGAGTGCCTCTGGAGTCAGTGTGGGCTCAAGGGAAACCGTTGAGATACGCTGGAGTCAGTGTGGACTATAGGGAAACCACAGAGAGCCACAGGAGTCAGTGTGGCCTATTGGGAAACCATAGAGAGCCACTGGATTGATTCGCTGGCTATAGGGAAACCATCGAGAGCCTCTGTAGTCAGTATGCGATATAGATGTCCCGCAGAGTACCACTGGAGTTAGTATTGGCTATAGGGACACCGTAGAGAGCAATTGGAGTCAGTGTGTGATATACGGAAACCATAGAGAGCCGCTGGAGTCAGTGTGGGCTATTGGGAAAACGTAGTGAGCCATTGGATTCAATAGCAGGCTATATGGACACCGTAGAGCGTCGCTGGAGTTAGGGTGGTATATAGGGGTCCCATAGAGAGCCACTGAAGGTAATGTGGGCTATAGGGTAACCGTAGAGAGCCACTGGAGGCATTGTGGTCTATTGGGAAACAGTAGAGATATGCTGGAGTCATTGTGGGCTATAGGGAAACCTTAGAGTGAAACTGGAGTCATTGTGGACTATAGGGAACCCATTGAGAGACTCTGGGTTCAGTGTGGGAGATAGGGAAACCGTAGAGAGCCACTGGAGTTAGGGTGGGATATAGCGGAAACGTAGAGAGCCACTGGATGTAGTGTAGGGTATAGGGAAACTGTAGAGTGCCACTGGAGTCAGTGTGGGCTCAAGGGAAACCGTTGAGATACGCTTGAGTCAGTGTGGACTATAGGGAAAACGTAGAGAGCCACAGGAGTCAGTGTGGCCTATTGGGAGAGCATAGAGAGTCACTGGATTCAATCGCTGGCTATAGGAACACCATAGAGAGCCACTGGAATCAGGATGGTATATAGGGGAAACGTAGAGAGCCACTGGAGTTATTGTGGGCATTAGGGAAACCGTCAAGAGCCAATGGATTCAGTGTGGGCTATAGGGAAACCGTAGATAGCCGCTGGAGTCTATGTGGGATATAGGGAAACCGTAGAGAGGCTCTGGAGTCCGTGTGGGATTTAGGGGAAACGTAGAGAGCCGTTGGAGTTATTGTGGGCATTAGGCAAACCTTCAAGAGCCAATGGATTCAGTATGATCTATAGGGAAACCATAGAGAGCCACTGGCGTCAGTGCAGGCTATAGGGAAACCATTGAGAGCAGATGGAGTCAGAGTGGACTATAGGGAAACCGTAGAGAGCCACTGGAGTTAGTTTCGGCTATAGAGAAACCGTAGAGAGCCTCTGGATTCAATCGCAGGACACAGGGACACCGCAGAGGGTCGCTGGAGTCAGGGTGGTATATAGAGTAACTGTAGAGATCCACTGGAGTCAGGGTGGGCTATAGGTAAACCGTAGAGATACGCTGGAGTCAGTGTGGGCTAAAGGGAACCCGTAGAGTGCCACTGGAGTCAGTGTGAACTTTTGGAAAACCGTAGAGAGAATCTGGATTCAGTGTGGGAGATAGGGAAACCGTACAGAGCCACAGAGTCCGCGTTGAATATAGGGACAACGTAGAGAGCCGCTGGAGTCTGTGTGGGATATAGGGAAACCATGAAGTGCCACTGGAATGGGTCTGGTCTTTAGGGAAACTGTACAGAGCCACTGGAGGCCTTGTGGAATATAGGGATACTGTCGAGAGCCGTTGGAGTCAGTGTGGGATATATGGAAACCATCGACTACCACTGAAATTCAGTGTGGGATATAGGGAAATTGTAGAGAACCACTGGAATCAGTGTTAGCTATAGGGAATTCTTGGAGAGCCACTGTTGTCAATGGCAGGCTATTTGAAACCATAGAGAGTCGCTGGTGTTAGGGTGGGATGTAGGGGAAGCGTAGAGAGCCACTGGAGTTATTGTGGGCTATAGGGAAACCGTAGAAAGCCATTGGAGTCAGTGTAGGCTATTGGGAAACCATAGAGAGCCACTGGATTCAATCGCAGGCTATCGTGCACTGTACAGAGCCACTGGAGTCTGTCTGGAATATAGGGAAACCGTAGAGAGCCACTGGAGTCCATGTGCGATATAGGGAAACCGTAGAGAGCCTCTGGAGTCAGTGTGGAATTTAGGGGCACCTTAGATAGCCACTGGACCTAGTGTGGGTTATAAGGATACCGTAGAGAGCCACTGGAGTCCGTGTGGAATATAGGGAAACTGTAGAGAGCCGCTGGAGTCCGTGTGGGATAAAGGGAAACCGTAGAGAGCCACTGGAGTCAGTGTGGTGTATAGGGAAACAGTTGAGAGAGTGCCACTGGTGCCCGTGTGGAATATATGGAATATATGGAAATCGTAGAGAGCTGCTGGAGTCTCTGTGTGATATCGGGGAACGATAGAGAGCCACTGGAGTCAGTGTGGGATATAGCGGTACTTCAGAGTACCACTGGAGTTAGTGTCGGCTTTAGGGACACCGTAGCGAGCATTTGGAGTCAGTGTGGGATATACGGAAAGAGTAGAGAGCCGCTGGAGTCACTGTGGTCTATAGGGAAAATGTAGTGAGCCACTGGACTCAATAGCAGGCTATAGGGACACCGTAGAGCATCACTGGAGTCAGGGTGGTATATAGGGGACCCGTAAAGAGCCACTGAAGTTAATGTGGGCTATAGGCTACCGTAGAGAGCCACTGGAGGCAGTGTGGGCTATTGGGAAACAGTAGAGAGATGCTGGAGTCAGTTTGGGCTATAGGGAAACTGTAGAGTGACACTGCAGTCCGTGTTGAATATATGGAAATCGTAGAGAGCCGCTGGAGTCCGTGTGCGATATAGGGAAACCATAGAGAACCAATGGAGTCAGTGTGGGATATAGGGAAATCGTAGAGTGAAACTGGAGTTACTGTGGACTATAGGGAATCAATGGAGAGACTCTGGGTTTAATGTGGGAGATAGGGAAACCGTAGAGAGCCACTGGAGTTAGTGAAGGGTATAAGGAAACTGTAGAAATCGAATGGAGTTAGTGTGGGCTATAGGGAAACCGTTGAGATACGCTGGAGTCAGTGTGGACTATAGGGAAACCGTAGAGAGCAACAAGAGTCAGTGTGGCCGATTGGGAAACCACAGAGAGCCACTGGATTCAATCGCAGGGTAAAGGGACACCGTAGAGAGCCACTGGAGTCAGGATGGTATATAGGGGAACCGTAGCGAGCCACTGGAGTTACTGTGGGCTTTAGGGAAACCGTCGAGAGCCACTGGAGTCAGTGCGGGCTATAGGGAAACCGTAGAGAGCCGGTGGAGTCAGTGTGGACTATAGGGAAACCGTAGAGAGCCGCCTGAGTTACTTTTGGTTATAGGGAAACTTTAGAGAGCCACTGGATTCAACCGCAGGCTACAGTGACACCGCAGAGAGTCGCTGGAATCAGGGTGATATATAGGATAACCGTAGAGATCCACTGGAGTAAGAGTGGGCTATAGCTAAACCGTAGAGATATGCTGGAGTCAGTGTGGGCTAAAGGGAACCTGTAGAGTGCCACTGGAGTCAGAGTGGACTATAGGAAAGCGTAGAGAGACTCTGGAGTCAGTGTGGCAGATAGGGAAACCGTACAGAGCCACTGTTTTCTGTGTGGAATATAGGGAAACCGTAGAGAGCCACTGGAGTCAGGATGGTATATAGGGGAACCGTAGCGAGCCACTGGAGTTACTGTGGGCTTTAGGGAAACCGTCGAGAGCCACTGGAGTCAGTGCGGGCTATAGGGAAACCGTAGAGAGCCGGTGGAGTCAGTGTGGACTATAGGGAAACCGTAGAGAGCCGCCTGAGTTACTTTTGGTTATAGGGAAACTTTAGAGAGCCACTGGATTCAACCGCAGGCTACAGTGACACCGCAGAGAGTCGCTGGAATCAGGGTGATATATAGGGTAACCGTAGAGATCCACTGGAGTAAGAGTGGGCTATAGCTAAACTGTAGAGATATGCTGGAGTCAGTGTGGGCTAAAGGGAACCTGTAGAGTGCCACTGGAGTCAGAGTGGACTATAGGAAAGCGTAGAGAGACTCTGGAGTCAGTGTGGCAGATAGGGAAACCGTACAGAGCCACTGTTTTCATGTGTGGAATATAGGGAAACCGTAGAGAGCCATTGGAGTCAGTGTGGGAGATAGGGAAACCGTACAGAGCAAATCGAGTCCGTGTGGAATATAGGGAAAAAGTAGAGAGCCATTGGAGTCAGTGTGGAATATAGGGAAACCGTACAGAGCCAAGGAGTCCGCGTGGAATATAGGGACAACGTAGAGAGCCGCTGGAGTCTGTGTCAGATACAGGGAAACCATTGAGAGCCACTGGAGTCAATGTGGGAAATAGGGAAACCATCGAGTACCACTGAAATTTAGTGTGGGATAGAGGGAAATCGTAGAGAGCCACTGGAATCAGTGCGGGCGATAGGGAAACCGTTGAGAGCTGCTGGAGTGAGTGTGCACTATAGGGAAAACCTAGAGAGCCAATAGAGTCAGTGTGGGCTATCGGGAAACCGTAGAGAGCCACTGGATTCAATCACAGGCTGCAGTGACACCTCAGAGAGTCACTGGAGTCAGGGTGATATATAGGGTAACCGTAGAGATCCACTGGAGTCAGAGTGGGCTATAGCGAAACCCTAAAGATATGCTGGAGTCAGTGTGGGCTAAAGGGAACCTGTAGAGTGCCACTGGAGTCAGTGTGGACTATAGGAAAACCGTAGAGAGACTCTAGACTCAGTGTGGCAGATAGGGAAACCGTACAGAGCCACTAGATTCTGTGTGGAATATAGGGAAACCGTAGAGAGCCATTAGAGTCAGTGTGGGAAAAAGGGAAACCGTACAGAGCAAATCGAGTCCATGTGGAATATAGGGAAACCGTAGAGATGCACTGGAGTCAGTGTGGAATACAGTGAAACCATAGAGAGACACTAGATTCAGTGTGGGAGATAAGGAAACCATAAAGAGCCACTGGAGTCCGTGTGGAATATAGTGAAACAGTAGAGAGCTGTTCTAGTCCGTGTGGGATATAGGGAAACCGTGGAGAGCCACTAGATACAGTGTAGGCTATAGGGAAACCGTAGAAAGCCACTGGAGTCAGAGAGAGATATAGGGAAACCGTAGAGAACCATTGGAGTTAGTGTGGGTTATAGGGAAAGCATAGGGAGCTGCTGGAGTCAACGTGGACTATAGAGAAACCATAGAGTGCCACTGAAATTCAGTATGGGATTTAGGGAAATCGTAGAGAGCCACTTGAATCAGTGTTGGCTAAAGGGAAACATTGGAGAGCCACTGGAGTCAATCACAGGCTTTAGGGAAACCGTAGAGAGCCACTGGAGTTAGGGTGGGATACAGGGCAAATGTAGAGAGCCACTAGAGTTAGTGTAGGGTATAGGGAAAACAACGGAGAGACACTGGAGTCAATGTGGGCTATAGGGAAACCGTTGAGATACGCTGGAGTCAGAGTGGACAATAGGGAAACCGTAGAGATCCACAGGAGTCAGTGTGGGCTATTGGGAAAACATAGACAGCCACTGGATTCAATCGCAGGCTATAGGGACACCGCAGAGAGCCACTGGAGTCAGGCTGGTATATAGAGGAACCGTAGAGTGCCACTGGAGTAATTGTGGGTTTTAAGGAAACTGTCGAGAGCCACTGGAGTCAGGGTGGGCTATAGGGAAACTGTAGAGAGCCGCTGGAGTCATTTTGGGCTCTAGGGAAACCGTAGAGCGCCGCTGGAGTCAGTGTGGGCTATTGGGAAAACATAGAGAGCCACTGGATTCAATCGCAGGCTATGGGGACACCGTAGAGAGCCACTGGAGTCAGGGTGGTATATAGGGGATCCGTAGAGAGCCTCTGGGGTTATTGAAAGCTATAGGAAAACCGTAGAGAGCCACCGGAGTCAGTGTGGGATTTAGGGGAACTGTAGAGATCCACTGGAATTAGAGTGGTCTACGGGGAAACCGTAGAGACCAACTGGAGTCAGTGTGGGCTATAGGGAAACCGTAGAGAGCCACAGGTGTCTGTTTGGGCTATAGGGAAACCGTAGAGAGCCATGGTTTCATTCGCAGGCTATAGTGAACCGTTCAGAGCCACTGGAATCAGGGTGGCATATAGGTCAACCGTAGAGAGCCACTGGAGTTAGAGTTGACTATAGCGAATCCTAGGAGAGCCACTGTAGTCAATCACAGGCTATAGGGAAACCGTAGGGAGCCGCTGGATTTAGGGTGGGATGTAGGGGAACCGTAGACGGCCATGGAGTTAGTGTGGGCTGCAGGGAAACCGTCGAGAGCTTTTGGAGTTAGTGTGGGCTATAGGGAAACCGTTGAGAGCTACCGGAGTCCGTGTGCTCTATAGGGAAAATGTAGAGAGCCACTGGAGTCAGTGTGGGCTATCGAGAAACTGTAGCGAGCCACTGGATTCAATCGCAGGCTATAGTGCACCGTAGAGAGCCACTGGAATCAGGGAGGCATATAGGGGAACCGTAGAGAGCTACTGGAGTTAGTGTGGGCTATAGGTAAACTGTCGAGAGCCACTGGAGTCAGTGTGGGCTATAGGGAAAACGTAGAGAGCTGCTGGAGTCTATGTGGGATATAGGGAAAACGTAGAGAGGCGCTAGAGTCCATGTGGAATTTAGGGGAACCGTAGAGAGCCACTGGATTTAGAGTGATCTATAGGGAAACCGTAGAGAGCCACTGGAGTCAGTGCGGGCTATAGGAAAACAGTAGAGAGCCGGTGGAGTCAATGCGGGCTATAGAAAAACCGTAGAGAGCCGGTGGAGTCAGTGTGGACTATAGGGAAACCGTAGAGAGGCGCTGGAGTTAGTTTTGGCTATAGGGAAACTGTAGAGAGCCACTGGATTCAACCGCAGGCTACAGGGACACCGCAGAGAGTCACTGGAGTCAGGGTGGTATATAGGGTAACCGTAGAAATCCACTGGAGTCAGAGTGGGCTATAGGTAAACCGTAGAGATATGGTGGAGCCAGTGTGGGCTAAAGGGAACCCGTAGACAGACTCTGAAGTCAGTGTGTCAGATAGGGAAACTGTACAGAGCCACTGGATTCCATGTGCAATATAGGGAAATCGTAGAGAGCCATTAGAGTCAGTGTGGGAGATAGGGAAACCGTACAGAGCCACGGAATCCGCGTGGAATATAGGGAAAATGTAGAGAGCCGTTGGAGTCTGTGACGGATACAGGGAAACCATAGAGAGCCACTGGAGTCAATGTGGGCTATAGGGAAACCATCGAGTACCATGGAAATTCAGTGTGGGATATAGGGAAATTGAAGAGAGCCACTGGAATCAGTGTTTGCTATCGGGAATCCTTGGAGAGCCACAATAGTAAATCGCAGGCTATAGGGAAACCGTAGAGGGGCGCTAGAGTTAGGGTGGGATGTAGGGGAACCGTAGAGAGCCACAGGAGTTAGTGTGGGCTAATGGGTAACCTTTGAGAGCTATTGGAGTCAGTATGGGATATAGGGAAACCGTTGGAGTAAGTGTGCACTATAGGGAAAACCGAGAGAGCCAATGGAGTCAGTGTGGGCTATCGGGAAACCATAGGGAGCCAAAGGATTCAATCGCAGGCTATAGTGCACCGTAGAGTTCCACTGGAATCAGGGTGGTATATAGGGGAACCGTAGAGAGCCACTGGAGTTAGTGTGGGCTATAGGGAAACCGCAGAGAGCCACTGGAGTCAGAGTGGGCTATAGGGAAAGCGTAGAGTGCCACTGGAGTCAGTGTGGAATATACGGAAACCGTAGAGAGACACTAGAGTCAGTGTGGGACATCGGGAAACCTTAAAGAGCAACTGGAGTCTTTGTGGAATATAGGGAAAACGTAGAGAGCCGTTGGAGTCCGTGTGGGATATAGGGAAAATGTATAGAGAGCCACTGGAGTCAGTGTGGTCAATAGGGAAACAGTTGAGAGACGCTGGAGTCAGTGTGGACTATAGGGAAACCATAGAGAGGCCCTGGCTTCAATCACAGGCTTTAGGGACACCGTAGAGAGCCACTGGAGTCAGGGTGGTATATAGGAGAACCATAGAGAGCCGCTGGAGTTATTGTGGGCTTTATGGAAACCGTCGAGAGCCACTGGAGTCAGTGTGTGCTATAGGGAAGACGTAGAGAGCCGCGGGTGTCTATGTGGGATATAGGGAAACCGTAGAGAGGCGCTGGAGTCCATGTGGGATTTAGGGGAACCGTAGAGAGCAAATGGAGTCAGTGCGGGCTATAGGAAAACCGTAGAGAGCCAGTGGAGTCAGTGCGGGCTATAGAAAAACCGTAGAGAGCCAGTGGAGTCAGTGTGGACTATAGGGAAACTGTAGACAGCCGCTGGAGTTAGTTTTGGCTATAGGGAAACTGTAGAGAGCCACTGGATTCAACTGCAGGCTACAGGGACACCTCAGAGAGTCGCTGGAGTCAGGGTGGTATATAGGGTAAGCGTAGAAATCCACTGGAGTCAGAGTGGTCTATAGGTAAACTGTAGAGATATGTTAGAGTCAGTGTGGGCTAAAGGCAACCCGTAGACAGACTCTGGAGTCAGTGTGTCAGATAGGGAAACCGTACAGAGCCACTGGATTCCGTGTGCAATATAGGGAAATCGTAGAGAGCCATTAGAGTCAGTGCGGGAAATAGCGAAACCGTACAGAGCCACAGAATCCACGTGGATTATAGGGAAAACGTAGAGAGCTGTTGGAGTCACTGTGGACTATAGGGAAACCATAGAGAGCCATTGGAGTCACTGTGGACTATAGGGAAACTATAGAGAGCCACTGGCTTCCATTGAAGGCTATAGGGACACCATAGAGAGCCGCTGGAGTCAGTGTGGTATCTAGGGGAACTGTAGAGAGCCACTGGATTCAATCGCAGGCTATAGTGCACCGTAGAGTTCCGCTGGAATCAGGGTGGTATAAAGGGAAAACGTAGAGAGCCACTGGAGTTAGTGTGGGCTATAGGGACACTGCAGAGAGCCACTGGAGTCCATGTGGGCTATAGGGAAACCGTAGAGCGCCACTGGATTCAATTGCTGGCTATAGTGCACCGTAGAGTTCCACTGGAATCAGGGTGGTATATAGGGGAACCGAAGAGAGCCACTGGAGTTAGTGTGGGCTATAGGGAAACCGCAGAGAGTCACTGGAGTCAGTGTGGGCTATAGGGAAACCGTAGAGTGCGACTCGAGTCAGTGTGGAATATAGTGAAACCGTAGAGAGACACTAGATTCATTGTGGGGGATAAGGAAACCATAAAGAGCCACTGGAGTCCGTGTGGATTATACGGAAACCATAGAGAGTCACTGGAGTCAGTGTGGCTTATAGGGAAAATGTTGAGAGCCAATGGAGTCAGTGTGGAATATAGTGAAACCGTAGCGAGACACTAGAGTCAGTGTGGGAGATCAGGAAACCATAAAGAGCCACTGGAGGCCGTGTGGAATATAGGGAAACTGTTGAGAAACGCTGGTTTCAGTGTGGTCGATAGGGAAACCAAAGAGAGCCACTGGAGTCACTGTGGGCTATAGGGAAACTATAGAGAGCCCCTGGCTTCCATCGCAGGCTATAGGGACACCATAGAGAGCCACTGGATTCAGTGTGGTACATAGGGGTACTGTTGAGAGCCACTGGATTCAATCGCAGGCTATAGTGCACCGTAGAGTTCCAATGGAATCAGGGTGGTATATAGGGGAACTGGAGAGAGCCACTGGAGTTAATGTGGGCTATAGGGGACCCGTAGAGAGCCACTGGAGTCAGTGTGGGCAATAGGGAAACCGTAGAGAGATGCTGGATTCAGCGTGGTTTATAGGGAAACCGTAGAGTGCCGCTGGAATCAGTGTGGAATATAGGGAAACCGTAGAGAGACACTAGAGACAGTGTGGGACATCGGGAAACCTTAAAGAGCCACTGGAGTCCGTGTGGAATATAGGGAAAACGTATATAGAGCCACTGGAGTCAGTGTGGTCAATAGGGAAACTGTTGAGAGACGCTGGAGTCAGTGTGGACTATAGAGAAAGCAGAGAGAGACGCTGGAGTCAGTGTGGACTATAGAGAAAGCAGAGAGAGCCGCTGGAGTCAGTGTGGGCTATAGGGAAAACACAGAGAGCTCCTGGCTTCAATCACAGGCCAGTGGGAAACCATAGAGAGCCAATGGAGTCAGTGTGGCCTATTGGGAAACCATAGAGAGCCACTGGATTCAATTGCAGGTTATAGGGACACCGTGGAGATCCGCTGGAGTCAGGGTGGTATTTAGGAGAACAGTAGAGAACCACTGGAGTTATTGTGTGCTTTAGGGAAACCATCGAGAGCCACTGGATCCAGTGTGGCTTATAGGGAAACTGTTGAGAGACGCTGGTTTCAGTGTGGCATATAGGGAAACCATAGAGAGCCGTTGGAGTCACTGTGGGCTATAGGGAAACTATAGAGAGCCACAGGCTTCCATCGCAGGTTACAGGGACACCATAGAGAGCCACTGGAGTCAGTGTGGTATCTAGGGGAACTGTAGACAGCCACTTGATTCAATCGCAGGCTTAGTGCACCGTAGTGTTCCGCTGGAATCAGTGTGGTACATAGGGAAACCGTAGAGAGTGACTGAAGTTAGTGTGGGCTATAGGGACACTGCAGAGAGCCACTGGAGTCCATGTGGGCTATAGGGAAACCGTAGTGGCCACTGGATACAATCGCCAGCTATAGTGCACCGTAGAGTTCCACTGGAAACAGGGTGGTATATAGGGGAACCGTAGAGAGCCACTGGAGTTAGTGTGGGCTATAGGCAAACCGCAGAAAGTCACTGGAGTCAGTGTGGGCTATAGGGAAACCGTAGAGTGCCACTCGAGTCAGTGTGGAATGTAGTGAAACTGTAGAGAGACACTAGATTCAGAGTGGGAGATAAGGAAACCATAAAGAGCCACTGGAGTCCGTGTGGAACATAGGGAAACCATAGAGAGACACTGGAGTCAGTGTGGCCTATAGGGAAACTGTTGAGAGCCACTGGAGTCAGTGTGCGCTATAGGGCAAATGTAGAGAGCCACTGGATCCAATCGCAGGCTATAGTGCACTGTAGAGTTCCACTGGAATCATGGTGGTATAAAGGGGAAACTTAGAGAGCAACTGGAGTTAGTATGGGCTATAGGGAAACCATAGAGTGCCACTCGAGTCAGTGTGGAATGTAGTGAAACCGTAGAGAGACACTAGATTCAGTGTGGGAGATATTGAAACCATAAAGAGCCACTGGAGTCCGTGTGGAATTTAGGGAAACCATAGAGACACTGGAGTCAGTGTGGCCTATAGGGAAACTGTTGAGAGCCACTGGAGTCAGTGTGCACTATAGGGCAAACGTAGAGAGCCACTGTATCCAATCGCAGGCTATAGCGCACCGTAGAGTTCCACTGGAATCATGGTGGTATAAAGGGGAACCTTAGAGAGCCACTGGACTTAGGGTGGGCTATAGGGAAACCGCAGAGAGCCACTGGAGTCAGTGTGGGCTATAGGGAAACCATAGAGTGACACTAGAGTCAGTGTGGGAGATAAGGAAACCATAAAGAGCCACTGGAGGCCGTGTGGAATATAGGGAAACTGTTGAGAGACTCTGGTATCAGTGTGGACTATAGGGAAACCATAGAGAGCCACTGGAGTCACTGTGGGCTATAGTGAAACTATAGAGAGCCCCTGGAGTCAGGGTGGTATATAGGGGAACTGTAGAGAGCCACTGGATTCAAACGCAGGCTATAGTGCACCGTAGAGTTCCAATGGAATCAGTGTGGTATATAGGGGAACCGGAGAGAGCCACTGGAGTTAGTGTGGGCTATAGGGAACATGTAGAGAGCCACTGGAGTCATTGTGGGCAATAGGGAAACCGTAGAGAGATGCTGGATTCAGTGTGGACTATAGGGAAACCGCAGATTGCCACTGGAGTCAGTGTGGAATGTAGGGAAACTGTAGAGAGACACTAACGTCAGTGTGGGACATCGGGAAACCTTAAAGAGCCACTGGAGTCCGGGTGGAATATAGGGGAAACGTAGAGAGCTGTTGGAGTCCGTGGGGGATATAGGGAAAACGTATATAGAGCCACTGGAGTCAGTGTGGTCAATAGGGAAACTGTTGAGAGATGCTGGAGTCAGTGTGGACTATAGGGAAACCAGAGAGAGCCCCTGGAGTCAGTGTGGGCTATAGGGAAACCACAGAGAACCCCTGGCTTCAATCAAAGGCCATTGGGAAACCATAGAGAGCCAATGGAGTCAGTGTGGCCTACTGGGAAACCATAGAGAGCCACTGGATTCAATTGCAGGCTATAGGGACACCGTAGAGAGCCACTGGAGTCACTGTGGGCTATAGGGAAACTATAGAGAGCCCCTGGCTTCCATCGCAGGCTATAGGGACACCATAGAGAGCCACTGGATTCAGGGTAGTATATAGGGGAACTGTAGAGAGCCACTGGATTCAATCGTAGGCTGTAGTGCACCGTAGAGTTCCAATGGAATCAGGGTGGTATATAGGGGAACCGGATAGAGCCACTGGAGTTAGTGTGGGCTGTAGGGAACATGTAGAGAGCCACTGGAGTCAGTGTGGGCAATAGGGAAACCGTAGAGAGATGCTGAATTCAGTGTGATCTATAGGGAAACCGTAGAGTGCCACTGGAGTCAGTGTGGAATATAGGGAAACCGTAGAGAGACACTAGGGTCAGTGTGGGACATCGGGAAACCTTAAAGAGCCACTGGAGTCCGTGTGGAATATAGGGAAAACGTAGAGAGCTGTTGGAGTCCGTGTGGGGTATAGGGAAAACGTGTATAGAGCCACTGGAATCAGTGTGGTCAATAGGGAAACTGTTGAGAGAAGCTGGAGTCAGTGTGGACTATAGGGAAAGCAGAGAGAGCCCCTGGAGTCAGTGTGGGCTATAGGGAAACCACAGAGAGCCCCTGGCTTCAATCACAGGCCATTGGGAAACCATAGAGAGCAATGGAGTCAGTGTGGCCTATTGGGAAACCATAGAGAGCCACTGGATTCAATTGCAGGCTATAGGGACACTGTAGAGAGCCAGTGGAGCCACTGTGGGCTATAGGGAATCTATAGAGAGCCCCTGGCTTCCATCGCAGGCTATAGGGACACCATAGAGAGCCACTGGAGTCAGGGTGGTATGTAGGGGAACTGTAGAGAGCCACTGGATTCAATCGCAGGCTATAGTGCACCGTAGAGTTCCAATGGAATCAGGGTGGTGTAAAGGGGAACCGGTGAGAGCCACTGGAGTTAGTGTGGGCTATACGGAACATGTAGAGAGCCACTGGAGTCACTGTGGGCAATAGGGAAACAGTAGAGAGATGCTGGCTTCAGTGTGGTCTAGAGGGAAACCGTAGTGTGCCACTGGAGTCAGTGTGGAATATAGGGAAACTGTAGAGAGACACTAGGGTCAGTGTGGGACATCGGGAAACCTTAAAGAGCCACTGGAGTCCGTGTGGAATATAGGGAAAACGTAGAGAGCTGTTGGAGTCCGTGTGGGATATAGGGAAAACGTATATAGAGCCACTGGAGTCAGTGTGGTCAATAGGGAAACTGTTGAGAGACGCTGGAGTCAGTGTGGACTATAGGGAAACCAGAGAGAGCCCCTGGAGTCAGTGTGGGCTATAGGGAAACCACAGAGAGGCCCTGGCTTCAATCACAGGCCATTGGGAAACCATAGAGAGCAATGGAATCAGTGTGGCCTATTGGGAAACCATAGAGAGCCACTGGATTCAATTGCAGGCTATAGGGACACCGTAGAGAGCCACTGGAGTCAGGGTGGTATATAGGGGAACCGTAGAGAGCCACTGGAGTTATTGTGGGCTTTAGGGAAACCATCGAGAGCCACTGGAGTCAGTGTGGGCTATAGGGAAAATGTAGAGAGCCGCTGGAGTCTATGAGGGTTATAGGGAAACCGTAGAGAGGCGGAGGAGTCCGTGTGGAATTTAAGGGAACCGTAGAGAGCCACTGGGCTTAGAGTGATCTATAGGGAAACCGTAGGGAGCCACTGGAGTCAGTGCGGGCTATAGAAAAGCCGTAGAGATCCGGTGGAGTCAGTCTGGACTATAGGGAAACTGTAGAGAGCTGCTGGAGTTAATTTTGGCTATAGGGAAATTGTAGAGAGCCACTGGATTGGATCGTAGGCTACAGGGAAACCGCCGAGAGTCGCTGGAGTCAGGGTGGGCTATAGGGAAACCGTAGAGTTCCACTGGAGTCAGTGTGGAATATAGTGAAACCGTAGAGAGACACTAGAGTCAGTGTGGGAGATAAGGAAACCGTAAAGAGCCACTGGAGCCCGTGTGGAATATAGGGAAACAGTAGAGAGCCGTTGGACTCCGTGTAGGATATAGGGGAACCATAGAGAGCCACTGGAGCCAGTGTGGCTTATAGGGAAACTGTTGAGAGACGCTGGTGTCAGTGTGGCTTATAGGGAAACCATAGAGAGCCACTGCCTTCCATCGCAGGCTATAGGGACACCATAGAGAGCCACTGGAGTCAGTGTGGTATCTAGGGGAACTGTAGAGAGCCACTGGATTCAATCGCAAGCTTAGTGCACCGTAGTGTTCCGCTGAAATCAGGGTGGTATATAGGGAAACCGTAGAGAGCCACTGAAGTTAGTGTGGACTATAGGGACACTGCAGAGAGCCACTGGAGTCCATGTGGGCTATAGGGAAACCGTCAAGGGCCACTGGATAGAATTGCCAGCTATAGTGCACCGTAGAGTTCCACTGGAATCAGGGTGGTATATAGGGGAACCGTAGAGAGCCACTGGAGTTAGTGTGGGCTATAGGCAAACTGCAGAATGTCACTGGAGTCAGTGTGGGCTATAGGGAAACCGTAGAGTGCCACTCGAGTCAGTGTGGAATGTAGTGAAACCGTAGAGAGACACTAGATTCAGAGTGGGAGATAAGGAAACCATAACGAGCCACTGGAGTCCGTGTGGAACATAGGGAAACCATAGAGAGACACTGGAGTCAGTGTGGCCTATAGGGAAACTGTTGAGAGCCACTGGAGTCAGTGTGCACTATAGGGCAAATGTAGAGAGCCACTGGATCCAATCGCAGGCTATAGTGCACCGTAGAGTTCCACTGGAATCATGGTGGTATAAAGGGGAACCTTAGAGAGCAACTGGAGTTAGTATGGGCTATAGGGAAACCGCAGAAAGCCACTGGAGTCAGTGTGGGCTATAGGGAAACCGTAGAGTTACACTAGAGTGAGTGTGGGAGATCAGGAAACCATAAAGAGCCACTGGAGCCCGTGTGGAATATAGGGAAACTGTTGAGAGACTCTGGTATCAGTGTGGACTATAGGGAAACCATAGAGAGCCACTGGAGTCACTGTGGGCTATAGGGAAACTATAGAGAGCCCCTGGTTCCATCACAGGCTATAGGGACACCATAGAGATCCACTGGAGTCAGGGTGGTATATAGGGGAACTGTAGAGAGCCACTGGATTCAATCACAGGCTCTAGTGCACCGTAGAGTTCCAAAGGAATCGGGGTGGTATATAGGGGAACGGGAGAGAGCCACTGGAGTCAGTGTGGGCAATAGGGAAACCGTAGAGAGATGCTGGAATCAGTGTGGTCTATAGGGAAACCGTAGAGTGCCACTGGAGCCAGTGTGGAATATATGGAAACCGTAGAGAGACACTAGGGTCAGTGTGGGACATCGGGAAACCTTAAAAGCCACTGGAGTCCGTGTGGAATATAGGGAAAACGTAGAGAGCTGTTGGAGACCGTGTGGGATATAGGGAAAACGTATATAGAGCCTCTGGAGTCAGTGTGGTCAATAGGGAAACTGTTGAGAGACGCTGGAGTCAGTGTGGACTATAGGGAAAGCTGAGAGAGCCCCTGGAGTCAGTGTGGGCTACAGGGAAAACACAGAGAGCCCCTGGCTTCAATCACAGGCCATTGGGAAACCATAGAGAGCAATGGAATCAGTGTGGCCTATTGGGAAACCATGGAGAGCCACTGGATTCAATTGCAGGCTATAGGGACACTGTAGAGAGCCCCTGGAGTCAGGGTGGTATATAGGGGAACCGTAGAGAGCCACTGGAGTTATTGTGGGCTTTAGGGACACCATCGAGAGCCACTGGAGTCAGTGTGGGCTATAGGGAAAATGTAGAGAGCCGCTGGAGTCTATGAGGGATATAGGGAAACCGTAGAGAGGCGGAGGAGTCCGTGTGGAATTTAGGGGAACCGTAGAGAGCCACTGGACTTAGAGTGATCTATAGGGAAAGTGTAGGGAGCCACTGGAGTCAGTGCGGGCTATAGAAAAACCATAGAGATCCGGTGGAGTCAGTGTGGACTATAGGGAAACTGTAGAGAGCTGCTGGAGTTAGTTTTGACTATAGGGAAATTGTAGAGAGCCACTGGATTCGATCGCAGGCTACAGGGACACCGCAGAGAGTCGCTGGAGTCAGGGTGGTATATAGAGTAACCGTAGAGATCCACTGGAGTCAGAGTGGGCTATAGGTAAACCGTAGAGATATGCTGGAGTCAGTGTGGGCTAAAGGGAACCCGTAGAGTGCCACTGGTGTCAGGGTGGACTATAGGAAAACCGTAGAGAGACTCTGGAGTCAGTGTGGCAGATAGGGAAACCGTACAGAGCCACGGAGTCCGTGTGGAATGTAGGGACAAGGTAGAGAACCGTTGGAATCTGTGTCGGATGCAGGGAAACGATAGAGAGCCACTGGAGTCAATGTGGGCTATAGGGAAACCATCGAATACCACTGAAATTCAGTGTGGGATATAGGGAAATCGTAGAGAGCCACTGGAATCAATGTTGGCTATAGAGAATCCTTGGAGAGCCACAATAGTGAATCGCAGGCTATAGGAAAACCGTAGAGGGCCGCTAGAGTTAGGGTGGGATGTAGGGGAACCGTAGAGAGCCACTGGAGTTAGTGTGGGCTATAGGGTAAACGTTGAGAGATATAGGAGTCAGTATGGGCTCAACGGTTTCGCTATAGCCCACACTGACTCCAGCGGCTCTCGACGGATTCCCGATAGCCCACACTGACTCCAGTGGCTCTCTAAGATTTCCCTATATCACACTCTGACTCCAGTGGTCTCAATGGTATGCCTATAGCTCATAATGCATGCAGTGCCTCTCCACGGTTTCCCTATATTCCACACTGACTCCAGTTGCTTTCTAAGGTGTCCCTATAGACGACACTGACTCCAGTGGCTCTCTACGGATTCCCTATAGCCCACACTGACTCCAGTGGCTCTCAAAGGTTTCCCTATAGCCCACACTGACCCCAGTGGTTCTTTGCGGTTTCTCTACATGCCCCACTGTCTCCAATCGATCTCTACGATTTCCCCATAGCCCACACTGACTCCAGCGGCTCTGTCCGGTTTCCCTATAGTCCACAATGACTCCAGATGCTTTCTAAGGTGTCCCTATAGCTGTCACTGACTCCAGTGGCTCTCAACGCTTTCACTATAGCCCACAACGACTCCGGTGGCTCTCTACAGATTCCCTATAGCCCACACTGACTTAAGTGGCTCGCTAAGGTGTCCCAATAGCCGATACTGACCCCAGTGGCTCTCAATGGTTTCGCTATAGCCCACACTGACTCCAGCGGCTCTCTACGGATACTTATAGCCCACACTGACTCCATTGGCTCCCTAAGTTTTCTCTATATCTCACTCTGACTCCAGTGGTCTCAATAGTATGCCTATAGCTCATAATGCATCCAGTGCCTCTCTGCCGTTTCCCTATAGCCCACACTGCCTCCAGTGGCTCTCTAAGGTTTCTCTATATCTCACTCTGACTCCAGTGGTCTCAATGGTACGCCTAGAGCTCATAATGCATCCAGTGCCTCTCCACGGTTTCCCTATATTCCACACTGACTCGAGTTGCGTTCTAAGGTGTCCCAATAGACAAAACTGACCCCAGTGGTTCTCTACGGTTTCGCTATAGCCCACAGTGACTCCAGCGGCTCTCGGCGGATTCCCTATAGCCCACACTGACTCCAGTGCTTCTCTATGTTTTCTCTACATCCCCCACTGTCTCCGATGGCTCTCTATGATTTCCCGATAGACCACACTGACTCCAGCGGCTCTGGCCGGTTTCCCTAATGTCCACAATGACTCCAGTTTCTTTCTAAGGTGTCCCTATAGCCGACATTGTCCCCAGTGGCTCTCAACGGTTTCACTATAGCCCACACTGACTCCGGAGGCTCTCTACAGATTCCCTATAGCCCACACTGACTCCAACGGCACACTACGGATTCCCGATAGCCCACACTGACTCCAGTGCCTCTCTAAGTTTTCTCTATATCTCACTCTGACTCCAGAGGTCTCAATGGTATGCCTATAGCTCATAATGCATGCAGTGCCTCTCCACGGTTTCCCTATATTCCACACTGACTCCAGTTGCTTTCTAAGGTTTCCCTATAGATGACATTGACCCCAGTGGCTCCCTACGGTTTCGCTATAGCCCGCACTGACTACAGCAGCTCTCTACGGATTCCCTATAGCCCACAATGACTCTAGTGGTTCTCTACGGATTCCCTATAGCCCACACTGACTCTAGTGGTTCTCTAAGGTTTCCCTATAGCCCACACTGACTCCAGTGGTTCTCTACGGTTTCTCTACATCGCCCAATGTCTCCAATCGCTCTCTACGATTTCCCCATAGTCCACTCTGACTCCAGTTGCTTTCTAAAATGTCCCTATAGCCGTCACTGAATCCAGTGGCTCTCAACGTTTTCACTATAGCCCACACTGACACCGGCGGATCTCTAAAGATTCCTTGTAGCCCACACTGACTCCAGTGGCTCTCTAAGGTGTCCCTATAGACGACACCGACCCCAGTGGCTCTCAACGGTTTCGCTATAGCCCACACTGACTCCAGTGGCTCTCTAAGGTGCCCCTTTAGACGACACTGACACCAGTGGCTCTCTAAGGTTTCGCTATAGCCCACACTGACTCCAGTGGCTCTCTAAGGTGTCCCTATAGACAACACTGACTCCAGTGGCTCTCTACGGTTTCGCAATAGCCCACACTGACTACAGCGGCTCTCTACGGATTCCCTATAGCCCACACTGACTCCAGTGGCTCTCAAAGGTTTCCCTATAGCCCACACTGACTCCAGCGGCTCTGTCCGGTTTCCCTATAGCCCACACTGACTTATGTGGCTCGCTAAGGTGTCCCTATAGCCGACACTGACCCCAGTGGCTCTCAACGGTTTCGCTATAGCCCACACTGACTCCAGCGGCTCTCTACTGATTCTTATAGCCCACACTGACTCCATTGGCTCTCTAAGTTTTCTCTATATCTCACTCTGACTCCAGAGGTCTCAATAGTATGCCTATAGCTCATAATGCATCCAGTGCCTCTCTGCGGTTTCCCTATAGCCCACACTGACTCCAGTGGCTCTCTAAGGTTTCTCTATATCTCACTCTCACTCCAGTGGTCTCAATGGTATGCCTATAGCTCATAATGCATGCAGTGCCTCTTCACGGTTTCCCTATATTCCACACTGACTCGAGTTGCTTTCTAAGGTGTCCCAATAGACGACACTGACCCCCGTGGCTCTCTACGGTTTCGCTATAGCCCACACTGACTCCAGCGGCTCTCGTCGGATTCCCTATAGCCCACACTGACTCCAGTGGCTCTCTAAAGTTTCCCTATAGCCCACAATTACTCCAGTGGTTGTCTATGGTTTCACTACATCCCCTACTGTTTCCGATGGCTCTCTACGATTTCCCGATAGCCCACACGGACTCCAGCAGCTGTGGCCTGTTCCCCTATAGTTCACATTGACTCCAGTTTCTTTCTAAGGTGTCCCTGTAGCCGACATTGACTCCAGTGGCTCTCAACGTTTTCACTATAGCCCACACTGACTCCGGAGGCTCTCTACAGATTCCCTATAGCCCACACTGACTCCAGCGGCTCCCTAAGGTGTCCCAATAGCCGACATTGACCCCAGTGGCTCACAACGGTTTCGCTATAGCCCACACTGACACCAACGGCACACTATGGATTCCCGATAGCCCACACTGACTCCAGTGGCTCTCTAGGTTTTCTCTATATCTCACTCTGACTCCAGAGGTCTCAATGGTATGCCTATAGCTCATAATGCATGCAGTGCCTCTCCACGGTTTCCCTATATTCCACACTGACTCCAGTTGCTTTCTAAGGTTTCCCTATAGACGACATTGACCCCAGTGGCTCTCTACGGTTTTGCTATAGTCCACACTGACTACAGCGGCACTCTACGGATTCCCTATAGCCCACACTGACTCTAGTGGTTCTCTACGGATTCCCTATAGACCACACTGACTCTAGTGGTTATCTAAGGATTCCCTATAGCCCACACTGACTCCAGTGGTTCTCTACGGTTTCTCTATATCGCCCAATGTCTCCAATCGCTCTCTACGATTTCCCCATAGCCCACACTGACTCCAGCGCCTCTGTCTGGTTTCCCTATAGTCCACTCTGACTCCAGTTGCTTTCCAAAATATCCCTATAGCCGTCACTGATTCCAGTGGCTCTCAACATTTTCACTATAGCCCACAATGACTCCGGCGGCTCTCTAAAGATTCCCTATAGCCCACACTGACTCCAGCGGTTCTCTAAGGTGTCCCTATACACGACACTGACCCCAGTGGCTCTCAACGGTTTCGCTATAGCCCACACAGACTCCAGCGGCTCTCTAAGTTTTCTCTATATCACACTCTGACACTAGTGGTCTCAATGGTATTCCTATAGCTCATAATGCATGCAGTGCCTCTCCACGGTTTCCCTATATTCCACACTGACTCCAGTTGCTTTCTCAGGTTTCCCTATAGACGTCAATGACCCCAGTGGCTCTCAATGATTTCGCTAAAGCCCACACTGAATACAGCGGCTCTCTACGGATTCCCTATAGCCCACACTGACTCTAGTGGTTCTCTACGGATTCCCTATAGCCCACACTGACTCTAGTGGTTCTCTAAGGATTCCCTATAGCCCACACCGACTCCAGTGGTTCTCTACGGTTTCTCTACATCGCCCAATGTCTCCAATCGCTCTCTATGATTTCCCCATAGCCCACACTGAATCCAGAGCTTCTGTCCGGTTTCCCATTAGTCCACTCTGACTCCAGTTGCTTTCCAAAATGTCCCTATAGCTGTCACTGACTCCAGTGGCTCTCAACGTTTTCACTATAGCCCACACTGACTCCAGCGGCTCTCTAAGGTGTCCCTATAGATGACACTGACCCCAGTGGCTCTCAACGGTTTCGCTATAGCCCACACTGACTCCAGCGGCTCTCTAAGTTTTCTCTATATCACACTCTGACTCCAGTGGTCTCAATGGTATGCCTATAGCTCATAATGGATGCAGTGCCTCTCCACGGTTTCCCTATATTCCACACTGACTCCAGTTGCTTTCTAAGGTGTCACTATAGACGACACTGACCAAAGTGGCCTCTACGGTTTCGCTATAGCCCACACTGATTTCAGCGGCTCTCTATGGATTCCCTATAGCCCACACTGACTCCAGTGGCTCTCAAAGGTTTCCCTATAGCCCACACTGACTCCAGTGGTTCTCTATCGTTTCTCTACATCCCCCACTGTCTCCAATCGATCTCTACGATTTCCCCATAGCCCACACTGACTCCAGCGGCTCTGTCCGGTTTCCCTATAGTCCACAATGACTCCAGTTGCTTTCTAAGGTGTCCCTGTAGCCGTCACTGCCTCCAGTGGCTCTCAACGTTTTCACTATAGCCCACAATGACTCCGGTGGCTCTCTACAGATTCCCTATAGCCCACACTGACTTATGTGGCTCGCTAAGGTGTCCCTATAGCTGACACTGACCCCAGTGGCTCTCAACGGTTTCGCTATAGCCCACACTGACTCCAGCGGCTCTCTACGGATTCTTATAGCCCACACTGACTCCATTGGCTCTCTAAGTTTTCTCTATATCTCACTCTGACTCTAGAGGTCTCAATAGTATGCCTATAGCACATAATGCATCCAGTGCCTCTCTGCGGTTTCCCTATAGCCCACACTGACTCCACTGCCTCTCTAAGGTTTCTCTATATCTCACTCTTACTCCAGTGGTCTCAATGGTATGCCTATAGCTCATAATGCATGCAGTGCCTCTCCACGGTTTCCCTATATTCCACACTGACTCGAGTTGCTTTCTAAGGTGTCCCAATAGACGACACTGACCCCCTTGGCTCTCAACGGTTTCGCTATAGCCCACACTGACTCCAGCGGCTCTCGACGGATTCCCTATAGCCCACACTGACTCCAGGGGCTCTCTAAAGACTCCCTATAGCCCACACTGACTCCAGTGCTTCGCTCTGGTTTCTCTACATCCCCTACTGTCTCCGATGACTCTCTACGATTTCCCGATAGCCCACAATGTCTCTATTGGTTCTCTACATATTCCCTATAGCCCACACTGAGTCTAGTGGTTCTCTAAGTTTTCCCGATAGCACACACTGACTCCAGTGGTTCTCTACGGTTTCTCTACATCGCCCAATGTCTCCAATCGCTCTCTACGATTTTCCCATAGCCCACACTGACTCCAGCGCCTCTGTCCGGTTTCCTCATAGTCCACTCTGACTCCAGTTGCTTTCTAAAATGTCCCTATAGCCGTCACTGACTCCAGTGGCTCTGAACGTTTTCACTTTAGCCCACACTGACACCGGCGGCTCTCTAAAGATTCCCTGTAGCCCACACTGACTCCAGCGGCTCTCTAAGGTGTCCCTATAGACGACACTGACCCCAGTGGCTCTCAACGGTTTCGCTATAGCCCACACTGACTCCAGTGGCTCTCTAAGTTGTCTCTATAGACGACACTGACACCAGTGGCCCTCTACGGTTTCGCTATTGCCCACACTGACTCCAGCGGCTCTCTATGGATTCTTATAGCCCACACTGACTCCATTGGCTCTCTAAGATTTCTCTATATCTCACTCTGACTCCAGAGGTCTCAATAGTATGCGTATAGCTCATAATGCATCCAGAGCCTCTCTGCGGTTTCCCTATAGCCCACACTGGCCCCAGTTGCTTTCTAAGGTGTCCCAATAGCCGTCACTGACTCCAGTGGCTCTCAACGTTTTCACTATAGCCCAGACTGACTCCGGTGGCACTCTACAGATTCCCTATAGACCACACTGACTCCATTGGCTCTCTAAGGTGTCACTATAGCCGACACTGACCCCAGTGGCTCTCCACGGTTTTGCTATAGCCCACACTGACTCCAGCGGCTCTCTACGGCTTCCCGATAGCCCACACTGACTCCAGTGGCTCTCAAAGGTTTCCCTATAGCCCACACTGACTCCAGTGATTCTCTACGGTTTCCCTTCATCCCCCACTGTCTCCAAACAATCTCTACGATTTCCCCATAGCCCACACTGACTCCAGCAGCTCTCCTGGTTTCCCTATGGTCCTTAATGTCTCCTGTTGCTTTCTAAGTTGTCCCTATAGCCGTCACTGACTCCAGTGGCTCTCAACGTTTTCACTATAGCCCACACTGACTCCGGCGGCTCTCTACAGATTCCCTATAGCCCACATTGACTCCAGCGGCTCTCTAAGGTGTCCCTATAGATGACAGTGACCCCAGTGGCTCTCAACGGTTTCGTTATACCCCACAATGACTCCAGCGGCTCTCTAAGTTTTCTCTATATCACACTCTGACTCCATTGGTCTCAATGGTATGCCTATAGCTCATAATGCATGCAGTGCCTCTCCACAGTTTCCCTATATTCCACACTGACTCCAGTTGCTTTCTAAGGTGTCCCTATAGACGACACTGACCAAAGTGGCTCTCTACAGTTTCGCTATAGCCCACACTGACTACAGCGGCTCTCAAAGGTTTCCATATAGCCGTCACTGAATCCAGTGGCTCTCAACGTTTTCTCTATAGCCCACAATGACTCCGGTGGCTCTCTACAGATTCCCTATAGCCCACACTGACTTACGTGGCTCGCTAAGGTGTCTCTATAGCCGACGCTGACCCCAGTGGCTCTCAACGGTTTCGCTATAGCCCACACTGACTCCACCGGCTCTCTACGGATTCTTATAGCCCGCATTGACTCCACTGGCTTTCTAAGTTTTCTCTATATCTCATTCTGACTCCAGAGGTCTCAATAGTATGCCTATAGGTCATAATGCATGCAGTGCCTCTCCACGGTTTCCCTATATTCCACACTGACTCGAGTTGCTTTCTAAGGTGTCCCAATAGACGACTCTGACCCCCGTGGCTCTCTACGGTTTCGCTATAGCCCACACTGACACCGGCGGCTCTCTAAAGATCCCTGTAGCCCACACTGACTCCAGTGGCTCTCTAAGGTTTCCCTATAGACGACACTGACCCCAGTGGCTCTCAACGGTTTCGCTATAGCCCACACAAAATACAGCTGCTCTCTACGGATTCCCTGTAGCCCACACTGACTCTCGTGGTTCTCTAAGGATTCCCTATAGCCCACACTGACTCCAGTGGTTCTCTACGGTTTCTCTACATCGCCCAATGTCTCCAATCGCTCTCTACGATTTCCCCATAGCCCACACTGTCTCCAGAGCCTCTGTCCGGTTTCCCTATCATCCACTCTGACTCCAGTTGCTTTCCAAAATGTCCCTATAGCCGTCACTGATTCCAGTGGCTCTCAACGTTTTCACTATAGCCCACACTGACTCCGGCGGCTCTCTACAGATTCCCTATAGCCCACACTGACTCCAGAAGCTCTCTAAGGTGTACCTATAGATGACACTGACCCCAGTGGCTCTCAACGGTTTCGCTATAGCCCACACTGACTCCAGCGGCTCTCTAAGTTTTCTCTATATCACACTCTGACTCCAGTGGTCTCAGTGGTATGCCTGTAGCTCATAATGCATGCAGTGCCTCTCCACCGTTTCCCTATATTCCACACTGACTCCAGTTGCTTTCTAAGGTGTCCCTATAGACGACACTGACCAAAGTGGCTCTCTACGGTTTCGCTATAGCCCACACTGACTACAGCGGCTCTCAAAGGTTTCCCTATAGCCGTCACTGACTCCAGTGGCTCTCAACGTTTTCTCTATAGCCCACAATGACTCCGGTGGCTCTCTACAGATTCCCTATAGCCCACACTGACTTATGTGGCTCGCTAAGTTGTCCCTATAGCCGACACTGACCCCAGTGGCTCTCAACGGTTTCGCTATAGCCCACACTGACTCCAGCGGCTCTCTACGGATTCTTATAGCCCACACTGACTCCATTGGCTCTCGAAGTTTTCTCTATATCTCACTCTGACTCCAGAGGTCTCAATAGTATGCCTATAGCTCATAATGCATGCAGTGCCGCTCTGCCGTTTCCCTATAGCCCACACTGCCTCCAGTGGCTCTCTAAGGTTTCTCTATATCTCACTCTTACTCCAGTGGTCTCAATGGTATGCCTATAGCTCATAATGCATGCAGTGCCTCTCCACGGTTTCCCTATATTCCACACTGACTCGAGTTGCTTTCTAAGGTGTCCCAATCGATGGCACTGACCCCCGTGGCTCTCTACGGTTTCGCTATAGCCCACACTGACTCCAGCGGCTCTCGACGGATTCCCTAAAGCCCACACTGACTCCAGTGGCTCTGTAAAGTTTCCCTATAGCCCACACTGACTCCAGTGGTTCCCTATGGTTTCTCTACATCCCCCACTGTCTCCGATGGCTCTCTACGATTTCCTGATAGCCCACACTGACTCCAGCGTCTCTGGCCGGTTTCCCTATAGTGCACACTGACTCCAGTTTCTTTCTAAGGTGTCCCTATAGCCGACATTGACCCCAGTGGCTCTCAACGGTTTAACTATAGCCCACACTGACTCCGGAGGCTCTCTACAGATTCCCAATAGCCCACACTGACTCCAGAGGCTCCCTAAGGTGTCCCAATAGCCGACACTGACCCCACTGGCTCTCAACGTTTTCGCTATAGCCCACTCTGACACCAACGGCACACTACGGATTCCCGATAGCCCACACTGACTCCAGTGGCTCTCTAAGCTTTATCTATATCTCACTCTGACTCCAGAGGTCTCAATGGTATGCCTATAGCTCATAATGCATGCAGCGCCTCTCCACGGTTTCCCTATATTCCACACTGATCCAGTTGCTTTCTAAGGTTTCCCTATAGACGACATTGACCCCAGTGGCTCTCTACGGTTTCGCTATAGCCCACACTGACTACAGCAGCTCTCTACGGATTCCCTATAGCCCACACTGACTCTGGTGGTTCTCTACGGATTCCCTATAGCCCACACTGACTCTAGCGGTTCTCTAAGGATTCCCTATAGCCCACACTGACTCCAGTGGTTCTCTACGGTTTCTCTACATTGCCCAATGTCCCCAATCGCTCTCTACGATTTCCCCATAGCCCACACTGACTCCAGCGCCTCTGTCCGGTTTCCCTATATACACTCTAACTCCAGTTGCTTTCCAAAATGTCCCTATAGCCGTCACTGACTCCAGTGGCTCTCAACGTTTTCACTATAGCCCACACTGACTCCGGCGGCTCTCTACAGATTCCCTATAGCCCACACTGACTCCAGCGGCTCTCTAAGGTGTCCCTATAGACGACACTGACCCCAGTGGCTCTCTACGGTTTCGCTATAGCCCACACTGACTACAGCGGCTCTCTACGGATTCCCTATAGCCCACACTGACTCCAGTGATTCTCTACGGTTTCTCTACATCGCCCAATGTCTCCAATCGCTCTCTACGATTTCCCCATAGCCTACACTGACTCCAGAGCCTCTGTCCGGTTTCCCTATAGTCCACTCTGACTCCAGTTGCTTTCCAAAATGTCCCTATAGCCGTCACTAACTCCAGTGGCTCTCAACGTTTTCACTATAGCCCACACTGACTCCGGCGGCTCTCTACAGATTCCCTATAGCCCACACTGTCTCCAGCGGCTCTCTAAGGTGTCCCTATAGACGACACTGACCAAAGTGGCTCTCTACGGTTTCGCTATAGCCCACACTGACTACAGCAGCTCTCTACGGATTCCCTATATCCCACACTGACTCCCGTGATTCTCTACGGTTTCTCTACATCCCCCACTGTCTCCAATCAATCTCTTATATTTCCCCATAGCCCACACTGACTCGAGCGGGTCTGTCTGGTTTCCCTATGGTCCTTAATGTCTCCTGTTGCTTTCGAAGTTGTCCCTATAGCCGTCACTGACTCCAGTGGCTCTCAACGTTTTCACTATAGCCCACACTGACTCCGGTGGCTCTCTACAGATTCCCTATAGCCCACACTGACTTATGTGGCTCTCTAAGGTGTCACTATAGCCGACACTGACCCCAGTGGCTCTCAACGGTTTCGCTATAGCCCACACTGTCTCCAGCGGCTCTACGAATTCCCGATAGCCCACACTGACTCCATTGGCTCTCTAAGTTTTCTCTATATCTCATTCTGACTCCAGTGGTCTCAATGGTATGCCTATAGCTCATAATGCATCCAGTGCCTCTCTGCAGTTTCCCGATAGTCCACACTGACTCCAGTTTCTTTCTAAGGTGTCCCTATAGCCGACAATGACCCCAGTGGCTCTCAACGGTTTCACTATAGCCCACACTGACTCCGTAGGCTCTCTACAGGTTCCCAATAGCCCACACTGAAACCAGTGGCTCTCTAAGGTGTCCTAATAGCCGACACTGACCCCAGTGTCTCTCAGCGGTTTCGCTATAGCCCACAATGACTCCAACGGCACTCTATGGATTCCCGATAGCCCACACTGACTCCAGTGGTTCTCTAAGTTTTCTCTATATCTCACTCTGACTCCAGAGGTCTCAATGGTATGCCTATAGCTCATAATGCATGCAGTGCCTCTCCACAGTTTCCCTATATTCCACACTGACTCCAGTTGCTTTCTCAGGTTTCCGTATAGATAACACTGACCCCAGATAGGTCTCTACGGTTTTACTATAGCCCACACTGACTCCAGCGGCTCTCGACGGATTCCCTAAAGCCCACACTGACTCCAGTGCTTCTCTATGTTTTCTCTACATCCCCCACTGTCTCCGATGGCTCTCTACGATTTCCCCATAGCCCACACTGACTCCAGCGCCTCTGGCCGGTTTCCCTATTGTCCATACTGACTCCAGTTTCTTTGTAAGGTGTCCCTATAGCCAACAGTGACCCCAGTGGCTCTCAACGGTTTCACTAAAGCCCAGACTGTCTCCGGAGGCTCTGTACAGATTCCCTATAGCCCACACTGACTCCAGAGGCTCTCTAAGGTGTCCCAATAGCCGACACTGACCCCAGTGGCTCTCAACGGTTTCGCTATAGCCCACACTGACTCCAACGGCACACTAAGTATGCCCGATAGCCCACACTGACTCCAGTGCCTCTCTAAGTTTTCTCTATATCTCACTCTGACTCCAGAGGTCTCAATGGTATGCCTATAGCTCATAATGCATGCAGTGCCTCTCCACGGTTTCCCTATATTCCACACTGACTCCAGTTGCTTTCTAAGGTTTCCCTATAGACGACATTGACCCCAGTGGCTCTCTACGGTTTCGCTATAGCCCACACTGACTACAGCGGCTCTCTACGGATTCCCTATAGCCCACAATGACTCTAGTGGGTCTCTACGGTTTCCCTGTAGCCCACACTGTCTCCAGTGGTTCTTTACGGTTTCTGTACATCGCCCAAAGTCTCCACTCGCTCTCTACGATTTCCCCATAGCCCACACTGACACCGGCGGCTCTCTAAAGATCCCTGTAGCCCACACTGACTCCAGTGGCTCTCTAAGGTTTCCCTATAGACGACACTGACCCCAGTGGCTCTCAACGGTTTCGCTATAGCCCACACTGACTCCAGTGGCTCTCTAAGGTGTCCCTATAGACGACACTGACATCAGTTGCTCTCTACGGTTTCCCGATAGCCCACACTGACTCCAGTGGCCCTCTAAGGTGTCCCTATAGACGACACTGACCCCAATGGCTCTCTACGGCTTCCCTGTAGCCCACACTGACTCCAGTGGCTCTCAACGGATTCCCTATAGCCCACACTGACTCCAGCAGCTCTCTAAGTTTTGTCTATATCACACTATGACTCCAGTGGTCTCAATGGTATGCCTACAGCTCATAATGCATGCAGTGCCTCTCCACGGTTTCCCTATATTCCACAATGACTCCAGTTGCTTTCTCAGGTTTCCCTATAGATGCCACTGACCCCAGATAGGTCTCTACGGTTTTACTATAGCCCACACTGACCACAGCGGCTCTCGACGGATTCCCTAAAGCCCACACTGACTCCAGTGCTTCTCTATGTTTTCTCTACATCCCCCACTGTCTCCGATGGCTCTCTACGATTTCCCCATAGCCCACACTGACTCCAGCGCCTCTGGCCGGTTTCCCTATTGTCCATACTGACTCCAGTTTCTTTGTAAGGTGTCCCTATAGCCAACAGTGACCCCAGTGGCTCTCAACGGTTTCACTAAAGCCCAGACTGTCTCCGGAGGCTCTGTACAGATTCCCTATAGCCCACACTGACTCCAGAGGCTCTCTAAGGTGTCCCAATAGCCGACACTGACCCCAGTGGCTCTCAACGGTTTCGCTATAGCCCACACTGACTCCAACGGCACACTAAGTATGCCCGATAGCCCACACTGACTCCAGTGCCTCTCTAAGTTTTCTCTATATCTCACTCTGACTCCAGAGGTCTCAATGGTATGCCTATAGCTCATAATGCATGCAGTGCCTCTCCACGGTTTCCCTATATTCCACACTGACTCCAGTTGCTTTCTAAGGTTTCCCTATAGACGACATTGACCCCAGTGGCTCTCTACGGTTTCGCTATAGCCCACACTGACTACAGCGGCTCTCTACGGATTCCCTATAGCCCACAATGACTCTAGTGGGTCTCTACGGTTTCCCTGTAGCCCACACTGTCTCCAGTGGTTCTTTACGGTTTCTGTACATCGCCCAAAGTCTCCACTCGCTCTCTACGATTTCCCCATAGCCCACACTGACACCGGCGGCTCTCTAAAGATCCCTGTAGCCCACACTGACTCCAGTGGCTCTCTAAGGTTTCCCTATAGACGACACTGACCCCAGTGGCTCTCAACGGTTTCGCTATAGCCCACACTGACTCCAGTGGCTCTCTAAGGTGTCCCTATAGACGACACTGACACCAGTGGCTCTCTACGGTTTCCCGATAGCCCACACTGACTCCAGTGGCCCTCTAAGGTGTCCCTATAGACGACACTGACCCCAATGGCTCTCTACGGCTTCCCTGTAGCCCACACTGACTCCAGTGGCTCTCAACGGATTCCCTATAGCCCACACTGACTCCAGCGGCTCTCTAAGTTTTCTCTATATCACACTATGACTCCAGTGGTCTCAATGGTATGCCTACAGCTCATAATGCATGCAGTGCCTCTCCACGGTTTCCCTATATTCCACAATGACTCCAGTTGCTTTCTCAGGTTTCCCTATAGATGCCACTGACCCCAGATAGGTCTCTACGGTTTTACTATAGCCCACACTGACTCCAGCGGCTCTCGACGGATTCCCTAAAGCCCACACTGACTCCAGTGCTTCTCTATGTTTTCTCTACATCCCCCACTGTCTCCGATGGCTCTCTACGATTTCCTCATAGCCCACACTGACTCCAGCGCCTCTGGCCGGTTTCCCTATTGTCCATACTGACTCCAGTTTCTTTGTAAGGTGTCCCTATAGCCAACAGTGACCCCAGTGGCTCTCAACGGTTTCACTAAAGCCCAGACTGTCTCCGGAGGCTCTGTACAGATTCCCTATAGCCCACACTGACTCCAGAGGCTCTCTAAGGTGTCCCAATAGCCGACACTGACCCCAGTGGCTCTCAACGGTTTCGCTATAGCGCACACTGACTCCAACGGCACACTAAGTATGCCCGATAGCCCACACTGACTCCAGTGCCTCTCTAAGTTTTCTCTATATCTCACTCTGACTCCAGAGGTCTCAATGGTATGCCTATAGCTCATAATGCATGCAGTGCCTCTCCACGGTTTCCCTATATTCCACACTGACTCCAGTTGCTTTCTAAGGTTTCCCTATAGACGACATTGACCCCAGTGGCTCTCTACGGTTTCGCTATAGCCCACACTGACTACAGCGGCTCACTACGGATTCCCTATAGCCCACAATGACTCTAGTGGGTCTCTACGGTTTCCCTGTAGCCCACACTGTCTCCAGTGGTTCTTTACGGTTTCTGTACATCGCCCAAAGTCTCCACTCGCTCTCTACGATTTCCCCATAGCCCACACTGACACCGGCGGCTCTCTAAAGATCCCTGTAGCCCACACTGACTCCAGTGGCTCTCTAAGGTTTCCCTATAGACGACACTGACCCCAGTGGCTCTCAACGGTTTCGCTATAGCCCACACTGACTCCAGTGGCTCTCTAAGGTGTCCCTATAGACGACACTGACACCAGTGGCTCTCTATGGTTTCCCGATAGCCCACACTGACTCCAGTGGCCCTCTAAGGTGTCCCTATAGACGACACTGACCCCAATGGCTCTCTACGGCTTCCCTGTAGCCCACACTGACTCCAGTGGCTCTCAACGGATTCCCTATAGCCCACACTGACTCCAGCGGCTCTCTACGTTTTCTCTATATCACACTATGACTCCAGTGGTCTCAATGGTATGCCTATAGCTCATAATGCATGCAGTGCCTCTCCACGGTTTCCCTATATTCCACAATGACTCCAGTCGCTTTCTAAGGTGTCCCTATAGATGACACTGACTGCAGTGGCTCTCTACGGTTTCGCAATAGCCCACACTGACTACAGCGCTCTCTACGGATTCCCTATAGCCCACACTGACTCCAGTCGTTCTCTATCGTTTCTCTACATCCCCTACTGTCTCCAATTGATCTCTACGATTTCCCCATAGCCCACACTGACTGCAGCAGCTCTGTCCGTTTTCCCTATAGTCCACAATGACTCCAGTTGCTTTCTAAGGTGTCCCTATAGCTGTCACTGACTCCAGTGGCTCTCAACGTTTTCACTATAGCCCACAATGACTCCGGTGGCTCTCTACAGATTCCCTATATCCCACAGTGACTTATGTGGCTAGCTAAGGTGTCCCTATAGCCGACACTGACCCCAGTGGCTCTCAACGGTTTCGCTATAGCCCACACTGACTCCAGCGGCTCTCTATGGATTCTTATAGCCCACACTGACTCCATTGGCTCTCTAAGTTTTCTCCATTTCACACTCTGACTCCAGAGGTCTCAATAGTATGCCTATAGCTCGTAATGCATCCAGTGCCTCTCTGCGGTTTCCCTATAGCCCACACTGCCTCCATTGGCTCTCTAAGGTTTCTCTATATCTCACTCTTACTCCAGTGGTCTCAATGGTATGCCTATAGCTCCTAATGCATGCAGTGCCTCTCCACGGTTTCCCTATATTCCACACTGACTCGAGTTGCTTCCTAAGGTGTCCCAATAGATGACACTGACCCCTGTGGCTCTCTACGGTTTCACTATATCCCATACTGACTCCAACGGCTCTCGACGGATTCCCTAGAGCCCACACTGACTCCAGTGGTTCTCTAAAGTTTTCCTACAGCCCACACTGACTGCAGTGGTTCTCTATGGTTTCTCTACATCCCCCACTGTCTCCGTTGGCTCTCTACGATTTTCCGATAGCCCGCACTGACTCCAGCGGCTCTGGCCGGTTTCCCTTTAGTCCACACTGACTCCAGTTTCTTTCTAAGGTGTCCCTATAGCCGACATTGACCCCAGTGGCTCTCAACGGTTTCACTATAGCCCACACTGTTTCCGGAGGCTCTCTACAGATTCCCTATAGCCCACACTGACTCCAGTGGCTCTCTAAGGTGTCCCAATAGCCGACACTGACCCCAGTGGCTCTCAACGGTTTCGTTATAGCCCACACTGACACCAACGGCACACTACGGATTCCCGATAGCCCACACTGACTCCAGTGGCTCTCTAAGTTTTCTCTATATCTCACTCTGACTCCAGAGGTCTCAATGGTATGCCTATAGCTCATAATGCATCCAGTGCCTCTCCACGGTTTCCCTATATTCCACACTGACTCCAGTTGCTTTCTCTGGTTTCCCTATAGACGACATTGATCCCAGTGGCTCTCAACGGTTTTGCTATAGCCCACACTGAATACAGCGGCTCTCTTCTTATTCCCTATAGCCCACACTGACTCTAGTGGTTCTCTAAGGATTCCCTATAGCCCACACTGACTCTAGTGGTTCTCTAAGGATTCCCTATAGCCCACACTGACTCTAGTGGTTCTGTAAGGATTCCCTATAGCCCACACTGACTCCAGTGGTTCTCTACGGTTTCTCTACATCGCCCAATGTCTCCAATCGCTCTCTATGATTTCCCCATAGCCCACCCTGACTCCAGAGCCTCTGTCCGGTTTCCCTATAGTCCACTCTGACTCCAGTTGCTTTCCAAAATGTCCCTATAGCCGTCACCGACTCCAGTGGCTCTCAACGTTTTCACTATAGCCCACACTGACTCCGGCAGCTCTCTAAAGATTTCCTATAGTCCACACTGACTCCAGCGGCTCTCTAAGGTGTCCCTATAGACGACATTGACCCCAGTGGCTCTCAACGGTTTCGCTATAGCCCACACTGACTCCAGCGTCTCTCTATGTTTTCTCTATATCACACTCTGACTCCAGTGTTCTCAATGGTATGCCTATAGCTCATAATGCATGCAGTGCCTCTCCACATTTTCCCTATATTCCACACTGACTCCAGTTGCTTTCTAAGGTGTCCCTATAGATGACACTGACCAAAGTGGCTCTCTACGGTTTCGCTATAGCCCACACTGACTAGTGCGGCTCTCTACGGATTCCCTATAGCCCACACTGACTCTAGTGGTTCTCTAAGGTTTCCCTATAGCCCACACTGACTCCAGTGCTTCACTACGGTTTCTCTACATCCCCCACTGTCTCCAATCGATCTCTACGATTTCCCCATAGCCCACACTGACTCCAGCGGCTCTGTCCGGTTTCCTTATAGTCCACACTGACTCCAGTTGCTTTCTAAGGTGTCCCTATAGCCGTCACTGCCTCCAGTGGCTCTCAACGTTTTCACTATAGCCTCCACTGACTCCGGTGGCACTCTACAGATTCCCTATAGACCACACTGACTCCAGTGGCTCTCTAAGGTGTCCCTATAGCTCACAGTGACCCCAGTGGCTCTCAACGGTTTCGCTATAGCCCACACTGACTCCAGCGGCTCTCTACGTATTCCCAATAGCCCACACTGTCTCCAGTGGCTCTCTAAGTTTTCCCTATATCACACTCTGACTCCAGTGGTCTCAATGGTATGCCTATAGCTCATAATGCATGCAGTGCCTCTCCATGGTTTCCCTATATTCCACACTGACTCCAGTTGCTTTCTAATGTGTCCCTATAGACGACACTGACTCCAGTAGCTCTCTCCGGTTTTGCTATAGCCCACACTGACTCCAGTGGCTCTCTACGGATTCCCGATAGCCCACACTGACTCCAGTGGCTCTCAAAGGTTTCCCTATAGCCCTCAATGTCTCCAGTGATCCTCTACGGTTTCTCTACGTCCCCCACTGTCTCCAATCAATCTCTACGATTTCCCCATAGCCCACACTGACTCCAGCGGCTCTGTCCGGTTTCCGTATAGTCCACAATGACTCCAGTTGCTTTCTAAGGTGTCCCTATAGTCGACAATGACCCCAGTGGCTCTCAACGAATTCACTATAGCCCACACTGACTCCGGAGGCTCTATACAGATTCCCTATAGCCCACACTGAAACCAGTGGCTCTCTAAGGTGTCCCAATAGCCGACACTGACGCCGGTGTCCCTCAACGGTTTCGCTATAGCCCACACTGACTCCAGCGGCTCTCTAAGTTTTCTCTATATCTCACTCTGACTCCAGAGGTCTCAATGGTATGCCTATAGCTCATAATGCATGCAGTGCCTCTCCACGGTTTCCCTATATTCCACACCGACTCCAGTTGCTTTCTCAGGTTTCCCTATAGACGACACTGACCCCAGATGGCTCTGTACGGTTTTACTATAGCCCACACTGACTACAGCGGCTCTCTACGGATTCCCTATAGACCACACTGACTCTAGAGGTTCTCTAAGATTTCCCTATAGGCAACACTGACTCCAGTGGTTCACTCCGGTTTCTCTACATTGCCCAATGTCTCCAATCGCTCTCTACGATTTCCCCATAGCGCACACGTTCTCCAGCGGCTCTGTCCAGTTTCCCTATAATCCACTCTGACTCCAGTTGCTTTCTAAGTTTTCCCTATAGCCGTCAATGACTCCAGTGGCTCTCAATGTTTTCACTATAGCCCACAATGACTCCGGCGGCTTTCTACAGATTCCCTGTAGCCCACACGGACTCCAGCGGCTCTCTAAGTTGTCCCTATTGACGACACTGACCCCAGTGGCTCTCAACGGTTTCACTATAGCCCACACTGACTCCAGCGGCTCTCTATGGATTCCCTATAGCCCACACTGACTCCAGTGGCTCTCTAAGTTTTCTCTATATCACACTCTGACTCCAGTGGTCTCAATGGTATGCCTATAGCTCATAATGCATGCAGTGCCTCTCCAAGGTTTCCCTATATTCCACACTGACTTGAGTTGCTTCCTAAGGTGTCCCAATAGATGACACTGACCCCTGTGGCTCTCTACGGTTTCGCTATATCCCATACTGACTCCAACGGCTCTCGACGGATTCCCTAGAGCCCACACTGACTCCAGTGGTTCTCTAAAGTTTCCCTACAGCCCACACTGACTGCAGTGGTTCTCTATGGTTTCTCTACATCCCCCACTGTCTCCGTTGGCTCTCTACGATTTTCCGATAGCCCGCACTGACTCCAGCGGCTCTGGCCGGTTTCCCTTTAGTCCACACTGACTCCAGTTTCTTTCTAAGGTGTCCCTATAGCCGACATTGACCCCAGTGGCTCTCAACATTTTCACTATAGCCCACACTGTTTCCGGAGGCTCTCTACAGATTCCCTATAGCCCACACTGACTCCAGTGGCTCTCTAAGGTGTCCCTATAGCCGACACTGACCCCAGTGGCTCTCAACGGTTTCGCTATAGCCCACACTGACACCAATGGCACACTACGGATTCCCGATAGCCCACACTGACTCCAGTGGCTCTCTAAGTTTTCTCTATATCTCACTCTGACTCCAGAGGTCTCAATGGTATGCCTATAGCTCATAATGCATCCAGTGCCTCTCCACGGTTTCCCTATATTCCACACTGACTCCAGTTGCTTTCTCTGGTTTCCCTATAGACGACATTGACCCCAGTGGCTCTCAACCGTTTTGCTATAGCCCACACTGAATACAGCGGCTCTCTACGGATTCCCTATAGCCCACACTGACTCTAGTGGTTCTCTACAGATTCCCTATAGCCCACACTGACTCTAGTGGTTCTCTAAGGATTCCCTATAGCCCACACTGACTCCAGCGGTTCTCTACGGTTTCTCTACATCGCCCAATGTCTCCAATCGCTCTCTATGATTTCCCCATAGCCCACCCTGACGCCAGAGCTTCTGTCCGGTTTCCCTATAGTCCACTCTGACTCCAGTTGCTTTCCAAAATGTCCCTATAGCTGTCACTGACTCCAGTGGCTCTCAACGTTTTCACTATAGCCCACACTGACTCCGGCGGCTCTCTAGAGATTTCCTATAGCCCACACTGACTCCAGCGGCTCTCTAAGGTGTCCCTATAGACGACATTGACCCCAGTGGCTCTCAACGGTTTCGCTATAGCCCACACTGACTCCAGCGTCTCTCTATGTTTTCTCTATATCACACTCTGACTCCAGTGGTCTCAATGGTATGCCTATAGCTCATAATGCATGCAGTGCCTCTCCACATTTTCCCTATATTCCACACTGACTCCAGTTGCTTTCTAAGGTGTCCCTATAGACGACACTGACCAAAGTGGCTCTCTACGGTTTCGCTATAGCCCAGACTGACTAGTATGGCTCTCTACGGATTCCCTATAGCCCACACTGACTCCAGCGGCTCTCTACGTATTCCCAATAGCCCACACTGTCTCCAGTGGCTCTCTAAGTTTTCCCTATATCACACTCTGACTCCAGTGGTCTCAATGGTATGCCTATAGCTCATAATGCATGCAGTGCCTCTCCATGGTTTCCCTATATTCCACACTGACTCCAGTTGCTTTCTAATGTGACCCTATAGACGACACTGACTCCAGTATCTCTCTCCGGTTTTGCTATAGCCCACACTGACTCCAGCGGCTCTCTACGGATTCCCGATAGCCCACACTGACTCAAGTGGCTCTCAAAGGTTTCCCTATAGCCCTCAATGACTCCAGTGATTCTCTACGGTTTCTCTACGTCCCCCACTGTCTCCAATCAATCTCTACGATTTCCCCATAGCCCACACTGACTCCAGCGGCTCTGTCCGGTTTCCGTATAGTCCACAATGACTCCAGTTGCTTTCTAAGGCGTCCCTATAGTCGACAATGACCCCAGTGGCTCTCAACGAATTCACTATAGCCCACACTGACTCCGGAGGCTCTCTACAGATTCCCTATAGCCCACACTGAAAACAGTGGCTCTCTAAGGTGTCCCAATAGCCGACACTGACGCCGGTGTCCCTCAACGGTTTCGCTATAGCCCACAATGACTCCAGTGGCTCTCTAGGTTTTCTCTATATCACACTCTGACTCCAGTGGCCTCAATGGTATGCCTACAGCTCATAATGCATGCAGTGCCTCTCCACGGTTTCCCTATATTCCACTCTGACTCCAGTTGCTTTCTAAGGTGTCCCTATAGACGACACTGACCCAAGTGGCTCTCTACGGTTTCGCTATATCCCACACTGACTACAGCGGCTCTCTACAGATTCCCTATAGCCCACACTGACCCCAGTGGCTCTCAAAGTATTCCCTATAGCCCACACTGACTCCAGTGGTTCTCTATCGTTTCTCTACATCCCCCACTGTCTCCAATCGATCTCTACGATTTCCCCATAGCCCACACTGATTCCAGTGGCTCTGTCCGGTTTCCCTATAGTCCACAATGACTCCAGTTGCTTTCTAAGGTGTCCCTATAGCCGTCACTGTCTCCAGTGGCTCTCAATGTTTTCACTATAGCCCACACTTACTCCGGTGGCTCTCTACAGATTCCCTATAGCCTACACTGACTTATGTGGCTCGCTAAGGTGTCCCTATAGCCGACACTGACCCCAGTGGCTCTCAACGGTTTCGCTATAGCCCACACTGACTCCAGCGTCTCTCTATGTTTTCTCTATATCACACTCTGACTCCAGTGTTCTCAATGGTATGCCTATAGCTCATAATGCATGCAGTGCCTCTCCACATTTTCCCTATATTCCACACTGACTCCAGTTGCTTTCTAAGGTGTCCCTATAGACGACACTGACCAAAGTGGCTCTCTACGGTTTCGCTATAGCCCACACTGACTAGTGCGGCTCTCTACGGATTCCCTATAGCCCACACTGACTCTAGTGTTTCTCTAAGGTTTCCCTATAGCCCACACTGACTCCAGTGCTTCACTACGGTTTCTCTACATCCCCCACTGTCTCCAATCGATCTCTACGATTTCCCCATAGCCCACACTGACTCCAGCGGCTCTGTCCGGTTTCCTTATAGTCCACACTGACTCCAGTTGCTTTCTAAGGTGTCCCTATAGCCGTCACTGCCTCCAGTGGCTCTCAACGTTTTCACTATAGCCTCCACTGACTCCGGTGGCACTCTACAGATTCCCTATAGACCACACTGACTCCAGTGGCTCTCTAAGGTGTCCCTATAGCTCACAGTGACCCCAGTGGCTCTCAACGGTTTCGCTATAGCCCACACTGACTCCAGCGGCTCTCTACGTATTCCCAATAGCCCACACTGTCTCCAGTGGCTCTCTAGGTTTTCCCTATATCACACTCTGACTCCAGTGGTCTCAATGGTATGCCTATAGCTCATAATGCATGCAGTGCCTCTCCATGGTTTCCCTATATTCCACACTGACTCCAGTTGCTTTCTAATGTGTCCCTATAGACGACACTGACTCCAGTAGCTCTCTCCGGTTTTGCTATAGCCCACACTGACTCCAGTGGCTCTCTACGGATTCCCGATAGCCCACACTGACTCCAGTGGCTCTCAAAGGTTTCCCTATAGCCCTCAATGACTCCAGTGATTCTCTACGGTTTCTCTACGTCCCCCACTGTCTCCAATCAATCTCTACGATTTCCCCATAGCCCACACTGACTCCAGCGGCTCTGTCCGGTTTCCGTATAGTCCACAATGACTCCAGTTGCTTTCTAAGGTGTCCCTATAGTCGACAATGACCCCAGTGGCTCTCAACGAATTCACTATAGCCCACACTGACTCCGGAGGCTCTCTACAGATTCCCTATAGCCCACACTGAAACCAGTGGCTCTCTAAGGTGTCCCAATAGCCGACATTGACGCCGGTGTCCCTCAACGGTTTCGCTATAGCCCACACTGACTCCAGCGGCTCTCTAAGTTTTCTCTATATCTCACTCTGACTCCAGAGGTCTCAATGGTATGCCTATAGCTCATAATGCATGCAGTGCCTCTCCACGGTTTCCCTATATTCCACACCGACTCCAGTTGCTTTCTCAGGTTTCCCTATAGACGACACTGACCCCAGATGGCTCTGTACGGTTTTACTATAGCCCACACTGACTACAGCGGCTCTCTACGGATTCCCTATAGACCACACTGACTCTAGAGGTTCTCTAAGATTTCCCTATAGGCAACACTGACTCCAGTGGTTCACTCCGGTTTCTCTACATCGCCCAATGTCTCCAATCGCTCTCTACGATTTCCCCATAGCGCACACGTTCTCCAGCGGCTCTGTCCAGGTTCCCTATAATCCACTCTGACTCCAGTTGCTTTCTAAGTTTTCCCTATAGTCGTCAATGACTCATTGAGTGGCTCTCAATGTTTTCACTATAGCCCACAATGACTCCGGCGGCTTTCTACAGATTCCCTGTAGCCCACACGGACTCCAGCGGCTCTCTACGTTGTCCCTATTGACGACACTGACCCCAGCGGCTCTCTATGGATTCCCTATAGCCCACACTGACTCCAGTGGCTCTCTAAGTTTTCTCTATATCACACTCTGACTCCAGTGGTCTCAATGGTATGCCTATAGCTCATAATGCATGCAGTGCCTCTCCAAGGTTTCCCTATATTCCACACTGACTCGAGTTGCTTCCTAAGGTGTCCCAATAGATGACACTGACCCCTGTGGCTCTCTACGGTTTCGCTATATCCCATACTGACTCCAACGGCTCTCGACGGATTCCCTAGAGCCCACACTGACTCCAGTGGTTCTCTAAAGTTTCCCTACAGCCCACACTGACTGCAGTGGTTCTCTATGGTTTCTCTACATCCCCCACTGTCTCCGTTGGCTCTCTACGATTTTCCGATAGCCCGCACTGACTCCAGCGGCTCTGGCCGGTTTCCCTTTAGTCCACACTGACTCCAGTTTCTTTCTAAGGTGTCCCTATAGCCGACATTGACCCCAGTGGCTCTCAACGTTTTCACTATAGCCCACACTGTTTCCGGAGGCTCTCTACAGATTCCCTATAGCCCACACTGACTCCAGTGGCTCTCTAAGGTGTCCCTATAGCCGACACTGACCCCAGTGGCTCTCAACGGTTTCGCTATAGCCCACACTGACACCAATGGCACACTACGGATTCCCGATAGCCCACACTGACTCCAGTGGCTCTCTAAGTTTTCTCTATATCTCACTCTGACTCCAGAGGTCTCAATGGTATGCCTATAGCTCATAATGCATCCAGTGCCTCTCCACGGTTTCCCTATATTCCACACTGACTCCAGTTGCTTTCTCTGGTTTCCCTATAGACGACATTGACCCCAGTGGCTCTCAACCGTTTTGCTATAGCCCACACTGAATACAGCGGCTCTCTACGGATTCCCTTTCGCCCACACTGACTCTAGTGGTTCTCTACAGATTCCCTATAGCCCACACTGACTCTAGTGGTTCTCTAAGGATTCCCTATAGCCCACACTGACTCCAGCGGTTCTCTACGGTTTCTCTACATCGCCCAATGTCTCCAATCGCTCTCTATGATTTCCCCATAGCCCACCCTGACGCCAGAGCTTCTGTCCGGTTTCCCTATAGTCCACTCTGACTCCAGTTGCTTTCCAAAATGTCCCTATAGCCGTCACTGACTCCAGTGACTCTCAACGTTTTCACTATAGCCCACACTGACTCCGGCGGCTCTCTAGAGATTTCCTATAGCCCACACTGACTCCAGCGGCTCTCTAAGGTGTCCCTATAGACGACATTGACCCCAGTGGCTCTCAACGGTTTCGCTATAGCCCACACTGACTCCAGCGTCTCTCTATGTTTTCTCTATATCACACTCTGACTCCAGTGGTCTCAATGGTATGCCTATAGCTCATAATGCATGCAGTGCCTCTCCACATTTTCCCTATATTCCACACTGACTCCAGTTGCTTTCTAAGGTGTCCCTATAGACGACACTGACCAAAGTGGCTCTCTACGGTTTCGCTATAGCCCACACTGACTAGTGCGGCTCTCTACTGATTCCCTATAGCCCACATTGACTCCAGCGGCTCTCTACGTATTCCCAATAGCCCACACTGTCTCCAGTGGCTCTCTAAGTTTTCCCTATATCACACTCTGACTCCAGTGGTCTCAATGGTATGCCTATAGCTCATAATGCATGCAGTGCCTCTCCATGGTTTCCCTATATTCCACACTGACTCCAGTTGCTTTCTAATGTGTCCCTATAGACGACACTGACTCCAGTATCTCTCTCCGGTTTTGCTATAGCCCACAATGACTCCAGCGGCTCTCTACGGATTCCCGATAGCCCACACTGACTCCAGTGGCTCTCAAAGGTTTCCCTATAGCCCTCAATGACTCCAGTGATTCTCTACGGTTTCTCTACGTCCCCCACTGTCTCCAATCAATCTCTACGATTTCCCCATAGCCCACACTGACTCCAGCGGCTCTGTCCGGTTTCCGTATAGTCCACAATGACTCCAGTTGCTTTCTAAGGCGTCCCTATAGTCGACAATGACCCCAGTGGCTCTCAACGAATTCACTATAGCCCACACTGACTCCGGAGGCTCTCTACAGATTCCCTATAGCCCACACTGAAACCAGTGGCTCTCTAAGGTGTCCCAATAGCCGACACTGACGCCGGTGTCCCTCAACGGTTTAGCTATAGCCCACAATGACTCCAGCGGCTCTCTAGGTTTTCTCTATATCTCACTCTGACTCCAGAGGTCTCAATGGTATGCCTATAGCTCATAATGCATGCAGTGCCTCTCCACGGTTTCCCTATATTCCACACCGACTCCAGTTGCTTTCTCAGGTTTCCCTATAGACGACACTGACCCCAGATGGCTCTCTACGGTTTTACTATAGCCCACACTGACTACAGCGGCTCTCTACGGATTCCCTATAGACCACACTGACTCTAGAGGTTCTCTAAGATTTCCCTATAGGCAACACTGACTCCAGTGGTTCACTCCGGTTTCTCTACATCGCCCAATGTCTCCAATCGCTCTCTACGATTTCCCCATAGCCCACACGGTCTCCAACGGCTCTGTCCGGTTTCCCTATAATCCACTCTGACTCCAGTTGCTTTCTAAGTTTTCCCTATAGCCGTCAATGACTCCAGTGGCTCTCAATGTTTTCACTATAGCCCACAATGACTCCGGCGGCTTTCTACAGATTCCCTGTAGCCCACACGGACTCCAGCGGCTCTCTAAGTTGTCCCTATTGACGACACTGACCCCAGTGGCTCTCAACGGTTTCGCTAAAGCCCACACTGACTCCAGCGGCTCTCTACGGATTCCCTATAGCCCACACTGACTCCAGTGGCTCTCTAAGTTTTCTCTATATCACACTCTGACTCCAGTGGTCTCAATGGTATGCCTATAGCTCATAATGCATGCAGTGCCTCTCCAAGGTTTCCCTATATTCCACACTGACTACAGTTGCTTTCTAAGGTGTCCCTATAGACGACACTGACTCCAGTGGCTCTCTACGGTTTCGCTATAGCCCACACTGACTACAGCGGCTCTCTACGGATTCCCTATAGCCCACACTGACTCTAGTGGTTCTCTAAGGTTTCCCTATAGCCCACACTGACTCCAGTGGTTCTCTACGGTTTCTCTACATCCCCCAATGTCTCCAATCGATCTCTACGATTTCCCCATAGCCTACACAGACTCCAATGGCTCTGTCCGGTTTCCCTATAGTCCACACTGACTCCAGTTGCTTTCTAAGGTGTCCCTATAGCCGTCACTGACTCCAGTGGCTCTCAACGTTTTCACTATAGCCCACACTGACTCCGGTGGCACTCTGCAGATTCCCTATAGACCACACTGACTCCAGTGGCTCTCTAAGGTGTCCCTATAGACGACACTGACCCCAGTGGCTCTCAACGGTTTCGCTATAGCCCACACTGACTCCAGCGGCCCTCTACGGATTCCCGATAGCCCTCACTGACTCCAGTGGCTCTCTAAGTTTTCTCTATATCTCACTCTGACTCCAGTGTTCTCAATGGTATGCCTCTAGCTCATAATGCGTCCAGTGCCTCTCTGCGCTTTCCTTATAGCCCACACTGACTCCACTGGCTCTCTAAGGTTTCTCTATATCTCACTCTGACTCCAGAGGTCTCAATGGTATGCCTATAGCTCATAATGCATGCAGTGCCTCTCCACGGTTTCCCTATATTCCACACTTCCTCCATTTGCTCTCTACGGTTTCCCTATATTCCACACAGTCTCCAGTGGTTCTGTACAGTTTCCCTATCTCCCACACTGACTCCAGGGGCTCTCTACAGTATCCCTACAGCCCTCACTGACTCTAGTGACTCTCTATGATTTCCCTATAGCCCCAACTAACTCCAGTGGCTCTCTACAGTTCCCCTATATACCACCCTGACTCCAGCGGCTCTCTCCGGTTTCACTTTAGCCCACACTGACTCCGGCGGCTTTCTACAGATTCCCTGTAGCCCACACTGACTCCAGTGGCTCTCTAAGGTGTCCCTATAGACGACACTGACCCCAGTGGCTCTCAACGGTTTTGCTATAGCCCACACTGACTCCAGCGAATCTCTACGGATTCCCAATGGCCCACACTGACTCCAGTTGGTCTCTAAGTTGTCTCTATATCACACTCTGACTCCAGTGGTCTCAATGGTATGCCTATGGCTCATAATGCATCCAGTGCCTCTCCAAGGTTTCCCTATATTCCACACTGACTCCAGTTGCTTTCTAAGGTGTCCCTATAGACGACACTGACTCCAGTGGCTCTCTACGGTTTCGCTATAGCCCACACTGACTACAGCGGCTCTCTACGGATTCCCTATAGCCCACACTGACTCTAGTGGTTCTCTAAGGTTTCCCTATAGCCCACACTGACTCCAGTGGTTCTCTACGGTTTCTCTAAATCCCCCACTGTCTCCAATCGATCTCTACGATTTCCCCATAGCCCACACTGACTCCAGCGCCTCTGTCCGGTTTCCCTATAGTCCACACTGACTCCAGTTGCTTTCTAAGGTGTCCCTATAGCCGTCACTGACTCCAAAGGCTCTCAACGTTTTCACTATAGCCCACACTGACTCCGGTGGCACTCTACAGATTCCCTATAATCCACACTGACTCCATTGGCTCTCTAAGGTGTCCCTATAGCAGACACTGACCCCAGTGGCTCTCAACGGTTTCGCTATAGCCCACACTGACTCCAGCGGCTTTCTTAGTTTTCTCTATATCACACTCTGACTCCAGTGGCCTCAATGGTATGCCTACAGCTCATAATGCATGCAGTGCCTCTCCACGGTTTCCCTATATTCCACTCTGACTCCAGTTGCTTTCTAAGGTGTCCCTATAGACGACACTGACCCAAGTGGCTCTCTACGGTTTCGCTATATCCCACACTGACTACAGCGGCTCTCTACAGATTCCCTATAGCCCACACTGACTCCAGCGGCTCTCTAAGTTTTCTCTATATCTCACTCTGACTCCAGAGGTCTCAATGGTATGCCTATAGCTCATAATGCATGCAGTGCCTCTCCACGGTTTCCCTATATTCCACACCGACTCCAGTTGCTTTCTCAGGTTTCCCTATAGACGACACTGACCCCAGATGGCTCTCTACGGTTTTACTATAGCCCACACTGACTACAGCGGCTCTCTACGGATTCCCTATAGACCACACTGACTCTAGAGGTTCTCTAAGATTTCCCTATAGGCAACACTGACTCCAGTGGTTCACTCCGGTTTCTCTACATCGCCCAATGTCTCCAATCGCTCTCTACGATTTCCCCATAGCGCACACGTTCTCCAGCGGCTCTGTCCAGTTTCCCTATAATCCACTCTGACTCCAGTTGCTTTCTAAGTTTTCCCTATAGCCGTCAATGACTCATTGAGTGGCTCTCAATGTTTTCACTATAGCCCACAATGACTCCGGCGGCTTTCTACAGATTCCCTGTAGCCCACACGGACTGCAGCGGCTCTCTAAGTTGTCCCTATTGACGACACTGACCCCAGTGGCTCTCAACGGTTTCACTATAGCCCACACTGACTCCAGCGGCTCTCTATGGATTCCCTATAGCCCACACTGACTCCAGTGGCTCTCTAAGTTTTCTCTATATCACACTCTGACTCCAGTGGTCTCAATGGTATGCCTATAGCTCATAATGCATGCAGTGCCTCTCCAAGGTTTCCCTATATTCCACACTGACTCGAGTTGCTTCCTAAGGTGTCCCAATAGATGACCTGACCCCTGTGGCTCTCTACGGTTTCGCTATATCCCATACTGACTCCAACGGCTCTCGACGGATTCCCTATAGCCCACACTGACTCCAGTGGTTCTCTAAAGTTTCCCTACAGCCCACACTGACTGCCGTGGTTCTCTATGATTTCTCTACATCCCCCACTGTCTCCGTTGGCTCTCTACGATTTTCCGATAGCCCGCACTGACTCCAGCGGCTCTGGCCGGTTTCCCTTTAGTCCACACTGACTCCAGTTTCTTTCTAAGGTGTCCCTATAGCCGACATTGACCCCAGTGGCTCTCAACGTTTTCACTATAGCCCACACTGTTTCCGGAGGCTCTCTACAGATTCCCTATAGCCCACACTGACTCCAGTGGCTCTCTAAGGTGTCCCTATAGCCGACACTGACCCCAGTGGCTCTCAACGGTTTCGCTATAGCCCACACTGACACCAATGGCACACTACGGATTCCCGATAGCCCACACTGACTCCAGTGGCTCTCTAAGTTTTCTCTATATCTCACTCTGACTCCAGAGGTCTCAATGGTATGCCTATAGCTCATAATGCATCCAGTGCCTCTCCACGGTTTCCCTATATTCCACACTGACTCCAGTTGCTTTCTCTGGTTTCCCTATAGACGACATTGACCCCAGTGGCTCTCAACCGTTTTGCTATAGCCCACACTGAATACAGCGGCTCTCTACGGATTCCCTATAGCCCACACTGACTCTAGTGGTTCTCTACAGATTCCCTATAGCCCACACTGACTCTAGTGGTTCTCTAAGGATTCCCTATAGCCCACACTGACTCCAGCGGTTCTCTACGGTTTCTCTACATCGCCCAATGTCTCCAATCGCTCTCTATGATTTCCCCATAGCCCACCCTGAAGCCAGAGCTTCTGTCCGGTTTCCCTATAGTCCACTCTGACTCCAGTTGCTTTCCAAAATGTCCCTATAGCCGTCACTGACTCCAGTGACTCTCAACGTTTTCACTATAGCCCACACTGACTCCGGCGACTCTCTAGAGATTTCCTATAGCCCACACTGACTCCAGCGGCTCTCTAAGGTGTCCCTATAGACGACATTGACCCCAGTGGCTCTCAACGGTTTCGCTATAGCCCACACTGACTCCAGCGTCTCTCTATGTTTTCTCTATATCACACTCTGACTCCAGTGGTCTCAATGGTATGCCTATAGCTCATAATGCATACAGTGCCTCTCCACATTTTCCCTATATTCCACACTGACTCCAGTTGCTTTCTAAGGTGTCCCTATAGACGACACTGACCAAAGTGGCTCTCTACGGTTTCGCTATAGCCCACACTGACTAGTGCGGCTCTCTACGGATTCCCTATAGCCCACACTGACTCCAGCGGCTCTCTACGTATTCCCAATAGCCCACACTGACTCTAGTGGTTCTCTAAGGTTTCCCTATAGCCCACACTGACTCCAGTGCTTCACTACGGTTTCTCTACATCCCCCACTGTCTCCAATCGATCTCTACGATTTCCCCATAGCCCACACTGACTCCAGCGGCTCTGTCCGGTTTCCTTATAGTCCACACTGACTCCAGTTGCTTTCTAAGGTGTCCCTATAGCCGTCACTGCCTCCAGTGGCTCTCAACGTTTTCACTATAGCCTCCACTGACTCCGGTGGCACTCTACAGATTCCCTATAGACCACACTGACTCCAGTGGCTCTCTAAGGTGTCCCTATAGCTCACAGTGACCCCAGTGGCTCTCAACGGTTTCGCTATAGCCCACACTGACTCCAGCGGCTCTCTACGTATTCCCAATAGCCCACACTGTCTCCAGTGGCTCTCTAAGTTTTCCCTATATCACACTCTGACTCCAGTGGTCTCAATGGTATGCCTATAGCTCATAATGCATGCAGTGCCTCTCCATGGTTTCCCTATATTCCACACTGACTCCAGTTGCTTTCTAATGTGTCCCTATAGACGACACTGACTCCAGTAGCTCTCTCCGGTTTTGCTATAGCCCACACTGACTCCAGTGGCTCTCTACGGATTCCCGATAGCCCACACTGACTCCAGTGGCTCTCAAAGGTTTCCCTATAGCCCTCAATGACTCCAGTGATTCTCTACGGTTTCTCTACGTCCCCCACTGTCTCCAATCAATCTCTACGATTTCCCCATAGCCCACACTGACTCCAGCGGCTCTGTCCGGTTTCCGTATAGTCCACAATGACTCCAGTTGCTTTCTAAGGTGTCCCTATAGTCGACAATGACCCCAGTGGCTCTCAACGAATTCACTATAGCCCACACTGACTCCGGAGGCTCTCTACAGATTCCCTATAGCCCACACTGAAACCAGTGGCTCTCTACGGTTTCGCTATATCCCATACTGACTCCAACGGCTCTCGACGGATTCCCTAGAGCCCACACTGACTCCAGTGGTTCTCTAAAGTTTCCCTACAGCCCACACTGACTGCAGTGGTTCTCTATGGTTTCTCTACATCCCCCACTGTCTCCGTTGGCTCTCTACGATTTTCCGATAGCCCGCACTGACTCCAGCGGCTCTGGCCGGTTTCCCTTTAGTCCACACTGACTCCAGTTTCTTTCTAAGGTGTCCCTATAGCCGACATTGACCCCAGTGGCTCTCAACGTTTTCACTATAGCCCACACTGTTTCCGGAGGCTCTCTACAGATTCCCTATAGCCCACACTGACTCCAGTGGCTCTCTAAGGTGTCCCTATAGCCGACACTGACCCCAGTGGCTCTCAACGGTTTCGCTATAGCCCACACTGACACCAATGGCACACTACGGATTCCCGATAGCCCACACTGACTCCAGTGGCTCTATAAGTTTTCTCTATATCTCACTCTGACTCCAGAGGTCTCAATGGTATGCCTATAGCTCATAATGCATCCAGTGCCTCTCCACGGTTTCCCTATATTCCACACTGACTCCAGTTGCTTTCTCTGGTTTCCCTATAGACGACATTGACCCCAGTGGCTCTCAACCGTTTTGCTATAGCCCACACTGAATACAGCGGCTCTCTATGGATTCCCTATAGCCCACACTGACTCTAGTGGTTCTCTACAGATTCCCTATAGCCCACACTGACTCTGGTGGTTCTCTAAGGATTCCCTATAGCCCACACTGACTCCAGCGGTTCTCTACGGTTTCTCTACATCGCCCAATGTCTCCAATCGCTCTCTATGATTTCCCCATAGCCCACCCTGACGCCAGAGCTTCTGTCCGGTTTCCATATAGTCCACTCTGACTCCAGTTGCTTTCCAAAATGTCCCTATAGCCGTCACTGACTCCAGTGACTCTCAACGTTTTCACTATAGCCCACACTGACTCCGGCGGCTCTCTAGAGATTTCCTATAGCCCACACTGACTCCAGCGGCTCTCTAAGGTGTCCCTATAGACGACATTGACCCCAGTGGCTCTCAACGGTTTCGCTATAGCCCACACTGACTCCAGCGTCTCTCTATGTTTTCTCTATATCACACTCTGACTCCAGTGGTCTCAATGGTATGCCTATAGCTCATAATGCATGCAGTGCCTCTCCACATTTTCCCTATATTCCACACTGACTCCAGTTGCTTTCTAAGGTGTCCCTATAGACGACACTGACCAAAGTGGCTCTCTACGGTTTCGCTATAGCCCACACTGACTAGTGCGGCTCTCTACTGATTCCCTATAGCCCACATTGACTCCAGCGGCTCTCTACGTATTCCCAATAGCCCACACTGTCTCCAGTGGCTCTCTAAGTTTTCCCTATATCACACTCTGACTCCAGTGGTCTCAATGGTATGCCTATAGCTCATAATGCATGCAGTGCCTCTCCATGGTTTCCCTATATTCCACACTGACTCCAGTTGCTTTCTAATGTGTCCCTATAGACGACACTGACTCCAGTATCTCTCTCCGGTTTTGCTATAGCCCACAATGACTCCAGCGGCTCTCTACGGATTCCCGATAGCCCACACTGACTCCAGTGGCTCTCAAAGGTTTCCCTATAGCCCTCAATGACTCCAGTGATTCTCTACGGTTTCTCTACGTCCCCCACTGTCTCCAATCAATCTCTACGATTTCCCCATAGCCCACACTGACTCCAGCGGCTCTGTCCGGTTTCCGTATAGTCCACAATGACTCCAGTTGCTTTCTAAGGCGTCCCTATAGTCGACAATGACCCCAGTGGCTCTCAACGAATTCACTATAGCCCACACTGACTCCGGAGGCTCTCTACAGATTCCCTATAGCCCACACTGAAACCAGTGGCTCTCTAAGGTGTCCCAATAGCCGACACTGACGCCGGTGTCCCTCAACGGTTTAGCTATAGCCCACAATGACTCCAGCGGCTCTCTAGGTTTTCTCTATATCTCACTCTGACTCCAGAGGTCTCAATGGTATGCCTATAGCTCATAATGCATGCAGTGCCTCTCCACGGTTTCCCTATATTCCACACCGACTCCAGTTGCTTTCTCAGGTTTCCCTATAGACGACACTGACCCCAGATGGCTCTCTACGGTTTTACTATAGCCCACACTGACTACAGCGGCTCTCTACGGATTCCCTATAGACCACACTGACTCTAGAGGTTCTCTAAGATTTCCCTATAGGCAACACTGACTCCAGTGGTTCACTCCGGTTTCTCTACATCGCCCAATGTCTCCAATCGCTCTCTACGATTTCCCCATAGCCCACACGGTCTCCAACGGCTCTGTCCGGTTTCCCTATAATCCACTCTGACTCCAGTTGCTTTCTAAGTTTTCCCTATAGCCGTCAATGACTCCAGTGGCTCTCAATGTTTTCACTATAGCCCACAATGACTCCGGCGGCTTTCTACAGATTCCCTGTAGCCCACACGGACTCCAGCGGCTCTCTAAGTTGTCCCTATTGACGACACTGACCCCAGTGGCTCTCAACGGTTTCGCTAAAGCCCACACTGACTCCAGCGGCTCTCTACGGATTCCCTATAGCCCACACTGACTCCAGTGGCTCTCTAAGTTTTCTCTATATCACACTCTGACTCCAGTGGTCTCAATGGTATGCCTATAGCTCATAATGCATGCAGTGCCTCTCCAAGGTTTCCCTATATTCCACACTGACTACAGTTGCTTTCTAAGGTGTCCCTATAGACGACACTGACTCCAGTGGCTCTCTACGGTTTCGCTATAGCCCACACTGACTACAGCGGCTCTCTACGGATTCCCTATAGCCCACACTGACTCTAGTGGTTCTCTAAGGTTTCCCTATAGCCCACACTGACTCCAGTGGTTCTCTACGGTTTCTCTACATCCCCCAATGTCTCCAATCGATCTCTACGATTTCCCCATAGCCTACACAGACTCCAATGGCTCTGTCCGGTTTCCCTATAGTCCACACTGACTCCAGTTGCTTTCTAAGGTGTCCCTATAGCCGTCACTGACTCCAGTGGCTCTCAACGTTTTCACTATAGCCCACACTGACTCCGGTGGCACTCTGCAGATTCCCTATAGACCACACTGACTCCAGTGGCTCTCTAAGGTGTCCCTATAGACGACACTGACCCCAGTGGCTCTCAACGGTTTCGCTATAGCCCACACTGACTCCAGCGGCCCTCTACGGATTCCCGATAGCCCTCACTGACTCCAGTGGCTCTCTAAGTTTTCTCTATATCTCACTCTGACTCCAGTGTTCTCAATGGTATGCCTCTAGCTCATAATGCGTCCAGTGCCTCTCTGCGCTTTCCTTATAGCCCACACTGACTCCACTGGCTCTCTAAGGTTTCTCTATATCTCACTCTGACTCCAGAGGTCTCAATGGTATGCCTATAGCTCATAATGCATGCAGTGCCTCTCCACGGTTTCCCTATATTCCACACTTCCTCCATTTGCTCTCTACGGTTTCCCTATATTCCACACAGTCTCCAGTGGTTCTGTACAGTTTCCCTATCTCCCACACTGACTCCAGGGGCTCTCTACAGTATCCCTACAGCCCTCACTGACTCTAGTGACTCTCTATGATTTCCCTATAGCCCCAACTAACTCCAGTGGCTCTCTACAGTTCCCCTATATACCACCCTGACTCCAGCGGCTCTCTCCGGTTTCACTTTAGCCCACACTGACTCCGGCGGCTTTCTACAGATTCCCTGTAGCCCACACTGACTCCAGTGGCTCTCTAAGGTGTCCCTATAGACGACACTGACCCCAGTGGCTCTCAACGGTTTTGCTATAGCCCACACTGACTCCAGCGAATCTCTACGGATTCCCAATGGCCCACACTGACTCCAGTTGGTCTCTAAGTTGTCTCTATATCACACTCTGACTCCAGTGGTCTCAATGGTATGCCTATGGCTCATAATGCATCCAGTGCCTCTCCAAGGTTTCCCTATATTCCACACTGACTCCAGTTGCTTTCTAAGGTGTCCCTATAGACGACACTGACTCCAGTGGCTCTCTACGGTTTCGCTATAGCCCACACTGACTACAGCGGCTCTCTACGGATTCCCTATAGCCCACACTGACTCTAGTGGTTCTCTAAGGTTTCCCTATAGCCCACACTGACTCCAGTGGTTCTCTACGGTTTCTCTAAATCCCCCACTGTCTCCAATCGATCTCTACGATTTCCCCATAGCCCACACTGACTCCAGCGCCTCTGTCCGGTTTCCCTATAGTCCACACTGACTCCAGTTGCTTTCTAAGGTGTCCCTATAGCCGTCACTGACTCCAAAGGCTCTCAACGTTTTCACTATAGCCCACACTGACTCCGGTGGCACTCTACAGATTCCCTATAATCCACACTGACTCCATTGGCTCTCTAAGGTGTCCCTATAGCAGACACTGACCCCAGTGGCTCTCAACGGTTTCGCTATAGCCCACACTGACTCCAGCGGCTTTCTTAGTTTTCTCTATATCACACTCTGACTCCAGTGGCCTCAATGGTATGCCTACAGCTCATAATGCATGCAGTGCCTCTCCACGGTTTCCCTATATTCCACTCTGACTCCAGTTGCTTTCTAAGGTGTCCCTATAGACGACACTGACCCAAGTGGCTCTCTACGGTTTCGCTATATCCCACACTGACTACAGCGGCTCTCTACAGATTCCCTATAGCCCACACTGACTCCAGCGGCTCTCTAAGTTTTCTCTATATCTCACTCTGACTCCAGAGGTCTCAATGGTATGCCTATAGCTCATAATGCATGCAGTGCCTCTCCACGGTTTCCCTATATTCCACACCGACTCCAGTTGCTTTCTCAGGTTTCCCTATAGACGACACTGACCCCAGATGGCTCTGTACGGTTTTACTATAGCCCACACTGACTACAGCGGCTCTCTACGGATTCCCTATAGACCACACTGACTCTAGAGGTTCTCTAAGATTTCCCTATAGGCAACACTGACTCCAGTGGTTCACTCCGGTTTCTCTACATCGCCCAATGTCTCCAATCGCTCTCTACGATTTCCCCATAGCGCACACGTTCTCCAGCGGCTCTGTCCAGTTTCCCTATAATCCACTCTGACTCCAGTTGCTTTCTAAGTTTTCCCTATAGCCGTCAATGACTCATTGAGTGGCTCTCAATGTTTTCACTATAGCCCACAATGACTCCGGCGGCTTTCTACAGATTCCCTGTAGCCCACACGGACTGCAGCGGCTCTCTAAGTTGTCCCTATTGACGACACTGACCCCAGTGGCTCTCAACGGTTTCACTATAGCCCACACTGACTCCAGCGGCTCTCTATGGATTCCCTATAGCCCACACTGACTCCAGTGGCTCTCTAAGTTTTCTCTATATCACACTCTGACTCCAGTGGTCTCAATGGTATGCCTATAGCTCATAATGCATGCAGTGCCTCTCCAAGGTTTCCCTATATTCCACACTGACTCGAGTTGCTTCCTAAGGTGTCCCAATAGATGACCTGACCCCTGTGGCTCTCTACGGTTTCGCTATATCCCATACTGACTCCAACGGCTCTCGACGGATTCCCTATAGCCCACACTGACTCCAGTGGTTCTCTAAAGTTTCCCTACAGCCCACACTGACTGCCGTGGTTCTCTATGATTTCTCTACATCCCCCACTGTCTCCGTTGGCTCTCTACGATTTTCCGATAGCCCGCACTGACTCCAGCGGCTCTGGCCGGTTTCCCTTTAGTCCACACTGACTCCAGTTTCTTTCTAAGGTGTCCCTATAGCCGACATTGACCCCAGTGGCTCTCAACGTTTTCACTATAGCCCACACTGTTTCCGGAGGCTCTCTACAGATTCCCTATAGCCCACACTGACTCCAGTGGCTCTCTAAGGTGTCCCTATAGCCGACACTGACCCCAGTGGCTCTCAACGGTTTCGCTATAGCCCACACTGACACCAATGGCACACTACGGATTCCCGATAGCCCACACTGACTCCAGTGGCTCTCTAAGTTTTCTCTATATCTCACTCTGACTCCAGAGGTCTCAATGGTATGCCTATAGCTCATAATGCATCCAGTGCCTCTCCACGGTTTCCCTATATTCCACACTGACTCCAGTTGCTTTCTCTGGTTTCCCTATAGACGACATTGACCCCAGTGGCTCTCAACCGTTTTGCTATAGCCCACACTGAATACAGCGGCTCTCTACGGATTCCCTATAGCCCACACTGACTCTAGTGGTTCTCTACAGATTCCCTATAGCCCACACTGACTCTAGTGGTTCTCTAAGGATTCCCTATAGCCCACACTGACTCCAGCGGTTCTCTACGGTTTCTCTACATCGCCCAATGTCTCCAATCGCTCTCTATGATTTCCCCATAGCCCACCCTGAAGCCAGAGCTTCTGTCCGGTTTCCCTATAGTCCACTCTGACTCCAGTTGCTTTCCAAAATGTCCCTATAGCCGTCACTGACTCCAGTGACTCTCAACGTTTTCACTATAGCCCACACTGACTCCGGCGACTCTCTAGAGATTTCCTATAGCCCACACTGACTCCAGCGGCTCTCTAAGGTGTCCCTATAGACGACATTGACCCCAGTGGCTCTCAACGGTTTCGCTATAGCCCACACTGACTCCAGCGTCTCTCTATGTTTTCTCTATATCACACTCTGACTCCAGTGGTCTCAATGGTATGCCTATAGCTCATAATGCATACAGTGCCTCTCCACATTTTCCCTATATTCCACACTGACTCCAGTTGCTTTCTAAGGTGTCCCTATAGACGACACTGACCAAAGTGGCTCTCTACGGTTTCGCTATAGCCCACACTGACTAGTGCGGCTCTCTACGGATTCCCTATAGCCCACACTGACTCCAGCGGCTCTCTACGTATTCCCAATAGCCCACACTGACTCTAGTGGTTCTCTAAGGTTTCCCTATAGCCCACACTGACTCCAGTGCTTCACTACGGTTTCTCTACATCCCCCACTGTCTCCAATCGATCTCTACGATTTCCCCATAGCCCACACTGACTCCAGCGGCTCTGTCCGGTTTCCTTATAGTCCACACTGACTCCAGTTGCTTTCTAAGGTGTCCCTATAGCCGTCACTGCCTCCAGTGGCTCTCAACGTTTTCACTATAGCCTCCACTGACTCCGGTGGCACTCTACAGATTCCCTATAGACCACACTGACTCCAGTGGCTCTCTAAGGTGTCCCTATAGCTCACAGTGACCCCAGTGGCTCTCAACGGTTTCGCTATAGCCCACACTGACTCCAGCGGCTCTCTACGTATTCCCAATAGCCCACACTGTCTCCAGTGGCTCTCTAAGTTTTCCCTATATCACACTCTGACTCCAGTGGTCTCAATGGTATGCCTATAGCTCATAATGCATGCAGTGCCTCTCCATGGTTTCCCTATATTCCACACTGACTCCAGTTGCTTTCTAATGTGTCCCTATAGACGACACTGACTCCAGTAGCTCTCTCCGGTTTTGCTATAGCCCACACTGACTCCAGTGGCTCTCTACGGATTCCCGATAGCCCACACTGACTCCAGTGGCTCTCAAAGGTTTCCCTATAGCCCTCAATGACTCCAGTGATTCTCTACGGTTTCTCTACGTCCCCCACTGTCTCCAATCAATCTCTACGATTTCCCCATAGCCCACACTGACTCCAGCGGCTCTGTCCGGTTTCCGTATAGTCCACAATGACTCCAGTTGCTTTCTAAGGTGTCCCTATAGTCGACAATGACCCCAGTGGCTCTCAACGAATTCACTATAGCCCACACTGACTCCGGAGGCTCTCTACAGATTCCCTATAGCCCACACTGAAACCAGTGGCTCTCTACGGTTTCGCTATATCCCATACTGACTCCAACGGCTCTCGACGGATTCCCTAGAGCCCACACTGACTCCAGTGGTTCTCTAAAGTTTCCCTACAGCCCACACTGACTGCAGTGGTTCTCTATGGTTTCTCTACATCCCCCACTGTCTCCGTTGGCTCTCTACGATTTTCCGATAGCCCGCACTGACTCCAGCGGCTCTGGCCGGTTTCCCTTTAGTCCACACTGACTCCAGTTTCTTTCTAAGGTGTCCCTATAGCCGACATTGACCCCAGTGGCTCTCAACGTTTTCACTATAGCCCACACTGTTTCCGGAGGCTCTCTACAGATTCCCTATAGCCCACACTGACTCCAGTGGCTCTCTAAGGTGTCCCTATAGCCGACACTGACCCCAGTGGCTCTCAACGGTTTCGCTATAGCCCACACTGACACCAATGGCACACTACGGATTCCCGATAGCCCACACTGACTCCAGTGGCTCTATAAGTTTTCTCTATATCTCACTCTGACTCCAGAGGTCTCAATGGTATGCCTATAGCTCATAATGCATCCAGTGCCTCTCCACGGTTTCCCTATATTCCACACTGACTCCAGTTGCTTTCTCTGGTTTCCCTATAGACGACATTGACCCCAGTGGCTCTCAACCGTTTTGCTATAGCCCACACTGAATACAGCGGCTCTCTATGGATTCCCTATAGCCCACACTGACTCTAGTGGTTCTCTACAGATTCCCTATAGCCCACACTGACTCTGGTGGTTCTCTAAGGATTCCCTATAGCCCACACTGACTCCAGCGGTTCTCTACGGTTTCTCTACATCGCCCAATGTCTCCAATCGCTCTCTATGATTTCCCCATAGCCCACCCTGACGCCAGAGCTTCTGTCCGGTTTCCATATAGTCCACTCTGACTCCAGTTGCTTTCCAAAATGTCCCTATAGCCGTCACTGACTCCAGTGACTCTCAACGTTTTCACTATAGCCCACACTGACTCCGGCGGCTCTCTAGAGATTTCCTATAGCCCACACTGACTCCAGCGGCTCTCTAAGGTGTCCCTATAGACGACATTGACCCCAGTGGCTCTCAACGGTTTCGCTATAGCCCACACTGACTCCAGCGTCTCTCTATGTTTTCTCTATATCACACTCTGACTCCAGTGGTCTCAATGGTATGCCTATAGCTCATAATGCATGCAGTGCCTCTCCACATTTTCCCTATATTCCACACTGACTCCAGTTGCTTTCTAAGGTGTCCCTATAGACGACACTGACCAAAGTGGCTCTCTACGGTTTCGCTATAGCCCACACTGACTAGTGCGGCTCTCTACTGATTCCCTATAGCCCACATTGACTCCAGCGGCTCTCTACGTATTCCCAATAGCCCACACTGTCTCCAGTGGCTCTCTAAGTTTTCCCTATATCACACTCTGACTCCAGTGGTCTCAATGGTATGCCTATAGCTCATAATGCATGCAGTGCCTCTCCATGGTTTCCCTATATTCCACACTGACTCCAGTTGCTTTCTAATGTGTCCCTATAGATGACACTGACTCCAGTATCTCTCTCCGGTTTTGCTATAGCCCACAATGACTCCAGCGGCTCCCTACGGATTCCCGATAGCCCACACTGACTCCAGTGGCTCTCAAAGGTTTCCCTATAGCTCTCAATGACTCCAGTGATTCTCTACGGTTTCTCTACGTCCCCCACTGTCTCCAATCAATCTCTACGATTTCCCCATAGCCCACACTGACTCCAGCGGCTCTGTCCGGTTTCCGTATAGTCCACAATGACTCCAGTTGCTTTCTAAGGCGTCCCTATAGTCGACAATGACCCCAGTGGCTCTCAACGAATTCACTATAGCCCACACTGACTCCGGAGGCTCTCTACAGATTCCCTATAGCCCACACTGAAACCAGTGGCTCTCTAAGGTGTCCCAATAGCCGACACTGACGCCGGTGTCCCTCAACGGTTTCGCTATAGCCCACAATGACTCCAGCGGCTCTCTAGGTTTTCTCTATATCTCACTCTGACTCCAGAGGTCTCAATGGTATGCCTATAGCTCATAATGCATGCAGTGCCTCTCCACGGTTTCCCTATATTCCACACCGACTCCAGTTGCTTTCTCAGGTTTCCCTATAGACGACACTGACCCCAGATGGCTCTCTACGGTTTTACTATAGCCCACACTGACTACAGCGGCTCTCTACGGATTCCCTATAGACCACACTGACTCGAGAGGTTCTCTAAGATTTCCCTATAGGCAACACTGACTCCAGTGGTTCACTCCGGTTTCTCTACATCGCCCAATGTCTCCAATCACTCTCTACGATTTCCCCATAGCCCACACGGTCTCCAACGGCTCTGTCCGGTTTCCCTATAATCCACTCTGACTCCAGTTGCTTTCTAAGTTTTCCCTATAGCCGTCAATGACTCCAGTGGCTCTCAATGTTTTCACTATAGCCCACAATGACTCCGGCGGCTTTCTACAGATTCCCTGTAGCCCACACGGACTCCAGCGGCTCTCTAAGTTGTCCCTATTGACGACACTGACCCCAGTGGCTCTCAACGGTTTCGCTAAAGCCCACACTGACTCCAGCGGCTCTCTACGGATTCCCTATAGCCCACACTGACTCCAGTGGCTCTCTAAGTTTTCTCTATATCACACTCTGACTCCAGTGGTCTCAATGGTATGCCTATAGCTCATAATGCATGCAGTGCCTCTCCAAGGTTTCCCTATATTCCACACTGACTACAGTTGCTTTCTAAGGTGTCCCTATAGACGACACTGACTCCAGTGGCTCTCTACGGTTTCGCTATAGCCCACACTGACTAGTGCGGCTCTCTACGGATTCCCTATAGCCCACACTGACTCTAGTGGTTCTCTAAGGTTTCCCTATAGCCCACACTGACTCCAGTGCTTCACTACGGTTTCTCTACATCCCCCACTGTCTCCAATCGATCTCTACGATTTCCCCATAGCCCACACTGACTCCAGCGGCTCTGTCCGGTTTCCTTATAGTCCACACTGACTCCAGTTGCTTTCTAAGGTGTCCCTATAGCCGTCACTGCCTCCAGTGGCTCTCAACGTTTTCACTATAGCCTCCACTGACTCCGGTGGCACTCTACAGATTCCCTATAGACCACACTGACTCCAGTGGCTCTCTAAGGTGTCCCTATAGCTCACAGTGACCCCAGTGGCTCTCAACGGTTTCGCTATAGCCCACACTGACTCCAGCGGCTCTCTACGTATTCCCAATAGCCCACACTGTCTCCAGTGGCTCTCTAAGTTTTCCCTATATCACACTCTGACTCCAGTGGTCTCAATGGTATGCCTATAGCTCATAATGCATGCAGTGCCTCTCCATGGTTTCCCTATATTCCACACTGACTCCAGTTGCTTTCTAATGTGTCCCTATAGACGACACTGACTCCAGTAGCTCTCTCCGGTTTTGCTATAGCCCACACTGACTCCAGTGGCTCTCTACGGATTCCCGATAGCCCACACTGACTCCAGTGGCTCTCAAAGGTTTCCCTATAGCCCTCAATGACTCCAGTGATTCTCTACGGTTTCTCTACGTCCCCCACTGTCTCCAATCAATCTCTACGATTTCCCCATAGCCCACACTGACTCCAGCGGCTCTGTCCGGTTTCCGTATAGTCCACAATGACTCCAGTTGCTTTCTAAGGTGTCCCTATAGTCGACAATGACCCCAGTGGCTCTCAACGAATTCACTATAGCCCACACTGACTCCGGAGGCTCTCTACAGATTCCCTATAGCCCACACTGAAACCAGTGGCTCTCTAAGGTGTCCCAATAGCCGACACTGACGCCGGTGTCCCTCAACGGTTTCGCTATAGCCCACACTGACTCCAGCGGCTCTCTAAGTTTTCTCTATATCTCACTCTGACTCCAGAGGTCTCAATGGTATGCCTATAGCTCATAATGCATGCAGTGCCTCTCCACGGTTTCCCTATATTCCACACCGACTCCAGTTGCTTTCTCAGGTTTCCCTATAGACGACACCGACCCCAGATGGCTCTGTACGGTTTTACTATAGCCCACACTGACTACAGCGGCTCTCTACGGATTCCCTATAGACCACACTGACTCTAGAGGTTCTCTAAGATTTCCCTATAGGCAACACTGACTCCAGTGGTTCACTCCGGTTTCTCTACATCGCCCAATGTCTCCAATCGCTCTCTACGATTTCCCCATAGCGCACACGTTCTCCAGCGGCTCTGTCCAGTTTCCCTATAATCCACTCTGACTCCAGTTGCTTTCTAAGTTTTCCCTATAGCCGTCAATGACTCCAGTGGCTCTCAATGTTTTCACTATAGCCCACAATGACTCCGGCGGCTTTCTACAGATTCCCTGTAGCCCACACGGACTCCAGCGGCTCTCTAAGTTGTCCCTATTGACGACACTGACCCCAGTGGCTCTCAACGGTTTCACTATAGCCCACACTGACTCCAGCGGCTCTCTATGGATTCCCTATAGCCCACACTGACTCGAGTTGCTTCCTAAGGTGTCCCAATAGATGACACTGACCCCTGTGGCTCTCTACGGTTTCGCTATATCCCATACTGACTCCAACGGCTCTCGACGGATTCCCTAGAGCCCGCACTGACTCCAGTGGCTCTCTAAGTTTTCTCTATATCACACTCTGACTCCAGTGGTCTCAATGGTATGCCTATAGCTCATAATGCATGCAGTGCCTCTCCAAGGTTTCCCTATATTCCACACTGACTACAGTTGCTTTCTAAGGTGTCCCTATAGACGACACTGACTCCAGTGGCTCTCTACGGTTTCGCTATAGCCCACACTGACTACAGCGGCTCTCTACGGATTCCCTATAGCCCACACTGACTCTAGTGGTTCTCTAAGGTTTCCCTATAGCCCACACTGACTCCAGTGGTTCTCTACGGTTTCTCTACATCCCCCAATGTCTCCAATCGATCTCTACGATTTCTCCATAGCCTACACAGACTCCAATGGCTCTGTCCGGTTTCCCTATAGTCCACACTGACTCCAGTTGCTTTCTAAGGTGTCCCTATAGCCGTCACTGACTCCAGTGGCTCTCAACGTTTTCACTATAGCCCACACTGACTCCGGTGGCCCTCTACAGATTCCCTATAGACCACACTGACTCCAGTGGCTCTCTAAGGTGTCCCTATAGACGACACTGACCCCAGTGGCTCTCAACGGTTTCGCTATAGCCCACACTGACTCCAGCGGCCCTCTACGGATTCCCGATAGCCCTCACTGACTCCAGTGGCTCTCTAAGTTTTCTCTATATCTCACTCTGACTCCAGTGTTCTCAATGGTATGCCTCTAGCTCATAATGCGTCCAGTGCCTCTCTGCGGTTTCCTTATAGCCCACACTGACTCCACTGGCTCTCTAAGGTTTCTCTATATCTCACTCTGACTCCAGAGGTCTCAATGGTATGCCTATAGCTCATAATGCATGCAGTGCCTCTCCACGGTTTCCCTATATTCCACACTTCCTCCATTTGCTCTCTACGGTTTCCCTATATTCCACACAGTCTCCAGTGGTTCTGTACAGTTTCCCTATCTCCCACACTGACTCCAGGGGCTCTCTACAGTATCCCTACAGCCCTCACTGACTCTAGTGACTCTCTATGATTTCCCTATAGCCCCAACTAACTCCAGTGGCTCTCTACAGTTCCCCTATATACCACCCTGACTCCAGCGGCTCTCTCCGGTTTCACTTTAGCCCACACTGACTCCGGCGGCTTTCTACAGATTCCCTGTAGCCCACACTGACTCCAGTGGCTCTCTAAGCTGTCCCTATAGACGACACTGACCCCAGTGGCTCTCAACGGTTTTGCTATAGCCCACACTGACTCCAGCGAATCTCTACGGATTCCCAATGGCCCACACTGACTCCAGTTGGTCTCTAAGTTGTCTCTATATCACACTCTGACTCCAGTGGTCTCAATGGTATGCCTATGGCTCATAATGCATCCAGTGCCTCTCCAAGGTTTCCCTATATTCCACACTGACTCCAGTTGCTTTCTAAGGTGTCCCTATAGACGACACTGACTCCAGTGGCTCTCTACGGTTTCGCTATAGCCCACACTGACTACAGCGGCTCTCTACGGATTCCCTATAGCCCACACTGACTCTAGTGGTTCTCTAAGGTTTCCCTATAGCCCACACTGACTCCAGTGGTTCTCTACGGTTTCTCTAAATCCCCCACTGTCTCCAATCGATCTCTACGATTTCCCCATAGCCCACACTGACTCCAGCGCCTCTGTCCGGTTTCCCTATAGTCCACACTGACTCCAGTTGCTTTCTAAGGTGTCCCTATAGCCGTCACTGACTCCAAAGGCTCTCAACGTTTTCACTATAGCCCACACTGACTCCGGTGGCACTCTACAGATTCCCTATAATCCACACTGACTCCAGTGGCTCTCTAAGGTGTCCCTATAGCAGACACTGACCCCAGTGGCTCTCAACGGTTTCGCTATAGCCCACACTGACTCCAGCGGCTTTCTTAGTTTTCTCTATATCACACTCTGACTCCAGTGGCCTCAATGGTATGCCTACAGCTCATAATGCATGCAGTGCCTCTCCACGGTTTCCCTATATTCCACTCTGACTCCAGTTGCTTTCTAAGGTGTCCCTATAGACGACACTGACCCAAGTGGCTCTCTACGGTTTCGCTATATCCCACACTGACTACAGCGGCTCTCTACAGATTCCCTATAGCCCACACTGACCCCAGTGGCTCTCAAAGTATTCCCTATAGCCCACACTGACTCCAGTGGTTCTCTATCGTTTCTCTACATCCCCCACTGTCTCCAATCGATCTCTACGATTTCCCCATAGCCCACACTGATTCCAGTGGCTCTGTCCGGTTTCCCTATAGTCCACAATGACTCCAGTTGCTTTCTAAGGTGTCCCTATAGCCGTCACTGTCTCCAGTGGCTCTCAATGTTTTCACTATAGCCCACACTTACTCCGGTGGCTCTCTACAGATTCCCTATAGCCCACACTGACTTATGTGGCTCGCTAAGGTGTCCCTATAGCCGACACTGACCCCAGTGGCTCTCAACGGTTTCGCTATAGCCCACACTGACTCCAGCGTCTCTCTATGTTTTCTCTATATCACACTCTGACTCCAGTGTTCTCAATGGTATGCCTATAGCTCATAATGCATGCAGTGCCTCTCCACATTTTCCCTATATTCCACACTGACTCCAGTTGCTTTCTAAGGTGTCCCTATAGACGACACTGACCAAAGTGGCTCTCTACGGTTTCGCTATAGCCCACACTGACTAGTGCGGCTCTCTACGGATTCCCTATAGCCCACACTGACTCTAGTGGTTCTCTAAGGTTTCCCTATAGCCCACACTGACTCCAGTGCTTCACTACGGTTTCTCTACATCCCCCACTGTCTCCAATCGATCTCTACGATTTCCCCATAGCCCACACTGACTCCAGCGGCTCTGTCCGGTTTCCTTATAGTCCACACTGACTCCAGTTGCTTTCTAAGGTGTCCCTATAGCCGTCACTGCCTCCAGTGGCTCTCAACGTTTTCACTATAGCCTCCACTGACTCCGGTGGCACTCTACAGATTCCCTATAGACCACACTGACTCCAGTGGCTCTCTAAGGTGTCCCTATAGCTCACAGTGACCCCAGTGGCTCTCAACGGTTTCGCTATAGCCCACACTGACTCCAGCGGCTCTCTACGTATTCCCAATAGCCCACACTGTCTCCAGTGGCTCTCTAAGTTTTCCCTATATCACACTCTGACTCCAGTGGTCTCAATGGTATGCCTATAGCTCATAATGCATGCAGTGCCTCTCCATGGTTTCCCTATATTCCACACTGACTCCAGTTGCTTTCTAATGTGTCCCTATAGACGACACTGACTCCAGTAGCTCTCTCCGGTTTTGCTATAGCCCACACTGACTCCAGTGGCTCTCTACGGATTCCCGATAGCCCACACTGACTCAAGTGGCTCTCAAAGGTTTCCCTATAGCCCTCAATGACTCCAGTGATTCTCTACGGTTTCTCTACGTCCCCCACTGTCTCCAATCAATCTCTACGATTTCCCCATAGCCCCCACTGACTCCAGCGGCTCTGTCCGGTTTCCGTATAGTCCACAATGACTCCAGTTGCTTTCTAAGGTGTCCCTATAGTCGACAATGACCCCAGTGGCTCTCAACGAATTCACTATAGCCCACACTGACTCCGGAGGCTCTCTACAGATTCCCTATAGCCCACACTGAAACCAGTGGCTCTCTACGGTTTCGCTATATCCCATACTGACTCCAACGGCTCTCGACGGATTCCCTAGAGCCCACACTGACTCCAGTGGTTCTCTAAAGTTTCCCTACAGCCCACACTGACTGCAGTGGTTCTCTATGGTTTCTCTACATCCCCCACTGTCTCCGTTGGCTCTCTACGATTTTCCGATAGCCCGCACTGACTCCAGCGGCTCTGGCCGGTTTCCCTTTAGTCCACACTGACTCCAGTTTCTTTCTAAGGTGTCCCTATAGCCGACATTGACCCCAGTGGCTCTCAACGTTTTCACTATAGCCACACTGTTTCCGGAGGCTCTCTACAGATTCCCTATAGCCCACACTGACTCCAGTGGCTCTCTAAGGTGTTCCTATAGCCGACACTGACCCCAGTGGCTCTCAACGGTTTCGCTATAGCCCACACTGACACCAATGGCACACTACGGATTCCCGATAGCCCACACTGACTCCAGTGGCTCTATAAGTTTTCTCTATATCTCACTCTGACTCCAGAGGTCTCAATGGTATGCCTATAGCTCATAATGCATCCAGTGCCTCTCCACGGTTTCCCTATATTCCACACTGACTCCAGTTGCTTTCTCTGGTTTCCCTATAGACGACATTGACCCCAGTGGCTCTCAACCGTTTTGCTATAGCCCACACTGAATACAGCGGCTCTCTATGGATTCCCTATAGCCCACACTGACTCTAGTGGTTCTCTACAGATTCCCTATAGCCCACACTGACTCTGGTGGTTCTCTAAGGATTCCCTATAGCCCACACTGACTCCAGCGGTTCTCTACGGTTTCTCTACATCGCCCAATGTCTCCAATCGCTCTCTATGATTTCCCCATAGCCCACCCTGACGCCAGAGCTTCTGTCCGGTTTCCATATAGTCCACTCTGACTCCAGTTGCTTTCCAAAATGTCCCTATAGCCGTCACTGACTCCAGTGACTCTCAACGTTTTCACTATAGCCCACACTGACTCCGGCGGCTCTCTAGAGATTTCCTATAGCCCACACTGACTCCAGCGGCTCTCTAAGGTGTCCCTATAGACGACATTGACCCCAGTGGCTCTCAACGGTTTCGCTATAGCCCACACTGACTCCAGCGTCTCTCTATGTTTTCTCTATATCACACTCTGACTCCAGTGGTCTCAATGGTATGCCTATAGCTCATAATGCATGCAGTGCCTCTCCACATTTTCCCTATATTCCACACTGACTCCAGTTGCTTTCTAAGGTGTCCCTATAGACGACACTGACCAAAGTGGCTCTCTACGGTTTCGCTATAGCCCACACTGACTAGTGCGGCTCTCTACTGATTCCCTATAGCCCACATTGACTCCAGCGGCTCTCTACGTATTCCCAATAGCCCACACTGTCTCCAGTGGCTCTCTAAGTTTTCCCTATATCACACTCTGACTCCAGTGGTCTCAATGGTATGCCTATAGCTCATAATGCATGCAGTGCCTCTCCATGGTTTCCCTATATTCCACACTGACTCCAGTTGCTTTCTAATGTGTCCCTATAGACGACACTGACTCCAGTATCTCTCTCCGGTTTTGCTATAGCCCACAATGACTCCAGCGGCTCTCTACGGATTCCCGATAGCCCACACTGACTCCAGTGGCTCTCAAAGGTTTCCCTATAGCCCTCAATGACTCCAGTGATTCTCTACGGTTTCTCTACGTCCCCCACTGTCTCCAATCAATCTCTACGATTTCCCCATAGCCCACACTGACTCCAGCGGCTCTGTCCGGTTTCCGTATAGTCCACAGTGGCTCCAGTTGCTTTCTAAGGCGTCCCTATAGTCGACAATGACCCCAGTGGCTCTCAACGAATTCACTATAGCCCACACTGACTCCGGAGGCTCTCTACAGATTCCCTATAGCCCACACTGAAACCAGTGGCTCTCTAAGGTGTCCCAATAGCCGACACTGACGCCGGTGTCCCTCAACGGTTTCGCTATAGCCCACAATGACTCCAGCGGCTCTCTAGGTTTTCTCTATATCTCACTCTGACTCCAGAGGTCTCAATGGTATGCCTATAGCTCATAATGCATGCAGTGCCTCTCCACGGTTTCCCTATATTCCACACCGACTCCAGTTGCTTTCTCAGGTTTCCCTATAGACGACACCGACCCCAGATGGCTCTGTACGGTTTTACTATAGCCCACACTGACTACAGCGGCTCTCTACGGATTCCCTATAGACCACACTGACTCTAGAGGTTCTCTAAGATTTCCCTATAGGCAACACTGACTCCAGTGGTTCACTCCGGTTTCTCTACATCGCCCAATGTCTCCAATCGCTCTCTACGATTTCCCCATAGCCCACACGGTCTCCAACGGCTCTGTCCGGTTTCCCTATAATCCACTCTGACTCCAGTTGCTTTCTAAGTTTTCCCTATAGCCGTCAATGACTCCAGTGGCTCTCAATGTTTTCACTATAGCCCACAATGACTCCGGCGGCTTTCTACAGATTCCCTGTAGCCCACACGGACTCCAGCGGCTCTCTAAGTTGTCCCTATTGACGACACTGACCCCAGTGGCTCTCAACGGTTTCGCTAAAGCCCACACTGACTCCAGCGGCTCTCTACGGATTCCCTATAGCCCACACTGACTCCAGTGGCTCTCTAAGTTTTCTCTATATCACACTCTGACTCCAGTGGTCTCAATGGTATGCCTATAGCTCATAATGCATGCAGTGCCTCTCCAAGGTTTCCCTATATTCCACACTGACTACAGTTGCTTTCTAAGGTGTCCCTATAGACGACACTGACTCCAGTGGCTCTCTACGGTTTCGCTATAGCCCACACTGACTACAGCGGCTCTCTACGGATTCCCTATAGCCCACACTGACTCTAGTGGTTCTCTAAGGTTTCCCTATAGCCCACACTGACTCCAGTGGTTCTCTACGGTTTCTCTACATCCCCCAATGTCTCCAATCGATCTCTACGATTTCCCCATAGCCTACACAGACTCCAATGGCTCTGTCCGGTTTCCCTATAGTCCACACTGACTCCAGTTGCTTTCTAAGGTGTCCCTATAGCCGTCACTGACTCCAGTGGCTCTCAACGTTTTCACTATAGCCCACACTGACTCCGGTGGCACTCTACAGATTCCCTATAGACCACACTGACTCCAGTGGCTCTCTAAGGTGTCCCTATAGACGACACTGACCCCAGTGGCTCTCAACGGTTTCGCTATAGCCCACACTGACTCCAGCGGCCCTCTACGGATTCCCGATAGCCCTCACTGACTCCAGTGGCTCTCTAAGTTTTCTCTATATCTCACTCTGACTCCAGTGTTCTCAATGGTATGCCTCTAGCTCATAATGCGTCCAGTGCCTCTCTGCGGTTTCCTTATAGCCCACACTGACTCCACTGGCTCTCTAAGGTTTCTCTATATCTCACTCTGACTCCAGAGGTCTCAATGGTATGCCTATAGCTCATAATGCATGCAGTGCCTCTCCACGGTTTCCCTATATTCCACACTTCCTCCATTTGCTCTCTACGGTTTCCCTATATTCCACACAGTCTCCAGTGGTTCTGTACAGTTTCCCTATCTCCCACACTGACTCCAGGGGCTCTCTACAGTATCCCTACAGCCCTCACTGACTCTAGTGACTCTCTATGATTTCCCTATAGCCCCAACTAACTCCAGTGGCTCTCTACAGTTCCCCTATATACCACCCTGACTCCAGCGGCTCTCTCCGGTTTCACTTTAGCCCACACTGACTCCGGCGGCTTTCTACAGATTCCCTGTAGCCCACACTGACTCTCAGGCTCTCTAAGGTGTCCCTATAGACGACACTGACCCCAGTGGCTCTCAACGGTTTTGCTATAGCCCACACTGACTCCAGCGAATCTCTACGGATTCCCAATGGCCCACACTGACTCCAGTTGGTCTCTAAGTTGTCTCTATATCACACTCTGACTCCAGTGGTCTCAATGGTATGCCTATGGCTCATAATGCATCCAGTGCCTCTCCAAGGTTTCCCTATATTCCACACTGACTCCAGTTGCTTTCTAAGGTGTCCCTATAGACGACACTGACTCCAGTGGCTCTCTACGGTTTCGCTATAGCCCACACTGACTACAGCGGCTCTCTACGGATTCCCTATAGCCCACACTGACTCTAGTGGTTCTCTAAGGTTTCCCTATAGCCCACACTGACTCCAGTGGTTCTCTACGGTTTCTCTAAATCCCCCACTGTCTCCAATCGATCTCTACGATTTCCCCATAGCCCACACTGACTCCAGCGCCTCTGTCCGGTTTCCCTATAGTCCACACTGACTCCAGTTGCTTTCTAAGGTGTCCCTATAGCCATCACTGACTCCAAAGGCTCTCAACGTTTTCACTATAGCCCACACTGACTCCGGTGGCACTCTACAGATTCCCTATAATCCACACTGACTCCATTGGCTCTCTAAGGTGTCCCTATAGCAGACACTGACCCCAGTGGCTCTCAACGGTTTCGCTATAGCCCACACTGACTCCAGCGGCTTTCTTAGTTTTCTCTATATCACACTCTGACTCCAGTGGCCTCAATGGTATGCCTACAGCTCATAATGCATGCAGTGCCTCTCCACGGTTTCCCTATATTCCACTCTGACTCCAGTTGCTTTCTAAGGTGTCCCTATAGACGACACTGACCCAAGTGGCTCTCTACGGTTTCGCTATATCCCACACTGACTACAGCGGCTCTCTACAGATTCCCTATAGCCCACACTGACCCCAGTGGCTCTCAAAGTATTCCCTATAGCCCACACTGACTCCAGTGGTTCTCTATCGTTTCTCTACATCCCCCACTGTCTCCAATCGATCTCTACGATTTCCCCATAGCCCACACTGATTCCAGTGGCTCTGTCCGGTTTCCCTATAGTCCACAATGACTCCAGTTGCTTTCTAAGGTGTCCCTATAGCCGTCACTGTCTCCAGTGGCTCTCAATGTTTTCACTATAGCCCACACTTACTCCGGTGGCTCTCTACAGATTCCCTATAGCCCACACTGACTTATGTGGCTCGCTAAGGTGTCCCTATAGCCGACACTGACCCCAGTGGCTCTCAACGGTTTCGCTATAGCCCACACTGACTCCAGCGTCTCTCTATGTTTTCTCTATATCACACTCTGACTCCAGTGTTCTCAATGGTATGCCTATAGCTCATAATGCATGCAGTGCCTCTCCACATTTTCCCTATATTCCACACTGACTCCAGTTGCTTTCTAAGGTGTCCCTATAGACGACACTGACCAAAGTGGCTCTCTACGGTTTCGCTATAGCCCACACTGACTAGTGCGGCTCTCTACGGATTCCCTATAGCCCACACTGACTCTAGTGGTTCTCTAAGGTTTCCCTATAGCCCACACTGACTCCAGTGCTTCACTACGGTTTCTCTACATCCCCCACTGTCTCCAATCGATCTCTACGATTTCCCCATAGCCCACACTGACTCCAGCGGCTCTGTCCGGTTTCCTTATAGTCCACACTGACTCCAGTTGCTTTCTAAGGTGTACCTATAGCCGTCACTGCCTCCAGTGGCTCTCAACGTTTTCACTATAGCCTCCACTGACTCCGGTGGCACTCTACAGATTCCCTATAGACCACACTGACTGCAGTGGCTCTCTAAGGTGTCCCTATAGCTCACAGTGACCCCAGTGGCTCTCAACGGTTTCGCTATAGCCCACACTGACTCCAGCGGCTCTCTACGTATTCCCAATAGCCCACACTGTCTCCAGTGGCTCTCTAAGTTTTCCCTATATCACACTCTGACTCCAGTGGTCTCAATGGTATGCCTATAGCTCATAATGCATGCAGTGCCTCTCCATGGTTTCCCTATATTCCACACTGACTCCAGTTGCTTTCTAATGTGTCCCTATAGACGACACTGACTCCAGTAGCTCTCTCCGGTTTTGCTATAGCCCACACTGACTCCAGTGGCTCTCTACGGATTCCCGATAGCCCACACTGACTCCAGTGGCTCTCAAAGGTTTCCCTATAGCCCTCAATGACTCCAGTGATTCTCTACGGTTTCTCTACGTCCCCCACTGTCTCCAATCAATCTCTACGATTTCCCCATAGCCCACACTGACTCCAGCGGCTCTGTCCGGTTTCCGTATAGTCCACAATGACTCCAGTTGCTTTCTAAGGTGTCCCTATAGTCGACAATGACCCCAGTGGCTCTCAACGAATTCACTATAGCCCACACTGACTCCGGAGGCTCTCTACAGATTCCCTATAGCCCACAATGAAACCAGTGGCTCTCTAAGGTGTCCCAATAGCCGACACTGACGCCGGTGTCCCTCAACGGTTTCGCTATAGCCCACACTGACTCCAGCGGCTCTCTAAGTTTTCTCTATATCTCACTCTGACTCCAGAGGTCTCAATGGTATGCCTATAGCTCATAATGCATGCAGTGCCTCTCCACGGTTTCCCTATATTCCACACCGACTCCAGTTGCTTTCTCAGGTTTCCCTATAGACGACACCGACCCCAGATGGCTCTGTACGGTTTTACTATAGCCCACACTGACTACAGCGGCTCTCTACGGATTCCCTATAGACCACACTGACTCTAGAGGTTCTCTAAGATTTCCCTATAGGCAACACTGACTCCAGTGGCTCTCTAAAGATTCCCTATAGCCCACACTGACTCCAGCGGCTCTCTAAGTTTTCTGTATAGACGACACTGACCCCAGTGGCTCTCAACAGTTTCGCTATAGCCCACACTGACTCCAGCGGCTCTCTAAGTTTTCTCTATATCACAATCTGACTCCAGTGGCCTCAATGGTATGCCTATAGCTCATAATGCATGCAGTGCCTCTCCACGGTTTCCCTATATTCCACACTGACTCCAGTTGCTTTCTAAGGTGTCCCTATAGACGACACTGACCAAAGTGGCTCTCTACGGTTTCGCTATATCCCACACTGACTACAGCGGCTCTCTACAGATTCCCTATAGCCCACACTGACTCCAGTGGCTCTCAACGTATTCCCTATAGCCCACACTGACTCCAGTGGTTCTCTATCGTTTCTCTACATCCCCCACTGTTTCCAATCGATCTCTACGATTTCCCCATAGCCCACACTGATTCCAGCGGCTCTGTCCGGTTTCCCTATAGTCCACACTGACTCCAGTTGCTTTCTAAGGTGTCCCTATAGCCGTCACTGACTCCAGTGGCTCTCAACGTTTTCACTATAGCCCACACTTACTCCGGTGGCTCTCTACAGATTCCCTATAGCCCACACTGACTTATGTGGCTCGCTAAGGTGTCCCTATAGCCGACACTGACCCCAGTGGCTCTCAACGGTTTCGCTATAGACCACACTGACTCCAGCGGCTCTCTACGGATTCTTATAGCCCACATTGACTCCATTGGCTCTCTAGGTTTTCTCTATATCTCACTCTGACTCCAGAGGCCTCAATAGTATGCCTATAGCTCATAATGCATCCAGTGCCTCTCTGCGGTTTCCCTATAGCCCACACTGCCTCCAGTGGCTCTCTAAGGTTTCCCTATATCTCACTCTTACTCCAGTGGTCTCAATGGTATGCCTATAGCTCATAATGCATGCAGTGCCTCTCCACGGTTTCCCTATATTCCACACTGACTCGAGTTGCTTTCTAAGGTGTCCCAATAGACGACACTGACCCCTGTGGCTCTCTACGGTTTCGCTATAGCCCACACTGACTCCAGCGGCTCTCGACGGATTCCCTATAGCCCACACTTACTCCAGTGGCTCTCTAAAGTTTCCCTATAGCCCACACTGACTGCAGTGGTTCTCTACGGTTTCTCTACATCGCCCAAAGTCTCCAGTCGCTCTCTACGATTTCCCCATAGCCCACCCTGACTCCAGAGCCTCTGTCCGGTTTCCCTACAGTCCTCTCTGACTCCAGTTGCTTTCCAAAATGTCCCTATAGCCGTCAAAGACTCCAGTGGCTCTCAACGTTTTCACTATAGCCCAAACTGACTCCGGCGGCTCTCTAAGTTTTCTCTATATCACACTCTGACTCCAGTGGCCTCAATGGTATGCCTATAGCTCATAATGCATGCAGTGCCTCTCCACGGTTTCCCTATATTCCACACTAACTCCAGTTGCTTTCTAAGGTGTCCCTATAGACGACACTGACCAAAGTGGCTCTCTACGGTTTCGCTATATCCCACACTGACTACAGCGGCTCTCTACAGATTCCCTATAGCCCACACTGACTCCAGTGGCTCTCAACGTATTCCCTATAGCCCACACTGACTCCAGTGGTTCTCTATCGTTTCTCTACATCCCCCACTGTTTCCAATCGATCTCTACGATTTCCCCATAGCCCACACTGATTCCAGCGGCTCTGTCCGGTTTCCCTATAGTCCACAATGACTCCAGTTGCTTTCTAAGGTGTCCCTATAGCCGTCACTGTCTCCAGTGGCTCTCAACGTTTTCACTATAGCCCACACTTACTCCGGCGGCTCTCTACAGATTCCCTATAGCCCACACTGACTTATGTGGCTCGCTAAGGTGTCCCTATATTCGACACTGACCCCAGTGGCTCTCAACGGTTTCGCTATAGACCACACTGACTCCAGCGGCTCTCTACGGATTCTTATAGCCCACATTGACTCCATTGGCTCTCTAGGTTTTCTCTATATCTCACTCTGACTCCAGAGGCCTCAATAGTATGCCTATAGCTCATAATGCATCCAGTGCCTCTCTGCGGTTTCCCTATAGCCCACACTGCCTCCAGTGGCCCTCTAAGGTTTCTCTATATCTCACTCTTACTCCAGTGGTCTCAATGGTATGCCTATAGCTCATAATGCATGCAGTGCCTCTCCACGGTTTCCCTATATTCCACACTGACTCGAGTTGCTTCCTAAGGTGTCCCAATAGACGACACTGACCCCTGTGGCTCTCTACGGTTTGGCTATAACCCACACTGACTACAGCGGCTCTCTACGGATTCCCTATAGCCCACACTGACTCCAGTGGTTCTCAATGTATTCCCTATAGCCCACACTGACTGCAGTGGTCCTCTACGGTTTCTCTACATCGCCCAATGTCTCCAGTCGCTCTCTACGATTTCCCCATAGCCCACCCTGACTCCAGAGCCTCTGTCCGGTTTCCCTACAGTCCTCTCTGACTCCAGTTGCTTTCCAAAATGTCCCTATAGCCGTCACTGACTCCAGTGGCTCTCAACGTTTTCACTATAGCCCACACTGACTCCGGCGGCTCTCTAAAGATTCCCTATAGCCCACACTGACTCCAGCGGCTCTCTAAGGTTTCTGTATAGACGACACTGACCCCAGTGGCTCTCAACAGTTTCGCTATAGCCCACACTGACTCCAGCGGCTCTCTAAGTTTTCTCTATATCACACTCTGACTCCAGTGGCCTCAATGGTATGCCTATAGCTCATAATGCATGCAGTGCCTCTCCACGGTTTCCCTATATTCCACACTGACTCCAGTTGCTTTCTAAGGTGTCCCTATAGACGACACTGACCAAAGTGGCTCTCTACGGTTTCGCTATATCCCACACTGACTACAGCGGCTCTCTACAGATTCCCTATAGCCCACACTGACTCCAGTGGCTCTCAACGTATTCCCTATAGCCCACACTGACACCAGTGGCTCTCAAAGGTTTCCCTATAGCCCTCAATGACTCCAGTGATTCTCTACGGTTTCTCTACGTCCCCCACTGTCTCCAATCAATCTCTACGATTTCCCCATAGCCCACACTGACTCCAGCGGCTCTGTCCGGTTTCCGTATAGTCCACAATGACTCCAGTTGCTTTCTAAGGTGTCCCTATAGTCGACAATGACCCCAGTGGCTCTCAACGAATTCACTATAGCCCACACTGACTCCGGAGGCTCTCTACAGATTCCCTATAGCCCACACTGAAACCAGTGGCTCTCTACGGTTTCGCTATATCCCATACTGACTCCAACGGCTCTCGACGGATTCCCTAGAGCCCACACTGACTCCAGTGGTTCTCTAAAGTTTCCCTACAGCCCACACTGACTGCAGTGGTTCTCTATGGTTTCTCTACATCCCCCACTGTCTCCGTTGGCTCTCTACGATTTTCCGATAGCCCGCACTGACTCCAGCGGCTCTGGCCGGTTTCCCTTTAGTCCACACTGACTCCAGTTTCTTTCTAAGGTGTCCCTATAGCCGACATTGACCCCAGTGGCTCTCAACGTTTTCACTATAGCCCACACTGTTTCCGGAGGCTCTCTACAGATTCCCTATAGCCCACACTGACTCCAGTGGCTCTCTAAGGTGTCCCTATAGCCGACACTGACCCCAGTGGCTCTCAACGGTTTCGCTATAGCCCACACTGACACCAATGGCACACTACGGATTCCCGATAGCCCACACTGACTCCAGTGGCTCTCTAAGTTTTCTCTATATCTCACTCTGACTCCAGAGGTCTCAATGGTATGCCTATAGCTCATAATGCATCCAGTGCCTCTCCACGGTTTCCCTATATTCCACACTGACTCCAGTTGCTTTCTCTGGTTTCCCTATAGACGACATTGACCCCAGTGGCTCTCAACCGTTTTGCTATAGCCCACACTGAATACAGCGGCTCTCTATGGATTCCCTATAGCCCACACTGACTCTAGTGGTTCTCTACAGATTCCCTATAGCCCACACTGACTCTAGTGGTTCTCTAAGGATTCCCTATAGCCCACACTGACTCCAGCGGTTCTCTACGGTTTCTCTACATCGCCCAATGTCTCCAATCGCTCTCTATGATTTCCCCATAGCCCACCCTGACGCCAGAGCTTCTGTCCGGTTTCCCTATAGTCCACTCTGACTCCAGTTGCTTTCCAAAATGTCCCTATAGCCGTCACTGACTCCAGTGACTCTCAACGTTTTCACTATAGCCCACACTGACTCCGGCGGCTCTCTAGAGATTTCCTATAGCCCACACTGACTCCAGCGGCTCTCTAAGGTGTCCCTATAGACGACATTGACCCCAGTGGCTCTCAACGGTTTCGCTATAGCCCACACTGACTCCAGCGTCTCTCTATGTTTTCTCTATATCACACTCTGACTCCAGTGGTCTCAATGGTATGCCTATAGCTCATAATGCATGCAGTGCCTCTCCACATTTTCCCTATATTCCACACTGACTCCAGTTGCTTTCTAAGGTGTCCCTATAGACGACACTGACCAAAGTGGCTCTCTACGGTTTCGCTATAGCCCACACTGACTAGTGCGGCTCTCTACTGATTCCCTATAGCCCACATTGACTCCAGCGGCTCTCTACGTATTCCCAATAGCCCACACTGTCTCCAGTGGCTCTCTAAGTTTTCCCTATATCACACTCTGACTCCAGTGGTCTCAATGGTATGCCTATAGCTCATAATGCATGCAGTGCCTCTCCATGGTTTCCCTATATTCCACACTGACTCCAGTTGCTTTCTAATGTGTCCCTATAGATGACACTGACTCCAGTATCTCTCTCCGGTTTTGCTATAGCCCACAATGACTCCAGCGGCTCCCTACGGATTCCCGATAGCCCACACTGACTCCAGTGGCTCTCAAAGGTTTCCCTATAGCTCTCAATGACTCCAGTGATTCTCTACGGTTTCTCTACGTCCCCCACTGTCTCCAATCAATCTCTACGATTTCCCCATAGCCCACACTGACTCCAGCGGCTCTGTCCGGTTTCCGTATAGTCCACAATGACTCCAGTTGCTTTCTAAGGCGTCCCTATAGTCGACAATGACCCCAGTGGCTCTCAACGAATTCACTATAGCCCACACTGACTCCGGAGGCTCTCTACAGATTCCCTATAGCCCACACTGAAACCAGTGGCTCTCTAAGGTGTCCCAATAGCCGACACTGACGCCGGTGTCCCTCAACGGTTTCGCTATAGCCCACAATGACTCCAGCGGCTCTCTAGGTTTTCTCTATATCTCACTCTGACTCCAGAGGTCTCAATGGTATGCCTATAGCTCATAATGCATGCAGTGCCTCTCCACGGTTTCCCTATATTCCACACCGACTCCAGTTGCTTTCTCAGGTTTCCCTATAGACGACACTGACCCCAGATGGCTCTCTACGGTTTTACTATAGCCCACACTGACTACAGCGGCTCTCTACGGATTCCCTATAGACCACACTGACTCTAGAGGTTCTCTAAGATTTCCCTATAGGCAACACTGACTCCAGTGGTTCACTCCGGTTTCTCTACATCGCCCAATGTCTCCAATCACTCTCTACGATTTCCCCATAGCCCACACGGTCTCCAACGGCTCTGTCCGGTTTCCCTATAATCCACTCTGACTCCAGTTGCTTTCTAAGTTTTCCCTATAGCCGTCAATGACTCCAGTGGCTCTCAATGTTTTCACTATAGCCCACAATGACTCCGGCGGCTTTCTACAGATTCCCTGTAGCCCACACGGACTCCAGCGGCTCTCTAAGTTGTCCCTATTGACGACACTGACCCCAGTGGCTCTCAACGGTTTCGCTAAAGCCCACACTGACTCCAGCGGCTCTCTACGGATTCCCTATAGCCCACACTGACTCCAGTGGCTCTCTAAGTTTTCTCTATATCACACTCTGACTCCAGTGGTCTCAATGGTATGCCTATAGCTCATAATGCATGCAGTGCCTCTCCAAGGTTTCCCTATATTCCACACTGACTACAGTTGCTTTCTAAGGTGTCCCTATAGACGACACTGACTCCAGTGGCTCTCTACGGTTTCGCTATAGCCCACACTGACTACAGCGGCTCTCTACGGATTCCCTATAGCCCACACTGACTCTAGTGGTTCTCTAAGGTTTCCCTATAGCCCACACTGACTCCAGTGGTTCTCTACGGTTTCTCTACATCCCCCAATGTCTCCAATCGATCTCTACGATTTCCCCATAGCCTACACAGACTCCAATGGCTCTGTCCGGTTTCCCTATAGTCCACACTGACTCCAGTTGCTTTCTAAGGTGTCCCTATAGCCGTCACTGACTCCAGTGGCTCTCAACGTTTTCACTATAGCCCACACTGACTCCGGTGGCACTCTACAGATTCCCTATAGACCACACTGACTCCAGTGGCTCTCTAAGGTGTCCCTATAGACGACACTGACCCCAGTGGCTCTCAACGGTTTCGCTATAGCCCACACTGACTCCAGCGGCCCTCTACGGATTCCCGATAGCCCTCACTGACTCCAGTGGCTCTCTAAGTTTTCTCTATATCTCACTCTGACTCCAGTGTTCTCAATGGTATGCCTCTAGCTCATAATGCGTCCAGTGCCTCTCTGCGCTTTCCTTATAGCCCACACTGACTCCACTGGCTCTCTAAGGTTTCTCTATATCTCACTCTGACTCCAGAGGTCTCAATGGTATGCCTATAGCTCATAATGCATGCAGTGCCTCTCCACGGTTTCCCTATATTCCACACTTCCTCCATTTGCTCTCTACGGTTTCCCTATATTCCACACAGTCTCCAGTGGTTCTGTACAGTTTCCCTATCTCCCACACTGACTCCAGGGGCTCTCTACAGTATCCCTACAGCCCTCACTGACTCTAGTGACTCTCTATGATTTCCCTATAGCCCCAACTAACTCCAGTGGCTCTCTACAGTTCCCCTATATACCACCCTGACTCCAGCGGCTCTCTCCGGTTTCACTTTAGCCCACACTGACTCCGGCGGCTTTCTACAGATTCCCTGTAGCCCACACTGACTCCAGTGGCTCTCTAAGGTGTCCCTATAGACGACACTGACCCCAGTGGCTCTCAACGGTTTTGCTATAGCCCACACTGACTCCAGCGAATCTCTACGGATTCCCAATGGCCCACACTGACTCCAGTTGGTCTCTAAGTTGTCTCTATATCACACTCTGACTCCAGTGGTCTCAATGGTATGCCTATGGCTCATAATGCATCCAGTGCCTCTCCAAGGTTTCCCTATATTCCACACTGACTCCAGTTGCTTTCTAAGGTGTCCCTATAGACGACACTGACTCCAGTGGCTCTCTACGGTTTCGCTATAGCCCACACTGACTACAGCGGCTCTCTATGGATTCCCTATAGCCCACACTGACTCTAGTGGTTCTCTAAGGTTTCCCTATAGCCCACACTGACTCCAGTGGTTCTCTACGGTTTCTCTAAATCCCCCACTGTCTCCAATCGATCTCTACGATTTCCCCATAGCCCACACTGACTCCAGCGCCTCTGTCCGGTTTCCCTATAGTCCACACTGACTCCAGTTGCTTTCTAAGGTGTCCCTATAGCCGTCACTGACTCCAAAGGCTCTCAACGTTTTCACTATAGCCCACACTTACTCCGGTGGCTCTCTACAGATTCCCTATAGCCCACACTGACTTATGTGGCTCGCTAAGGTGTCCCTATAGCCGACACTGACCCCAGTGGCTCTCAACGGTTTCGCTATAGCCCACACTGACTCCAGCGTCTCTCTATGTTTTCTCTATATCACACTCTGACTCCAGTGTTCTCAATGGTATGCCTATAGCTCATAATGCATGCAGTGCCTCTCCACATTTTCCCTATATTCCACACTGACTCCAGTTGCTTTCTAAGGTGTCCCTATAGACGACACTGACCAAAGTGGCTCTCTACGGTTTCGCTATAGCCCACACTGACTAGTGCGGCTCTCTACGGATTCCCTATAGCCCACACTGACTCTAGTGGTTCTCTAAGGTTTCCCTATAGCCCACACTGACTCCAGTGCTTCACTACGGTTTCTCTACATCCCCCACTGTCTCCAATCGATCTCTACGATTTCCCCATAGCCCACACTGACTCCAGCGGCTCTGTCCGGTTTCCTTATAGTCCACACTGACTCCAGTTGCTTTCTAAGGTGTCCCTATAGCCGTCACTGCCTCCAGTGGCTCTCAACGTTTTCACTATAGCCTCCACTGACTCCGGTGGCACTCTACAGATTCCCTATAGACCACACTGACTCCAGTGGCTCTCTAAGGTGTCCCTATAGCTCACAGTGACCCCAGTGGCTCTCAACAGTTTCGCTATAGCCCACACTGACTCCAGCGGCTCTCTACGTATTCCCAATAGCCCACACTGTCTCCAGTGGCTCTCTAAGTTTTCCCTATATCACACTCTGACTCCAGTGGTCTCAATGGTATGCCTATAGCTCATAATGCATGCAGTGCCTCTCCATGGTTTCCCTATATTCAACACTGACTCCAGTTGCTTTCTAATGTGTCCCTATAGACGACACTGACTCCAGTAGCTCTCTCCGGTTTTGCTATAGCCCACACTGACTCCAGTGGCTCTCTACGGATTCCCGATAGCCCACACTGACTCCAGTGGCTCTCAAAGGTTTCCCTATAGCCCTCAATGACTCCAGTGATTCTCTACGGTTTCTCTACGTCCCCCACTGTCTCCAATCAATCTCTACGATTTCCCCATAGCCCACACTGACTCCAGCGGCTCTGTCCGGTTTCCGTATAGTCCACAATGACTCCAGTTGCTTTCTAAGGTGTCCCTATAGTCGACAATGACCCCAGTGGCTCTCAACGAATTCACTATAGCCCACACTGACTCCGGAGGCTCTCTACAGATTCCCTATAGCCCACACTGAAACCAGTGGCTCTCTAAGGTGTCCCAATAGCCGACACTGACGCCGGTGTCCCTCAACGGTTTCGCTATAGCCCACACTTACTCCAGCGGCTCTCTAAGTTTTCTCTATATCTCACTCTGACTCCAGAGGTCTCAATGGTATGCCTATAGCTCATAATGCATGCAGTGCCTCTCCACGGTTTCCCTATATTCCACACCGACTCCAGTTGCTTTCTCAGGTTTCCCTATAGACGACACCGACCCCAGATGGCTCTGTACGGTTTTACTATAGCCCACACTGACTACAGCGGCTCTCTACGGATTCCCTATAGACCACACTGACTCTAGAGGTTCTCTAAGATTTCCCTATAGGCAACACTGACTCCAGTGGCTCTCTAAAGATTCCCTATAGCCCACACTGACTCCAGCGGCTCTCTAAGGTTTCTGTATAGACGACACTGACCCCAGTGGCTCTCAACAGTTTCGCTATAGCCCACACTGACTCCAGCGGCTCTCTAAGTTTTCTCTATATCACAATCTGACTCCAGTGGCCTCAATGGTATGCCTATAGCTCATAATGCATGCAGTGCCTCTCCACGGTTTCCCTATATTCCACACTGACTCGAGTTGCTTTCTAAGGTGTCCCAATAGACGACACTGACCCCTGTGGCTCTCTACGGTTTCGCTATAGCCCACACTGACTCCAGCGGCTCTCGACGGATTCCCTATAGCCCACACTTACTCCAGTGGCTCTCTAAAGTTTCCCTATAGCCCACACTGACTGCAGTGGTTCTCTACGGTTTCTCTACATCGCCCAAAGTCTCCAGTCGCTCTCTACGATTTCCCCATAGCCCACCCTGACTCCAGAGCCTCTGTCCGGTTTCCCTACAGTCCTCTCTGACTCCAGTTGCTTTCCAAAATGTCCCTATAGCCGTCAAAGACTCCAGTGGCTCTCAACGTTTTCACTACAGCCCAAACTGACTCCGGCGGCTCTCTAAGTTTTCTCTATATCACACTCTGACTCCAGTGGCCTCAATGGTATGCCTATAGCTCATAATGCATGCAGTGCCTCTCCACGGTTTCCCTATATTCCACACTAACTCCAGTTGCTTTCTAAGGTGTCCCTATAGACGACACTGACCAAAGTGGCTCTCTACGGTTTCGCTATATCCCACACTGACTACAGCGGCTCTCTACAGATTCCCTATAGCCCACACTGACTCCAGTGGCTCTCAACGTATTCCCTATAGCCCACACTGACTCCAGTGGTTCTCTATCGTTTCTCTACATCCCCCACTGTTTCCAATCGATCTCTACGATTTCCCCATAGCCCACACTGATTCCAGCGGCTCTGTCCGGTTTCCCTATAGTCCACAATGACTCCAGTTGCTTTCTAAGGTGTCCCTATAGCCGTCACTGTCTCCAGTGGCTCTCAACGTTTTCACTATAGCCCACACTTACTCCGGCGGCTCTCTACAGATTCCCTATAGCCCACACTGACTTATGTGGCTCGCTAAGGTGTCCCTATATTCGACACTGACCCCAGTGGCTCTCAACGGTTTCGCTATAGACCACACTGACTCCAGCGGCTCTCTACGGATTCTTATAGCCCACATTGACTCCATTGGCTCTCTAGGTTTTCTCTATATCTCACTCTGACTCCAGAGGCCTCAATAGTATGCCTATAGCTCATAATGCATCCAGTGCCTCTCTGCGGTTTCCCTATAGCCCACACTGCCTCCAGTGGCCCTCTAAGGTTTCTCTATATCTCACTCTTACTCCAGTGGTCTCAATGGTATGCCTATAGCTCATAATGCATGCAGTGCCTCTCCACGGTTTCCCTATATTCCACACTGATTCGAGTTGCTTCCTAAGGTGTCCCAATAGACGACACTGACCCCTGTGGCTCTCTACGGTTTGGCTATAACCCACACTGACTACAGCGGCTCTCTACGGATTCCCTATAGCCCACACTGACTCCAGTGGTTCTCAATGTATTCCCTATAGCCCACACTGACTGCAGTGGTCCTCTACGGTTTCTCTACATCGCCCAATGTCTCCAGTCGCTCTCTACGATTTCCCCATAGCCCACCCTGACTCCAGAGCCTCTGTCCGGTTTCCCTACAGTCCTCTCTGACTCCAGTTGCTTTCCAAAATGTCCCTATAGCCGTCACTGACTCCAGTGGCTCTCAACGTTTTCACTATAGCCCACACTGACTCCGGCGGCTCTCTAAAGATTCCCTATAGCCCACACTGACTCCAGCGGCTCTCTAAGGTTTCTGTATAGACGACACTGACCCCAGTGGCTCTCAACAGTTTCGCTATAGCCCACACTGACTCCAGCGGCTCTCTAAGTTTTCTCTATATCACACTCTGACTCCAGTGGCCTCAATGGTATGCCTATAGCTCATAATGCATGCAGTGCCTCTCCACGGTTTCCCTATATTCCACACTGACTCCAGTTGCTTTCTAAGGTGTCCCTATAGACGACACTGACCAAAGTGGCTCTCTACGGTTTCGCTATATCCCACACTGACTACAGCGGCTCTCTACAGATTCCCTATAGCCCACACTGACTCCAGTGGCTCTCAACGTATTCCCTATAGCCCACACTGACACCAGTGGTTCTCTATCGTTTCTCTACATCCCCCACTGTTTCCAATCGATCTCTACGATTTCCCCATAGCCCACACTGATTCCAGCGGCTCTGTCCGGTTTCCCTATAGTCCACAATGACTCCAGTTGCTTTCTAAGGTGTCCCTATAGCCGTCACTGACTCCAGTGGCTCTCAACGTTTTCACTATAGCCCACACTTACTCCGGTGGCTCTCTACAGATTCCCTATAGCCCACACTGACTTATGTGGCTTGCTAAGGTGTCCCTATAGCCGACACTGACCCCAGTGGCTCTCAACGGTTTCGCTATAGACCACACTGACTCCAGCGGCTCTCTACGGATTCTTATAGCCCACATTGACTCCATTGGCTCTCTAAGTTTTCTCTATATCTCACTCTGACTCCAGAGGCCTCAATAGTATGCCTATAGCTCATAATGCATCCAGTGCCTCTCTGCGGTTTCCCTATAGCCCACACTGCCTCCAGTGGCTCTCTAAGGTTTCTCTATATCTCACTCTTACTCCAGTGGTCTCAATGGTATGCCTATAGCTCATAATGCATGCAGTGCCTCTCCACGGTTTCCCTATATTCCACACTGACTCGAGTTGCTTCCTAAGGTGTCCCAATAGACGACACTGACCCCTGTGGCTCTCTACGGTTTGGCTATAACCCACACTGACTACAGCGGCTCTCTACGGATTCCCTATAGCCCACACTGACTCCAGTGGTTCTCAATGTATTCCTTATAGCCCACACTGACTGCAGTGGTCCTCTACGGTTTCTCTACATCGCCCAATGTCTCCAGTCGCTCTCTACGATTTCCCCATAGCCCACCCTGACTCCAGAGCCTCTGTCCGGTTTCCCTACAGTCCTCTCTGACTCCAGTTGCTTTCCAAAATGTCCCTATAGCCGTCACTGACTCCAGTGGCTCTCAACGTTTTCACTATAGCCCACACTGACTCCGGCGGCTCTCTAAAGATTCCCTATAGCCCACACTGACTCCAGCGGCTCTCTAAGGTTTCTGTATAGACGACACTGACCCCAGTGGCTCTCAACAGTTTCGCTATAGCCCACACTGACTCCAGCGGCTCTCTAAGTTTTCTCTATCTTCCACACTGACTCCAGTTGCTTTCTAAGGTGTCCCTATAGACGACACTGACCAAAGTGGCTCTCTACGGTTTCGCTATATCCCACACTGACTACAGCGGCTCTCTACAGATTCCCTATAGCCCACACTGACTCCAGTGGCTCTGAAAGTATTCCCCATAGCCCACACTGACTCCAGTGGTTCTCTATCGTTTCTCTACAACCCCCACTGTCTCCAATCGATCTCTACGATTTCCCCATAGCCCACACTGATTCCAGCGGCTCTGTCCGGTTTCCCTACAGTCCACAATGACTCCAGTCTCTATAGACGACACTGACCCCAGTGGCTCTCAACAGTTACGCTATAGCCCACACTGATTCCAGTGGCTCTCAACGTTTTCACTATAGCCCACACTTACTCCGGTGGCTCTCTACAGATTCCCTATAGCCCACACTGACTTATGTGGCTCGCTAAGGTGTCCCTATAGCCGACACTGACCGCATTGGCTCTCAACGGTTTCGCTATAGGCCACACTGACTCCAGCAGCTCTCTACGGATTCTTATAGCCCACATTGACTCCATTGGCTCTCTAAGTTTTCTCTATATCTCACTCTGACTCCAGAGGTCTCAATAGTATGCCTATAGCTCATAATGCATCCAGTGCCTCTCTGCGGTTTCCCTATAGCCCACACTGCCTCCAGTGGCTCTCTAAGGTTTCTCTATATCTCACTCTTACTGCAGTGGTCTCAATGGTATGCCTATAGCTCATAATGCATGCAGTGCCTCTCCACGGTTTCCCTATATTCCACACTGACTCGAGTTGCTTCCTAAGGTGTCCCAATAGATGACACTGACCCCTGTGGCTCTCTACGGTTTGGCTATAGCCCACACTGACTCCAGCGGCTCTCGACGGATTCCCTATAGCCCACACTGACTCCAGTGGCTCTCTAAAGTTTCCCTATAGCCCACACTGACTGCAGTGGTTCTCTACGGTTTCTCTACATTGCCCAATGTCGCCAATCGCTCTCTACGATTTCCCCATAGCCCACCCTGACTCCAGAGCCTCTGTCCGGTTTCTCTATAGTCCTCTCTGACTCCAGTTGCTTTCCAAAATGTCCCTATAGCCGTCACTGACTCCAGTGGCTCTCAACTTTTTCACTATAGCCCACACTGACTCCGGCGGCTCTCTAAAGATTCCCTATAGCCCACACTGACTCCAGCGGCTCTCTAAGGTGTCTCTATAGACGACACTGACCCCAGTGGCTCTCAACAGTTTCGCTATAGCCCACACTGACTCCAGCGGCTCTCTAAGTTTTCTCTATATCACACTCTGACTCCAGTGGCGTCAATGGTATGCCTATAACTCATAATGCATGCAGTGCCTCTCCACGGTTTCCCTATATTCCACACTGACTCCAGTTGCTTTCTAAGGTGTCCCTATAGACGACACTGACCAAAGTGGCTCTCTACGGTTTCGCTATATCCCACACTGACTACAGCAGCTCTCTACGGATTCCCTATAGCCCACACTGACTCCAGTGGTTCTCAATGTATTCCCTATAGCCCACACTGACTCCAGTGGTTCTCTATCGTTTCTCTACATCCCCCACTGTCTCCAATCGATCTCTACGATTTCCCCATAGCCCACACTGACTCCAGCGGCTCTGTCCGGTTTCCCTATAGTCCACAATGTCTCCAGTTGCTTTCTAAGGTGTCCCTATAGCCGTCACTTACTCCAGTGGCTCTCAACGTTTTCACTATAGCCCACACTTACTCCGGTGGCTCTCTACAGATTCCCTATAGCGCACATGGACTTATGTGGCTCTCTAAGGTGTCCCTATAGCCAACACTGACCCCAGTGGCTCTCAACGGTTTCGCTATAGCCCACACTGACTCCAGCGGTTCTCTACGGATTCTTATAGCCCACATTGACTCCATTGGCTCTCTAAGTTTTCTCTATATCTCCCTCTGACTCCAGAGGTCTCAATAGTATGCCTATAGCTCATAATGCATCCAGTGCCTCTCTGCAGTTTCCCTATAGCCCACACTGCCTCCAGTGGCTCTCTAAGGTTTCTTTATATCTCACTCTTACTCCAGTGGTCTCAATGGTATGCCTATAGCTCATAATGCATGCAGTGCCTCTCCACGGTTTCCCTATATTCCACACTGACTCGAGTTGCTTCCTAAGGTATCCCAATACATGACACTGACCCCTGTGGCTCTCTACGGTTTCGCTATAGCCCACACTGACTCCAACGGCTCTCGATGGATTCCCTAGAGCCCACACTGACTCCAGTGGCTCTCTAAAGTTTCCCTATAGCCCACACTGACTGCAGTGGTTCTCTCTGGTTTCTCTACATCCCCCAATGTCTCCGTTGGCTCTCTACAGATTCCCTATAGCCCACACTGACTCCAGCGCTCTCTAAGGTGTCCCTATAGACGATACTGACCCCAGTGGCTCTCAACGGTTTCGCTATAGCCCACACTGACTCCAGCGGCTCTCTATGTTTTCTCTATATCACACTCTGACTCCAGTGGTCTCAATGGTATGCCTATAGCTCATAATGCATGCAGTGCCTCTCCACGTTTTCCCTATATTCCACACTGACTCCAGTTGCTTTCTAAGGTGTCCCTATAGCCGACAGTGACCCCAGTGGCTCTCAACGGTTTCGCTATAGCCCACACTGACTCCAGCGGCTCTCTACGTATTCCCGATAGCCCACACTGTCTCCAGTGGCTCTCTAAGTTTTCCCTATATCACACTCTGATTCCAGTGGTCTCAATGGTATGCCTATAGCTCATAATGCATGCAGTGCCTCTCCATGGTTTCCCTATATTCCACACTGACTCCAGTTGCTTTCTAATGTGTCCCTATAGACGACACTGACTCCAGTATCTCTCTCCGGTTTTGCTATAGCCCACACTGACTCCAGCGGCTCTCTACGGATTCCCGATAGCCCACACTGACTCCAGTGGCTCTCAAATGTTTCCCTATAGCCCACACTGACTCCAGTGATTCTCTACGGTTTCTCTACGTCCCCCGCTGTCTCCAATCAACCTGTACGATTTCCCCATAGCCCACACTGACTCCTGTGGTACTCTACGGTTTCTCAACTTCCCCAACTGTCTCCAATGGCTTTCTACGATTTCCCCATAGCCCAAACTAACTCCAGTATCTCTCAACGGTTGCCCTGTTTCCCACACTTCCTCCATTTGCTCTCTACGGTTTCCCTATATTCCACACAGTCTCCAGTGGTTCTGTACAGTTTCCCTATCTCCCACACTGACTCCAGGGGCTCTCTACAGTATCCCTACAGCCCTCACTGACTCTAGTGACTCTCTATGATTTCCCTATAGCCCCAACTAACTCCAGTGGCTCTCTACAGTTCCCCTATATACCACCCTGACTCCAGCGGCTCTCTCCGGTTTCACTTTAGCCCACACTGACTCTGGCGGCTTTCTACAGATTCCCTGTAGCCCACACTGACTCCAGTGGCTCTCTAAGGTGTCCCTATAGACGACACTGACCCCAGTGGCTCTCAACGGTTTTGCTATAGCCCAAACTGACTCCAGCGACTCTCTACGGATTCCCAATGGCCCACACTGACTCCAGTTGGTCTCTAAGTTGTCTCTATATCACACTCTGACTCCAGTGGTCTCACTGGTATGCCTATGGCTCATAATGCATCCAGTGCCTCTCCAAGGTTTCCCTATATTCCACACTGACTCCAGTTGCTTTCTAAGGTATCCCTATAGACGACACTGACTCCAGTGGCTCTCTCCGGTTTTGCTATAGCCCACACTGACTCCAGCGGCTCTCTACGGATTCCCGATAGCCCACACTGACTCCAGTGGCTCTCAAATGTTTCCCTATAGCCCACACTGACTCCAGTGATTCTCTACGGTTTCTCTACGTCCCCCGCTGTCTCCAATCAACCTGTACGATTTCCCCATAGCCCACACTGACTCCTGTGGTACTCTACGGTTTCTCAACTTCCCCAACTGTCTCCAATGGCTTTCTACGATTTCCCCATAGCCCAAACTAACTCCAGTATCTCTCAACGGTTGCCCTGTTTCCCACACTTCCTCCATTTGCTCTCTACGGTTTCCCTATATTCCACCCAGTCTCCAGTGGTTCTGTACAGTTTCCCTATCTCCCACACTGACTCCAGGGGCTCTCTACAGTATCCCTACAGCCCTCACTGACTCTAGTGACTCTCTATGATTTCCCTATAGCCCCAACTAACTCCAGTGGCTCTCTACAGTTCCCCTATATACCACCCTGACTCCAGCGGCTCTCTCCGGTTTCACTTTAGCCCACACTGACTCTGGCGGCTTTCTACAGATTCCCTGTAGCCCACACTGACTCCAGTGGCTCTCTAAGGTGTCCCTATAGACGACACTGACCCCAGTGGCTCTCAACGGTTTTGCTATAGCCCAAACTGACTCCAGCGACTCTCTACGGATTCCCAATGGCCCACACTGACTCCAGTTGGTCTCTAAGTTGTCTCTATATCACACTCTGACTCCAGTGGTCTCACTGGTATGCCTATGGCTCATAATGCATCCAGTGCCTCTCCAAGGTTTCCCTATATTCCACACTGACTCCAGTTGCTTTCTAAGGTATCCCTATAGACGACACTGACTCCAGTGGCTCTCTACGGTTTCGCTATAGCCCACACTGACTACAGCGGCTCTCTACGGATTCCCTATAGCCCACACTGACTCTAGTGGTTCTCTAAGGATTCCCTATAGCCCACACTGACTCCAGTGGTTCTCTACGGTTTCTCTACATCCCCCACTGTCTCCAAACGATCTCTACGATTTCCCCATAGCCCACACTGACTCCAGTGGCTCTCTAAGTTTTCTCTATATCAAACACTGACTCCAGTGGTCTCAATGGTATGCCTATAGCTCATAATGCATCCAGTGCCTCTCCACGGTTTCCCTATATTCTGCACTGACTACAGTTGCTTTCTAAGGTGTCCCTATAGACGACACTGACCCCAGTGGCTCTCTGCGGTTTCGCTATAGCCCACACTGACTACAGAAGCTCTCTGCGTATTCCCTATAGCCCACACTGACTCCAGTGGTTCTCTAAGGTTTCCCTATAGCCCACACCGACTCCTGTGGTTCTCTAGGGTTTCTCTACATCCCCCAATGTCTCCAATCGCTCTCTACGATTTCCCCATAGCCCACGCTGACTCCTGCGGCTCTCTACGGATTCCCGATAGCCCACACTGACTCCATTGGCTCTCTAAGTTTTCTCTATATCACACTCTGACTCCAGTGGTCTCAATGGGATGCCTATAGCTCATAATGCATCCAGTGCCTCTCTGCAGTTTCCCTATAGCCCACACTGACTCCAGTGGCTCTCTAAGGTTTCTATATATCTCACTCTTACTCCAGTGGTCTCAATGGTATGCCTACAGCTCATTATGCATCCAGTGCCTCTCCACGGTTTCCCTATATTCCACACTGACTCGAGTTGCTTTCTAAGGTGTCCCTATAGACGACACTGACCAAAGTGGCTCTCTACGGTTTCGCTATATCCCACACTGACTACAGCGGCTCTCTACGGATTCCCTATAGCCCACACTGACTCCAGTGGTTCTCAATGTATTCCCTATAGCCCACACTGACTCCAGTGGTTCTCTATCGTTTCTCTACATCCCCCACTGTCTCCAATCGATCTCTACGATTTCCCCATAGCCCACACTGACTCCAGCGGCTCTGTCCGGTTTCCCTATAGTCCACAATGTCTCCAGTTGCTTTCTAAGGTGTCCCTATAGCCGTCACTTACTCCAGTGGCTCTCAACGTTTTCACTATAGCCCACACTTACTCCGGTGGCTCTCTACAGATTCCCTATAGCGCACATGGACTTATGTGGCTCTCTAAGGTGTCCCTATAGCCAACACTGACCCCAGTGGCTCTCAACGGTTTCGCTATAGCCCACACTGACTCCAGCGGTTCTCTACGGATTCTTATAGCCCACATTGACTCCATTGGCTCTCTAAGTTTTCTCTATATCTCCCTCTGACTCCAGAGGTCTCAATAGTATGCCTATAGCTCATAATGCATCCAGTGCCTCTCTGCAGTTTCCCTATAGCCCACACTGCCTCCAGTGGCTCTCTAAGGTTTCTTTATATCTCACTCTTACTCCAGTGGTCTCAATGGTATGCCTATAGCTCATAATGCATGCAGTGCCTATCCACGGTTTCCCTATATTCCACACTGACTCGAGTTGCTTCCTAAGGTATCCCAATACATGACACTGACCCCTGTGGCTCTCTACGGTTTCGCTATAGCCCACACTGACTCCAACGGCTCTCGATGGATTCCCTAGAGCCCACACTGACTCCAGTGGCTCTCTAAAGTTTCCCTATAGCCCACACTGACTGCAGTGATTCTCTCTGGTTTCTCTACATCCCCCAATGTCTCCGTTGGCTCTCTACAGATTCCCTATAGCCCACACTGACTCCAGCGCTCTCTAAGGTGTCCCTATAGACGATACTGACCCCAGTGGCTCTCAACGGTTTCGCTATAGCCCACACTGACTCCAGCGGCTCTCTATGTTTTCTCTATATCACACTCTGACTCCAGTGGTCTCAATGGTATGCCTATAGCTCATAATGCATGCAGTGCCTCTCCACGTTTTCCCTATATTCCACACTGACTCCAGTTGCTTTCTACGGTGTCCCTATAGACGACACTGACCAAAGTGGCTCTCTACGGTTTCGCTATAGCCCACACTGACTAGAGCGGCTCTCTACGGATTCCCTATAGCCCACACTGACTCTAGTGGTTCTCTAAGGTTTCCCTATAGCCCACACTGACTCCAGTGCTTCTCTACGGTTTCTCTACGTCCCCCACTGTCTCCAATCGATCTCTACGATTTCCCCATAGCCCACACTGACTCCAGCGGCTCTGTCCGGTTTCCTTATAGTCCACACTGACTCCAGTTGCTTTCTAAAGTGTCCCTATAGCAGTCACTGCCTCCAGTGGCTCTCAACGTTTTCACTATAGCCTCCACTGACTCCGGTGGCACTCTACAGATTCCCTATAGACCACACTGACTCCAGTGGCTCTCTAAGGTGTCCCTATAGCCGACAGTGACCCCAGTGGCTCTCAACGGTTTCGCTATAGCCCACACTGACTCCAGCGGCTCTCTACGTATTCCCGATAGCCCACACTGTCTCCAGTGGCTCTCTAAGTTTTCCCTATATCACACTCTGATTCCAGTGGTCTCAATGGTATGCCTATAGCTCATAATGCATGCAGTGCCTCTCCATGGTTTCCCTATATTCCACACTGACTCCAGTTGCTTTCTAATGTGTCCCTATAGACGACACTGACTCCAGTATCTCTCTCCGGTTTTGCTATAGCCCACACTGACTCCAGCGGCTCTCTACGGATTCCCGATAGCCCACACTGACTCCAGTGGCTCTCAAATGTTTCCCTATAGCCCACACTGACTCCAGTGATTCTCTACGGTTTCTCTACGTCCCCCGCTGTCTCCAATCAACCTGTACGATTTCCCCATAGCCCACACTGACTCCAGTGGCTCTGTCCGGTTTCCCTATAGTCCACAATGACTCCTGTTGCTTTCTAAGTTGTCCCTATAGCCGTCACTGACTCCAGTGGCTCTCAACGTTTTCACTATAGCCCACACTGACTCCGGTAGCTCTCTACAGATTCCCTATAGACCACACTGACTCCAGTGGCTCTCTAAGGTGTCCCTATAGCCGACACTGACCCCAGTGGCTCTCAACGGTTTCGCTATAGCCCACACTGACTCCAGCGGCTCTCTACGAATTCCCGATAGCCCACACTGACTCCATTGGCTCTCTAAGTTTTCTCTATATCTCACTCTGACTCCAGTGGTCTCAATGGTATGCCTATAGCTCATAATGCATCCAGTGCCTCGCCGCAGTTTCCCTATAGTCCACACTGACTCCAGTTTCTTTCTAAGGTGTCCCTATAGTCGACAATGACCCCAGTGGCTCTCAACGAATTCACTATAGCCAACACTGACTCCGGAGGCTCTCTACAGATTCCCTATAGCCCACACTGAAACCAGTGGCTCTCTAAGGTATCCCAATAGCCGACACTGACCCCAGTGTCTCTCAACGCTTTCGCTATAGCCCTCAATGACTCCAACGGCACTCTACGGATTCCCGATAGCCCACACTGACTCCAGTGGCTCTCTACGTTTTCTCTATATCTCACTCTGACTCCAGAGTTCTCAATGGTATGCCTAAACCTCATAATGCATGCAGTGCCTCTCCACGGTTTCCCTATATTCCACACCGACTCCAGTTGCTTTCTCAGGTTTCCCTATAGACGACACTGACCCCAGATGGCTCTCTACGGTTTTACTATAGCCCACACTGACTACAGCGGCTCTCTACGGATTCCCTATAGACCACACTGACTCTAGAGGTTCTCTAAGATTTCCCTATAGGCAACACTGACTCCAGTGGTTCACTCCGGTTTCTCTACATCGCCCAATGTCTCCAATCGCTCTCTACGATTTCCCCATAGCCCACACGGTCTCCAGCGGCTCTGTCCGGTTTCCCTATAATCCACTCTGACTCCAGTTGCTTTCTAAGTTTTCCCTATAGCCGTCAATGACTCCAGTGGCTCTCAATGTTTTCACTATAGCCCACAATGACTCCGGTGGCTTTCTACAGATTCCCTGTAGCCCCCACGGACTCCAGCGGCTCTCTAAGTTGTCCCTATTGACGACACTGACCCCAGTGGCTCTCAATGGTTTCGCTATAGCCCACACTGACTACAGTGGCTCTCTACGGATTCCCTAAAGCCCACACTGACTCCAGTGGCTCTCTAAGTTTTCTCTATATCACACTCTGACTCCAGTGGTCTCAATGGTATGCCTATAGCTCATAATGCATGCAGTGCCTCTCCAAGGTTTCCCTATATTCCACACTGACTACAGTTGCTTTCTAAGGTGTCCCTATAGACGACACTGACTCCAGTGGCTCTCTACGGTTTCGCTATAGCCCACACTGACTACAGCGGCTCTCTACGGATTCCCTATAGCCCACACTGACTCTAGTGGTTCTGTAAGGTTTACCTATAGCCCACACTGACTCCAGTGGTTCTCTACGGTTTCTCTACATCCCCCAATGTCTCCAATCGATCTCTACGATTTCCCCATAGCCCACACTGACTCCAGCGGCTCTGTCCGGTTTCCCTATAGTCCACACTGACTCTAGTTGCTTTCTAAGGTGTCCCTATAGCCGTCACTGACTCCAGTGGCTCTCAACGTTTTCACTATAGCCCAAACTGACTCCGGTGGCACTCTACAGATTCCCTATAGACCACACTGACTCCAGTGCCTCTCTAAGGTGTCCCTATAGCTGACACTGACCCCAGTGGCTCTCAACAGTTTCGCTATAGCCCACACTGACTCCAGCGGCCCCCTACGGATTCCCGATAGCCCACACTGACTCCAGTGGCTCTCTAAGTTTTCTCTATATCTCACTCTGACTCCAGTGGTCTCAATGGTATGCCTCTAGCTCATAATGCGTCCAGTGCCTCTCTGCGGTTTCCTTATAGCCCACACTGACTCCACTGGCTCTCTAAGGTTTCTCTATATCTCACTCTGACTCCAGAGGTCTCAATGGTATGCCTATAGCTCATAATGCATGCAGTGCCTCTCCACGGTTTCCCTATATTCCACACTGACTCCAGTTGCTTTCTAAGGTGTCCCTATAGACGACACTGACCCCAGTGGCTCTCTACGGTTTCGCAATAGCTCACACTGACTTCAGCAGCTCTCTACCGATTCCCTATAGCCCACACTGACTGCAGTGGTTCTCTAAGGTTTCCCTATAGCCCACACTGACTCCTGTGGTACTCTACGGTTTCTCAACTTCCCCAACTGTCTCCAATGGCTTTCTACGATTTCCCCATAGCCCAAACTAACTCCAGTATCTCTCAACGGTTGCCCTGTTTCCCACACTTCCTCCATTTGCTCTCTACGGTTTCCCTATATTCCACACAGTCTCCAGTGGTTCTGTACAGTTTCCCTATCTCCCACACTGACTCCAGGGGCTCTCTACAGTATCCCTACAGCCCTCACTGACTCTAGTGACTCTCTATGATTTCCCTATAGCCCCAACTAACTCCAGTGGCTCTCTACAGTTCCCCTATATACCACCCTGACTCCAGCGGCTCTCTCCGGTTTCACTTTAGCCCACACTGACTCTGGCGGCTTTCTACAGATTCCCTGTAGCCCACACTGACTCCAGTGGCTCTCTAAGGTGTCCCTATAGACGACACTGACCCCAGTGGCTCTCAACGGTTTTGCTATAGCCCACACTGACTCCAGCGACTCTCTACGGATTCCCAATGGCCCACACTGACTCCAGTTGGTCTCTAAGTTGTCTCTATATCACACTCTGACTCCAGTGGTCTCACTGGTATGCCTATGGCTCATAATGCATCCAGTGCCTCTCCAAGGTTTCCCTATATTCCACACTGACTCCAGTTGCTTTCTAAGGTATCCCTATAGACGACACTGACTCCAGTGGCTCTCTACGGTTTCGCTATAGCCCACACTGACTACAGCGGCTTTCTACGGATTCCCTATAGCCCACACTGACTCTAGTGGTTCTCTAAGGATTCCCTATAGCCCACACTGACTCCAGTGGTTCTCTACGGTTTCTCTACATCCCCCACTGTCTCCAAACGATCTCTACGATTTCCCCATAGCCCACACTGACTCCAGTGGCTCTCTAAGTTTTCTCTATATCAAACACTGACTCCAGTGGTCTCAATGGTATGCCTATAGCTCATAATGCATCCAGTGCCTCTCCACGGTTTCCCTATATTCTGCACTGACTACAGTTGCATTCTAAGGTGTCCCTATAGACGACACTGACCCCAGTGGCTCTCTGCGGTTTCGCTATAGCCCACACTGACTACAGCAGCTCTCTGCGTATTCCCTATAGCCCACACTGACTCCAGTGGTTCTCTAAGGTTTCCCTATAGCCCACACCGACTCCTGTGGTTCTCTAGGGTTTCTCTACATCCCCCAATGTCTCCAATCGCTCTCTACGATTTCCCCATAGCCCACGCTGACTCCTGCGGCTCTCTACGGATTCCCGATAGCCCACACTGACTCCATTGGCTCTCTAAGTTTTCTCTATATCACACTCTGACTCCAGTGGTCTCAATGGGATGCCTATAGCTCATAATGCATCCAGTGCCTCTCTGCAGTTTCCCTATAGCCCACACTGACTCCAGTGGCTCTCTAAGGTTTCTATATATCTCACTCTTACTCCAGTGGTCTCAATGGTATGCCTACAGCTCATTATGCATCCAGTGCCTCTCCACGGTTTCCCTATATTCCACACTGACTCGAGTTGCTTTCTAAGGTGTCCCTATAGACGACACTGATCCCAGTGGCTCTCTACGGTTTCGCTATATCCCACTCTGGCTCCAGCAGCTCTCGACGGATTCCTGATAGCCCACACTGACTCCAGTGGCTCTCTAAGGTTTCCCTATGGCCGACACTGACTCCAGTGGTTCTCTATGGTTTCTCTATTTCCCCCACTGTCTACAATGCTCCTCTACAATTTCCCGATAGCGCACACTGACTCCAGCGGCTCTGTCCGGTTTCCCTATAGCCCACACTGACTCTGGAGGCTCTCGACAGATTCCCTATAGCCCACACCGACTCCAGAGGCTCTCTAAGGTGTCCCAATAGCCGACACTGACCCCAATGACTCTCAACGGTTTCGCTATAGACCACAATGACTCCAACGGCACTCTACGGATACCCGATAGCCCACACTGACTCCAGTGGCTCTCTACATTTTCTCTATATCACACTCTGACTCCAGAGGTCTCAATGGTATGCCTATAGCTCATAATGCATGCAGTGCCTCTCCACGGTTTCCCTATATTCCACACTGACTCCAGTTGCTTTCTAAGGTGTCCCAATAGACGACACTGACTCCAGTGGCTCTCTACGGTTTTGCTATAGCCCACACTGACTACAGCGGCTCTCTATGGATTCCCTATAGCCCACACTGACTCCAGTGGTTCTCTAAGGTTTCCCTATAGCCCACACTGACTCCAGTGGTTCTCTACGGTTTCTCTACATTGCCCAATGTCTCCAATCGATCTCTACGATTTCCCCATAGCCCACACTGACTCCAGCAGCTCTGTCCGGTTTCCCTATAGTCCACACTGACTCCAGGTGCTTTCTAAGGTGTCCCTATAGCCGTCACTGACTCCAGTGGCTCTCAACGTTTTCACTATAGCCCACACTGACTCCGGTGGCACTCTACAGATTCCCTATAGACCACACTGACTCCATTGGCTCTCTAAGGTGTCCCTATAGCAGACACTGACCCCAGTGGCTCTCAACGTTTTCACTATAGCCCACACTGACTCCGGTGGCACTCTACAGATTCCCTATAGACCACACTGACTCCATTGGCTCTCTAAGGTGTCCCTATAGCAGACACTGACCCCAGTGGCTCTCAAAGGTTTCGCTATAGCCAACACTGACTCCAGTGGCCCTCTACGTTTTCCCTATATCACACTCTGACTCCAGTGTTCTCAATGGTATGCCTATAGCTCATAATGCATGCAGTGCCTCTGCACGGTTTCCCTATATTCCCTATATACACTGACTCCAGTTGCTTTCTAAGGTGTCCCTATAGATGACGCTGACTCCAGTAGCTCTCTACGGTTTCGCTATAGTCCACACTGACTACAGAGGCTCTCTACGGATTCCCTATAGCCCACACTGACTCCAGTGGCCCTCTCATTTTTCTCTATATCATACGCTGACTCCAGTGGTTCTCTGTACGTCCCCCACTGTCTCCAATCGATGTCTACGATTTCCCCATAGCCCACACTGACTCCAGCGGCTCTGTCCGGTTTCCCTATCGTCCACACTGACCCCAGTTGCTTTCTAAGGTGTCCCAATAGCCGTCACTGACTCCAGTGGCTCTCAACGCTTTCACTATAGCCCACAGTGACTCCGGTGGCACTCTGCAGATTCCCTATAGACCACACTGACTCCATTGGCTCTCTAAGGTGTCCCTATAGCAGACACTGACCCCAGTGGCTCTCAAAGGTTTCGCTATAGCCAACACTGACTCCAGTGGCCCTCTACGTTTTCCCTATATCACACTCTGACTCCAGTGTTCTCAATGGTATGCCTATAGCTCATAATGCATGCAGTGCCTCTGCACGGTTTCCCTATATTCCCTATATACACTGACTCCAGTTGCTTTCTAAGGTGTCCCTATAGATGACGCTGACTCCAGTAGCTCTCTACGGTTTCGCTATAGTCCACACTGACTACAGAGGCTCTCTACGGATTCCCTATAGCCCACACTGACTCCAGTGGCCCTCTCGTTTTTCTCTATATCATATGCTGACTCCAGTGGTTCTCTGTACGTCCCCCACTGTCTCCAATCGATGTCTACGATTTCCCCATAGCCCACACTGACTCCAGCGGCTCTGTCCGGTTTCCCTATCGTCCACACTGACCCCAGTTGCTTTCTAAGGTGTCCCAATAGCCGTCACTGACTCCAGTGGCTCTCAACGCTTTCACTATAGCCCACAGTGACTCCGGTGGCACTCTGCAGATACCCTATAGACCACACTGAATCCATTGGCTCTCTAAGGTGTCCCTATAGCCGACACTGACCCCGGCGGCTCTCAACGGTATTGCTATAGCCCACACTGACTCCAGCGGCTATCTACGGATTCCCGATAGCCCACACTGACTCCAGTGGCTCTCAAAGGTTTCCCTATAGCCCACACTGACTCCAGTGAGTCTCTACGGTTTCTCTAAATCCCGCACTGTCTCCATTCACTCTCTGCGATTTCCACATAGCGCACACTAACTCCAGCGGCTCTGTCCGGTTTCCCTGTAGTCCACAATGACTCCAGTTGCTTTCTAAGTTGTCCCTATAGCCGTCACTGACTCCAGTGGCTCTCAACGTTTTCACTGTAGCCCACACTGACTCCGGTGGCTCTCTACAGATTCCCTATAGCCAACACTGACTTATGTGGCTCTCTAAGGTGTCCCTATAGCCGACAATGTCCCCCGCGGCTCTCATCGGTATTGCTATAGCCCACACTGACTCCAGCGGCTCTCTACGGATTGCCGATAGCCCACACTGTCTCCAGTGGCTCTCAATGTTTTCACTATAGCCCACACTGACTCCGGTGGCTCTCTAAGGTGTCCCTATAGACGACACTGACCCCAGTGGCTCTCAACGGTTTCGCTATAGCCCACACTGATTCCAGCAGCTCTCTACGGATTCCCAATAGCCCACACTGACTCCAGTGGATCTCTAGGTTTTCTCTATATCACACTCTGACTCCAGTGGTCTCAATGGTATGCCTATAGCTCATAATTCATCCAGTGCCTCTCCAAGGTTTCCCTATATTCCACACTGACTCCAGTTGTTTTCTAAGGTGTCCCTATAGACGACACTGACTCCAGTGGCTCTCTACGGTTTCGCTATAGCGCACTTTGGCTCCAGTGACTCTCGACGGATTCCCCATAGCCCACACTGTCTCCAGTGGCTCTCAAAGTTTTCCCTATAGCCCACACTGACTCCAGTGGTTCTCTACGGTTTCTCTACATCCCCCACTGTCTCCAATCGATCTCTACGATTTCCCCACAGCCCACACTGACTCCAGCAGTTCTGTCCGGTTTCCCTATAGTCCACACTGACTCCAGATGCTTTCTAAGGTGTCCCTATAGCCGTCACTGACTCCAGTGGCTCTCAACGTTTTCACTATAGCCCACAGAGTCTGGTGGCACTCTACAGATTCCCGATAGCCCACACTGACTCCAGTGGCTCTCTAAGTTGTCCCTATAGCCGACACTGACCCCAGTGTCTCTCAACGGTTTCGCTATAGCCCACACTTTCTCCAGCGGCTCTCTACGGATTCCCTATAGCCCACACTGACTCCATTGGCTCTCTAAGTTTTCTCTATATCACACTCTGACTCCAGTGTTCTCAATGGGATGCCTATAGCTCATAATGCATCCAGTGCCTCTCTGCAGTTTCCCTAAAGCCCACACTGACTCCAGTGGCTCTCTAAGGTTTATCTATATCTCACTCTTACTCCAGTGGTCTCAATGGTATGCCTACAGCTCATCATACATCCAGTGCCTCTCCACAGTTTCCCTATATTCCACACTGACTCGAGTTGCTTTTTAAGGTGTCCCTATAGATGACACTGATCCCAGTGGCTCCCTACGGTTTCGCTATAGCCCACTCTGGCTCCAGCGGCTCTCGACGAATTCCCTTTAGCCCACACTGACTCCAGTGGCTCTCTAATGTTTCTCTATAGCCCACACTGAATCCAGTGGTTCTCTATGGTTTCTCTACATTCCCCACTGTCTCCAATGCCTCTCTACGATTTCCCGAAAGCCCACACTGACTCCAGTGGCTCTGGCCGGTTTCCCTAAAGTCCACACTGACTCCAGTTTCTTTCTACCGTGTCCCTATAGCCAACAATGACCCCAGTGGCTCTCAACGGTTTCGCTATAGCCCACACTGACTCCGGAGGATCTCGACAGATTCCCTATAGCCCACACTGACTTATGTGGCTCTCTAAGGTGTCCCTATAGACGACACTGACCCCAGTGGCTCTCAACGGTTTCGCTATAGCCCACACTGACTCCAGCGGCTCTCTACAGATTCCCAATAGCCCACACTGACTCCAGTGGCTCTCTAGGTTTTCTCTATATCACACTCTGACTCCAGTGGTCTCAATGGTATGCCTATAGCTCATAATTCATCCAGTGCCTCTCCAAGGTTTCCCTATATTCCACACTGACTCCAGTTGCTTTCTAAGGTGTCCCTATAGACGACACTGACTCCAGTGGCTCTCTACGGTTTCGCTATAGCCCACACTGTCTCCAATCGATCTCTACGATTTCCCCATAGCCCACACTGACTCCAGCAGCTCTGTCCGGTTTCCCTATAGTCCACACGGACTCCAGATGCTTTCTAAGGTGTCCTTATAGCCGTCACTGACTCCAGTGGCTCTCAACGTTTTCACTATAGCCCACACTGTGTCCGGTGGCACTCTACAGATTCCCTATAGCCCACACTGACTCCAGTGGCTCTCTAAGTTGTCCCTATAGCCGACACTGACCCCAGTGGCTCTCAACGGTTTCGCTATAGCCAACACTGACTCCAGTGGCCCTCTAAGTTTTCCCTATATCACACTCTGACTCCAGTGTTCTCAATGGTATGCCTATAGCTGATAATGCATGCAGTGCCTCTGCACGGTTTCCCTATATTCCACACTGACTCCAGTTGCTTTCTAAGGTGTCCCTATAGACGACACTGACTCCAGTGGCTCTCTACGGTTTCGCTATAGTCCACACTGACTACAGAGGCTCTCTACGGATTCCCTATAGCCCACACTAACTCCAGTGGCCCTCTCGTTTTTCTCTATATCATACGCTGACTCCAGTGGTTCTCTACGGTTTCTGTACGTCCCCCACTGTCTCCAATCGATGTCTACGATTTCCCCATAGCCCACACTGACTCCAGCGGCTCTGTCCGGTTTCCCTATAGTGCACACTGACCCCAGTTGCTTTCTAAGGTGTCCCAATAGCCGTCACTGACTCCAGTGGCTCTCAACGCTTTCACTATAGCCCACAGTGACTCCGGTGGCACTCTACAGATTCCCTATAGACCACACTGAATCCATTGGCTCTCTAAGGTGTCCCTATAGCCGACACTGACCCCAGCAGCTCTCAACGGTATTGCTATAGCCCACACTGACTCCAGCGGCTATCTACGGATTCCCGATAGCCCACACTGACTCCAGTGGCTCTCAAAGGTTTCCCTATAGCCCACACTGACTCCAGTGAGTCTCTACGGTTTCTCTAAATCCCGCACTGTCTCCAATCACTCTTTACGATTTCCACATAGCGCACACTGACTCCAGCGGCTCTGTCCGGTTTCCCTGCAGTCCACAATGATTCCAGTTGCTTTCTAAGTTGTCCCTATAGCCGTCACTGACTCCAGTGTCTCTCAACGTTTTCACTGTAGCCCACACTGACTCCGGTGGCTCTCTACAGATTCCCTATAGCCAACACTGACTTATGTGGCTCTCTAAGGTGTCCCTATAGCCGACAATGACCCCCGCGGCTCTCATCGGTATTGCTATAGCCCACACTGACTCCAGCGGCTCTCTACGGATTCCCGATGGCCCACACTGTCTCCAGTGGCTCTCAATGTTTTCACTATAGCCCACACTGACTCCGGTGGCTCTCTACAGATTCCCTATAGCCCACACTGACTTATGTGGCTCTCTAAGGTGTCCCTATAGACGACACTGACCCCAGTGGCTCTCAACGGTTTCGCTATATTCCACACTGATTCCAGCGGCTCTCTACGGATTCCCAATAGCCCACACTGACTCCAGTGGATCTCTAGGTTTTCTCTATATCACACTCTGACTCCAGTGGTCTCAATGGTATGCCTATAGCTCATAATTCATTTAGTGCCTCTTCAAGGTTTCCCTATATTCCACACTGACTCCAGTTGCTTTCTAAGGTGTCCCTATAGATGACACTGACTCCAGTGGCTCTCTACGGTTTCGCTATAGCGCACTTTGGCTCCAGTGACTCTCGACGGATTCCCCATAGCCCACACTGTCTCCAGTGGCTCTCAAAGGTTTCCCTATAGCCCACACTGACTCCAGTGGTTCTCTACGGTTTCTCTATATCCCCCACTGTCTCCAATCGATCTCTACGATTTCCCCATAGCCCACACTGACTCCAGCAGCTCTGTCCAGTTTCCCTATAGTCCACACTGACTCCAGATGCTTTCTAAGGTGTCCCTATAGCCGTCACTGACTCCAGTGGCTCTCAACGTTTTCACTATAGCCCACAGAGTCCGGTGGCACTCTACAGATTCCCTATAGCCCACACTGACTCCAGTGGCTCTCTAAGTTGTCCCTATAGCCGACACTGACCCCAGTGGCTCTCAACGGTTTCGCTATAGCCCACACTGACTCCAGCGGCTCTCTACGGATTCCCGATAGCCCACACTGACTCCATTGGCTCTCTAAGTTTTCTCTATATCACACTCTGACTCCAGTTTTCTCAATGGGATGCCTATAGCTCATAATGCATCCAGTGCCTCTCTGCAGTTTCCCTAAAGCCCACACTGACTCCAGTGTCTCTCTAAGGTTTCTCTATATCTCACTCTTACTCCAGTGGTCTCAATGGTATGCCTACAGCTCATCATGCATCCAGTGCCTCTCCACAGTTTCCCTATATTCCACACTGACTCGAGTTGCTTTTTAAGGTGTCCCTATAGATGACACTGATCCCAGTGGCTCCCTACGGTTTCGCTCTAGCCCACTCTGGCTCCAGCGGCTCTCGACGGATTCCCTTTAGCCCACACTGACTCCAGTGGCTCTCTATTGTTTCTCTACATTCCCCACTGTCTCCAATGCCTCTCTACGATTTCCCGATAGCCCACACTGACTCCAGTGGCTCTGGCCGGTTTCCCTAAAGTCCACACTGACTCCAGTTTTTTTCTAACGTGTCCCTATAGCCAACAATGACCCCAGTGGCTCTCAACGTTTTCGCTATAGCCCACACTGACTCCGGAGGCTCTCGACAGATTCCCTATAGCCCACACTGACTTATGTAGCTCTCTAAGGTGTCCCTATAGACGACCCTGACCCCAGTGGCTCTCAACGGTTTCGCTATAGCCCACTCTGACTCCAGCGGCTCTCTACGGATTCCCAATAGCCCACACTGACTCCAGTGGCTCTCTAGGTTTTCTCTATATCACACTCTGTCTCCAGTGGTCTCAATGGTATGCCTATAGCTTATAATTCATCCAGTGCCTCTCTAAGGTTTCCCTATATTCCACACTGGCTCCAGTTGCTTTCTAACGTGTCCCTATAGACGACACTGACTCCAGTGGCTCGCTACGGTTTTGCTATAGCCCACACTGACTACAGCGGCTCTCTACGGATTCCCTATAGACCACACTGACTCCAGTGGCTCTCTAAGGTGTCCCTATAGCCGACACTGACCCCAGTGGCTCTCAACGGTTTCACTATAGCCCACACTGACTCTAGCGGCCCTCTACGGATTGCCGATAGCCCACACTGACTTCAGTGGCTCTCTAAGTTTTCTCTATATCTCACTCTGACTCCAGTGGTCTCAGTGGTATGCCTATAGCTCATATTGCGTCCAGTGCCTCTCTGCGGTTTCCCTATAGCCCACACTGACTCCACTGGCTCTCTAAGGTTTCTCTATATCTCACTCTGACTCCAGTGGTCTCAATGGTATGCCTATAGCCCATAATTCATCCAGTGCCTCTCCACGGTTTCCCTATATTCCACACTGACTCGAGTTGCTTTCTAAGGTGACCCTATAGACGACACTGATCCCAGTGGCTCTCTAATGTTTCGCTATAGCGCACTCTGGCTCCAGCGGCTCTCGACGGATTCCCCATAGCCCACACTGTCTCCAGTGGCTCTCAAAGGTTTCCCTATAGCCCACACTGACTCCACTGCTTCTCTATGGTTTCTCTACATCCCCCACTGTCTCCAATGCCTCTCTATGATTTCCCGATAGCCCACACTGACTCCAGTGGCTCTGGACGGTTTCCCTACAGTCCACACAGACTCCAGTACCTTTCTAAGGTGTCCCTATAGCCAACAATGACCCCAGTGGCTCTCAACGGTTTCACTATAGCCCACACTGACTCCGGAGGCTCTCTAAGTTGTCCCAATAGCCGACACTGACCCCAATGACTGCCAACGGTTTCGCTATAGCCCACAATGACTCCAACGGCACTCTGCGGATTCCCGATAGCCCACACTGACTCCAGTGGCTCTCTAAGTTTTCTCTATATCTCACTCTGACTCCAGAGGTCTCAATGGTATGCCTATAGCTCATAATGCATGCAGTGCCTCTCCAAGATTTCCCTATATTCCACACTGACTCCAGTTGCTTTCTAAGGTGTCCCTATAGACGACACTGACTCCAGAGGCTCTCTACGGTTTCGCTATAGCCCACACTGACTACAGCGGCTCTCTACGGATTCCCTATAGCCCACACTGACTCTAGTGGTTCTCTAAGGTTTCCCTATAGCCCACACTGACTCCAGTGTTTCTCTACGGTTTCTCTACATCTCCCACTGTCTCCAATCGATCTCTACGATTTCCCCATAGCCCACACTGACTCCAGCAGCTCTGCCAGGTTTCCCTATAGTCCACACTGACTCCAGATGCTTTCTAAGCTGTCCCTATAGCCGTCACTGACTCCAGTGGCTCTCAACGTTTTCACTATAGCCCACACTGAGTCCGGTGGCACTCTACAGATTCCCTATAGCCCACACTGACTCCAGTGGCTCTCTACGTTGTCCCTATAGCCGACACTGACCCCAGTGGCTCTCAACGGTTTCGCTATAGCCCACACTGACTCCAGCTGCTGTCTACGGATTCCCGATGACCCACACTGACTCCATTGGCTCTCTAAGTTTTCTCTATATCACACTCTGACTCCAGTGGTCTCAATGGTATGCCTATAGCTCATAATGCATCCAGTGGCTCTCTGCAGCTTCCCTAAAGCCCACACGGACTCCAGTGGCTCTCTAAGGTTTCTCTATATCTCACTCTTACTCCAGTGGTCTCAATGGTATGCCTACAGCTCATCATGCATCCAGTGCCTCTCCACAGTTTCCCTATATTCCACACTGACTCGAGTTGCTTTTTAAGGTGTCACTATAGATGACACTGATCCCAGTGGCTCCCTACGGTTTCGCTCTAGCCCACTCTGGCTCCAGCGGCTCTCGACGGATTCCCTTTAGCCCACACTGACTCCAGCGGCTCTCTACGGATTCCCAATAGACAACACTGACTCCAGTGGCTTTCTAGGTTTTCTCTATATCACACTCTGACTCCAGTGGTCTCAATGGTATGCCTATAGCTCATAATTCATCCAGTGCCTCTCCAAGGTTTCCCTATATTCCACACTGACTCCAGTTGCTTTCTAAGGTGTCCCTATAGATGACACTGACTCCAGTGGCTCTCTACGGTTTCGCTATAGCCCACACTGACTACAGTGGCTCTCTACGGATTCCCTATAGCCCACACTGACTCTAGTGGTTCTCTAAGGTTTCCCTATAGTCCACACTGACTCCAGCGGTTCTCTACGGTTTCTCTACATCCCCCACTGTCTCCAATCGATCTCTACGATTTCCCCATAGCCCACACTGACTCCAGCTGCTCTGTCCGGTTTCCCTATAGTCCGCACTGACTCCAGTTGCTTTCTAAGGTGTCCCTATAGCTGTTACTGACTCCAGTGGCTCTCAACGTTTTCACTATAGCCCACACTGACTCCGGTGGCACTCTACAGATTCCCTATAGACCACACTGACTCCAGTGGCTCTCTAAGGTGTCCCTATAGCCGACACTGACCCCAGTGGCTCGCAACGGTTTCGCTATAGCCCACACTGACTCTAGCGGCCCTCTACGGATTGCCGATAGCCCACACTGACTTCAGTGGCTCTCTAAGTTTTCGCTATATCTCACTCTGACTCCAGTGGTCTCAGTGGTATGCCTATAGCTCATATTGCGTCCAGTGCCTCTCTGCGGTTTCCCTATAGCCCACACTGACTCCACTGGCTCTCTAAGGTTTCTCTATATCTCACTCTGACTCCAGTGGTCTCAATGGTATGCCTATAGCCCATAATTCATCCAGTGCCTCTCCACGGTTTCCCTATATTCCACACTGACTCGAGTTGCTTTCTAAGGTGTCCCTACAGACGACACTGATCCCAGTGGCTCTCTACGGTTTCGCTATAGCGCACTCTGGCTCCAGCGGCTCTTGACGGATTCCCCATAGCCCACACTGTCTCCAGTGGCTCTCAAAGGTTTCCCTATAGCCCACACTGACTCCACTGCTTCTCTATGGTTTCTCTACATCCCCCACTGTCTCCAATGCCTCTCTACGATTTCCCGATAGCCCACACTGACTCCAGCGGCTCTGGCGGGTTTCCCTACAGTCCACACTGACTCCAGTACCTTTCTAAGGTGTCCCTATAGCCAACAATGACCCCAGTGGCTCTCAACGGTTTCACTATAGCCCACACTGTCTCCGGAGGCTCTCTAAGTTGTCCCAATAGCCGACACTGACCCCAATGACTGCCAACGGTTTCGCTATAGCCCACAATGACTCCAACGGCACTCTGCGGATTCCCGATAGCCCACACTGACTCCAGTGGCTCTCTAAGTTTTCTCTATATCTCACTCTGACTCCAGAGGTCTCAATGGTATGCCTATAGCTCATAATGCATGCAGTGCCTCTCCAAGGTTTCCCTATATTCCACACTGACTCCAGTTGCTTTCTAAGGTGTCCCTATAGACGACACTGACTCCAGTGGCTCTCTACGGTTTCGCAATAGCCCACACTGACTACAGCGGCTCTCTACGGATTCCCTATAGCCCACACTGACTCCAGTGGCTCTCTAAGGTTTCTCTATATCTCACTCTTACTCCTGTGGTCTCAATGGTATGCCTACAGCTCATCATGCATCCAGTGCCTCTCCACCGTTTCCCTATATTCCACCCTGACTCGAGTTGCTTTTTAAGGTGTTCCTATAGATGACACTGATCCCAGTGGCTCCCTACGGTTTCGCTGTAGCCCACTCTGGCTCCAGCGGCTCTCGACGGATTCCCTTTTGCCCACACTGACTCCAGTGGCTCTCTATGGATTCCCTATAGCCCACACTGACTCCAGTGGTTCTCTAAGGTTTCCCTATAGCCCACACTGACTCCAGTGGTTCTCTACGGTTTCTCTACATTGCCCAATGTCTCCAATCGATCTCTACGATTTCCCCATAGCCCACACTGACTCCAGCAGCTCTGTCCGGTTTCCCTATAGTCCACACTGACTCCAGGTGCTTTCTAAGGTGTCCCTATAGCCGTCACTGACTCCAGTGGCTCTCAACGTTTTCACTATAGCCCACACTGACTCCGGTGGCACTCTACAGATTCCCTATAGACCACACTGACTCCATTGGCTCTCTAAGGTGTCCCTATAGCAGACACTGACCCCAGTGGCTCTCAACGTTTTCACTATAGCCCACACTGACTCCGGTGGCACTCTACAGATTCCCTATAGACCACACTGACTCCATTGGCTCTCTAAGGTGTCCCTATAGCAGACACTGACCCCAGTGGCTCTCAAAGGTTTCGCTATAGCCAACACTGACTCCAGTGGCCCTCTACGTTTTCCCTATATCACACTCTGACTCCAGTGTTCTCAATGGTATGCCTATAGCTCATAATGCATGCAGTGCCTCTGCACGGTTTCCCTATATTCCCTATATACACTGACTCCAGTTGCTTTCTAAGGTGTCCCTATAGATGACGCTGACTCCAGTAGCTCTCTACGGTTTCGCTATAGTCCACACTGACTACAGAGGCTCTCTACGGATTCCCTATAGCCCACACTGACTCCAGTGGCCCTCTCGTTTTTCTCTATATCATACGCTGACTCCAGTGGTTCTCTGTACGTCCCCCACTGTCTCCAATCGATGTCTACGATTTCCCCATAGCCCACACTGACTCCAGCGGCTCTGTCCGGTTTCCCTATCGTCCACACTGACCCCAGTTGCTTTCTAAGGTGTCCCAATAGCCGTCACTGACTCCAGTGGCTCTCAACGCTTTCACTATAGCCCACAGTGACTCCGGTGGCACTCTGCAGATTCCCTATAGACCACACTGACTCCATTGGCTCTCTAAGGTGTCCCTATTGCAGACACTGACCCCAGTGGCTCTCAAAGGTTTCGCTATAGCCAACACTGACTCCAGTGGCCCTCTACGTTTTCCCTATATCACACTCTGACTCCAGTGTTCTCAATGGTATGCCTATAGCTCATAATGCATGCAGTGCCTCTGCACGGTTTCCCTATATTCCCTATATACACTGACTCCAGTTGCTTTCTAAGGTGTCCCTATAGATGACGCTGACTCCAGTAGCTCTCTACGGTTTCGCTATAGTCCACACTGACTACAGAGGCTCTCTACGGATTCCCTATAGCCCACACTGACTCCAGTGGCCCTCTCGTTTTTCTCTATATCATACGCTGACTCCAGTGGTTCTCTGTACGTCCCCCACTGTCTCCAATCGATGTCTACGATTTCCCCATAGCCCACACTGACTCCAGCGGCTCTGTCCGGTTTCCCTATCGTCCACACTGACCCCAGTTGCTTTCTAAGGTGTCCCAATAGCCGTCACTGACTCCAGTGGCTCTCAACGCTTTCACTATAGCCCACAGTGACTCCGGTGGCACTCTGCAGATACCCTATAGACCACACTGAATCCATTGGCTCTCTAAGGTGTCCCTATAGCCGACACTGACCCCGGCGGCTCTCAACGGTATTGCTATAGCCCACACTGACTCCAGCGGCTATCTACGGATTCCCGATAGCCCACACTGACTCCAGTGGCTCTCAAAGGTTTCCCTATAGCCCACACTGACTCCAGTGAGTCTCTACGGTTTCTCTAAATCCCGCACTGTCTCCATTCACTCTCTGCGATTTCCACATAGCGCACACTAACTCCAGCGGCTCTGTCCAGTTTCCCTGTAGTCCACAATGACTCCAGTTGCTTTCTAAGTTGTCCCTATAGCCGTCACTGACTCCAGTGGCTCTCAACGTTTTCACTGTAGCCCACACTGACTCCGGTGGCTCTCTACAGATTCCCTATAGCCAACACTGACTTATGTGGCTCTCTAAGGTGTCCCTATAGCCGACAATGTCCCCCGCGGCTCTCATCGGTATTGCTATAGCCCACACTGACTCCAGCGGCTCTCTACGGATTGCCGATAGCCCACACTGTCTCCAGTGGCTCTCAATGTTTTCACTATAGCCCACACTGACTCCGGTGGCTCTCTAAGGTGTCCCTATAGACGACACTGACCCCAGTGGCTCTCAACGGTTTCGCTATAGCCCACACTGATTCCAGCAGCTCTCTACGGATTCCCAATAGCCCACACTGACTCCAGTGGATCTCTAGGTTTTCTCTATATCACACTCTGACTCCAGTGGTCTCAATGGTATGCCTATAGCTCATAATTCATCCAGTGCCTCTCCAAGGTTTCCCTATATTCCACACTGACTCCAGTTGTTTTCTAAGGTGTCCCTATAGACGACACTGACTCCAGTGGCTCTCTACGGTTTCGCTATAGCGCACTTTGGCTCCAGTGACTCTCGACGGATTCCCCATAGCCCACACTGTCTCCAGTGGCTCTCAAAGTTTTCCCTATAGCCCACACTGACTCCAGTGGTTCTCTACGGTTTCTCTACATCCCCCACTGTCTCCAATCGATCTCTACGATTTCCCCACAGCCCACACTGACTCCAGCAGTTCTGTCCGGTTTCCCTATAGTCCACACTGACTCCAGATGCTTTCTAAGGTGTCCCTATAGCCGTCACTGACTCCAGTGGCTCTCAACGTTTTCACTATAGCCCACAGAGTCTGGTGGCACTCTACAGATTCCCGATAGCCCACACTGACTCCAGTGGCTCTCTAAGTTGTCCCTATAGCTGACACTGACCCCAGTGTCTCTCAACGGTTTCGCTATAGCCCACACTTTCTCCAGCGGCTCTCTACGGATTCCCTATAGCCCACACTGACTCCATTGGCTCTCTAAGTTTTCTCTATATCACACTCTGACTCCAGTGTTCTCAATGGGATGCCTATAGCTCATAATGCATCCAGTGCCTCTCTGCAGTTTCCCTAAAGCCCACACTGACTCCAGTGGCTCTCTAAGGTTTATCTATATCTCACTCTTACTCCAGTGGTCTCAATGGTATGCCTACAGCTCATCATACATCCAGTGCCTCTCCACAGTTTCCCTATATTCCACACTGACTCGAGTTGCTTTTTAAGGTGTCCCTATAGATGACACTGATCCCAGTGGCTCCCTACGGTTTCGCTATAGCCCACTCTGGCTCCAGCGGCTCTCGACGAATTCCCTTTAGCCCACACTGACTCCAGTGGCTCTCTAATGTTTCTCTATAGCCCACACTGAATCCAGTGGTTCTCTATGGTTTCTCTACATTCCCCACTGTCTCCAATGCCTCTCTACGATTTCCCGAAAGCCCACACTGACTCCAGTGGCTCTGGCCGGTTTCCCTAAAGTCCACACTGACTCCAGTTTCTTTCTACCGTGTCCCTATAGCCAACAATGACCCCAGTGGCTCTCAACGGTTTCGCTATAGCCCACACTGACTCCGGAGGATCTCGACAGATTCCCTATAGCCCACACTGACTTATGTGGCTCTCTAAGGTGTCCCTATAGACGACACTGACCTCAGTGGCTCTCAACGGTTTCGCTATAGCCCACACTGACTCCAGCGGCTCTCTACAGATTCCCAATAGCCCACACTGACTCCAGTGGCTCTCTAGGTTTTCTCTATATCACACTCTGACTCCAGTGGTCTCAATGGTATGCCTATAGCTCATAATTCATCCAGTGCCTCTCCAAGGTTTCCCTATATTCCACACTGACTCCAGTTGCTTTCTAAGGTGTCCCTATAGACGACACTGACTCCAGTGGCTCTCTACGGTTTCGCTATAGCCCACACTGTCTCCAATCGATCTCTACGATTTCCCCATAGCCCACACTGACTCCAGCAGCTCTGTCCGGTTTCCCTATAGTCCACACGGACTCCAGATGCTTTCTAAGGTGTCCTTATAGCCGTCACTGACTCCAGTGGCTCTCAACGTTTTCACTATAGCCCACACTGTGTCCGGTGGCACTCTACAGATTCCCTATAGCCCACACTGACTCCAGTGGCTCTCTAAGTTGTCCCTATAGCCGACACTGACCCCAGTGGCTCTCAACGGTTTCGCTATAGCCAACACTGACTCCAGTGGCCCTCTAAGTTTTCCCTATATCACACTCTGACTCCAGTGTTCTCAATGGTATGCCTATAGCTCATAATGCATGCAGTGCCTCTGCACGGTTTCCCTATATTCCACACTGACTCCAGTTGCTTTCTAAGGTGTCCCTATAGACGACACTGACTCCAGTAGCTCTCTACGGTTTCGCTATAGTCCACACTGACTACAGAGGCTCTCTACGGATTCCCTATAGCCCACACTAACTCCAGTGGTCCTCTCGTTTTTCTCTATATCATACGCTGACTCCAGTGGTTCTCTACGGTTTCTGTACGTCCCCCACTGTCTCCAATCGATGTCTACGATTTCCCCATAGCCCACACTGACTCCAGCGGCTCTGTCCGGTTTCCCTATAGTGCACACTGACCCCAGTTGCTTTCTAAGGTGTCCCAATAGCCGTCACTGACTCCAGTGGCTCTCAACGCTTTCACTATAGCCCACAGTGACTCCGGTGGCACTCTACAGATTCCCTATAGACCACACTGAATCCATTGGCTCTCTAAGGTGTCCCTATAGCCGACACTGACCCCAGCAGCTCTCAACGGTATTGCTATAGCCCACACTGACTCCAGCGGCTATCTACGGATTCCCGATAGCCCACACTGACTCCAGTGGCTCTCAAAGGTTTCCCTATAGCCCACACTGACTCCAGTGAGTCTCTACGGTTTCTCTAAATCCCGCACTGTCTCCAATCACTCTTTACGATTTCCACATAGCGCACACTGACTCCAGCGGCTCTGTCCGGTTTCCCTGCAGTCCACAATGATTCCAGTTGCTTTCTAAGTTGTCCCTATAGCCGTCACTGACTCCAGTGTCTCTCAACGTTTTCACTGTAGCCCACACTGACTCCGGTGGCTCTCTACAGATTCCCTATAGCCAACACTGACTTATGTGGCTCTCTAAGGTGTCCCTATAGCCGACAATGACCCCCGCGGCTCTCATCGGTATTGCTATAGCCCACACTGACTCCAGCGGCTCTCTACGGATTCCCGATGGCCCACACTGTCTCCAGTGGCTCTCAATGTTTTCACTATAGCCCACACTGACTCCGGTGGCTCTCTACAGATTCCCTATAGCCCACACTGACTTATGTGGCTCTCTAAGGTGTCCCTATAGACGACACTGACCCCAGTGGCTCTCAACGGTTTCGCTATATTCCACACTGATTCCAGCGGCTCTCTACGGATTCCCAATAGCCCACACTGACTCCAGTGGATCTCTAGGTTTTCTCTATATCACACTCTGACTCCAGTGGTCTCAATGGTATGCCTATAGCTCATAATTCATCTAGTGCCTCTCCAAGGTTTCCCTATATTCCACACTGACTCCAGTTGCTTTCTAAGGTGTCCCTATAGACGACACTGACTCCAGTGGCTCTCTACGGTTTCGCTATAGCGCACTTTGGCTCCAGTGACTCTCGACGGATTCCCCATAGCCCACACTGTCTCCAGTGGCTCTCAAAGGTTTCCCTATAGCCCACACTGACTCCAGTGGTTCTCTACGGTTTCTCTACATCCCCCACTGTCTCCAATCGATCTCTACGATTTCCCCATAGCCCACACTGACTCCAGCAGCTCTGTCCGGTTTCCCTATAGTCCACACTGACTCCAGATGCTTTCTAAGGTGTCCCTATAGCCGTCACTGACTCCAGTGGCTCTCAACGTTTTCACTATAGCCCACAGAGTCCGGTGGCACTCTACAGATTCCCGATAGCCCACACTGACTCCAGTGGCTCTCTAAGTTGTCCCTATAGCCGACACTGACCCCAGTGGCTCTCAACGGTTTCGCTATAGCCCACACTGACTCCAGCGGCTCTCTACGGATTCCCGATAGCCCACACTGACTCCATTGGCTCTCTAAGTTTTCTCTATATCACACTCTGACTCCAGTTTTATCAATGGGATGCCTATAGCTCATAATGCATCCAGTGCCTCTCTGCAGTTTCCCTAAAGCCCACACTGACTCCAGTGTCTCTCTAAGGTTTCTCTATATCTCACTCTTACTCCAGTGGTCTCAATGGTATGCCTACAGCTCATCATGCATCCAGTGCCTCTCCACAGTTTCCCTATATTCCACACTGACTCGAGTTGCTTTTTAAGGTGTCCCTATAGATGACACTGATCCCAGTGGCTCCCTACGGTTTCGCTCTAGCCCACTCTGGCTCCAGCGGCTCTCGACGGATTCCCTTTAGCCCACACTGACTCCAGTGGCTCTCTATGGTTTCTCTACATTCCCCACTGTCTCCAATGCCTCTCTACGATTTCCCGATAGCCCACACTGACTCCAGTGGCTCTGGCCGGTTTCCCTAAAGTCCACACTGACTCCAGTTTTTTTCTAACGTGTCCCTATAGCCAACAATGACCCCAGTGGCTCTCAACGTTTTCGCTATAGCCCACACTGACTCCGGAGGCTCTCGACAGATTCCCTATAGCCCACACTGACTTATGTAGCTCTCTAAGGTGTCCCTATAGACGACCCTGACCCCAGTGGCTCTCAACGGTTTCGCTATAGCCCACTCTGACTCCAGCGGCTCTCTACGGATTCCCAATAGCCCACACTGACTCCAGTGGCTCTCTAGGTTTTCTCTATATCACACTCTGTCTCCAGTGGTCTCAATGGTATGCCTATAGCTTATAATTCATCCAGTGCCTCTCTAAGGTTTCCCTATATTCCACACTGGCTCCAGTTGCTTTCTAACGTGTCCCTATAGACGACACTGACTCCAGTGGCTCGCTACGGTTTTGCTATAGCCCACACTGACTACAGCGGCTCTCTACGGATTCCCTATAGACCACACTGACTCCAGTGGCTCTCTAAGGTGTCCCTATAGCCGACACTGACCCCAGTGGCTCTCAACGGTTTCACTATAGCCCACACTGACTCTAGCGGCCCTCTACGGATTGCCGATAGCCCACACTGACTTCAGTGGCTCTCTAAGTTTTCTCTATATCTCACTCTGACTCCAGTGGTCTCAGTGGTATGCCTATAGCTCATATTGCGTCCAGTGCCTCTCTGCGGTTTCCCTATAGCCCACACTGACTCCACTGGCTCTCTAAGGTTTCTCTATATCTCACTCTGACTCCAGTGGTCTCAATGGTATGCCTATAGCCCATAATTCATCCAGTGCCTCTCCACGGTTTCCCTATATTCCACACTGACTCGAGTTGCTTTCTAAGGTGACCCTATAGACGACACTGATCCCAGTGGCTCTCTAATGTTTCGCTATAGCGCACTCTGGCTCCAGCGGCTCTCGACGGATTCCCCATAGCCCACACTGTCTCCAGTGGCTCTCAAAGGTTTCCCTATAGCCCACACTGACTCCACTGCTTCTCTATGGTTTCTCTACATCCCCCACTGTCTCCAATGCCTCTCTATGATTTCCTGATAGCCCACACTGACTCCAGTGGCTCTGGACGGTTTCCCTACAGTCCACACAGACTCCAGTACCTTTCTAAGGTGTCCCTATAGCCAACAATGACCCCAGTGGCTCTCAACGGTTTCACTATAGCCCACACTGACTCCGGAGGCTCTCTAAGTTGTCCCAATAGCCGACACTGACCCCAATGACTGCCAGCGGTTTCGCTATAGCCCACAATGACTCCAACGGCACTCTGCGGATTCCCGATAGCCCACACTGACTCCAGTGGCTCTCTAAGTTTTCTCTATATCTCACTCTGACTCCAGAGGTCTCAATGGTATGCCTATAGCTCATAATGCATGCAGTGCCTCTCCAAGGTTTCCCTATATTCCACACTGACTCCAGTTGCTTTCTAAGGTGTCCCTATAGACGACACTGACTCCAGTGGCTCTCTACGGTTTCGCTATAGCCCACACTGACTACAGCGGCTCTCTACGGATTCCCTATAGCCCACACTGACTCTAGTGGTTCTCTAAGGTTTCCCTATAGCCCACACTGACTCCAGTGTTTCTCTACGGTTTCTCTACATCCCCCACTGTCTCCAATCGATCTCTACGATTTCCCCATAGCCCACACTGACTCCAGCAGCTCTGCCAGGTTTCCCTATAGTCCACACTGACTCCAGATGCTTTCTAAGCTGTCCCTATAGCCGTCAATGACTCCAGTGGCTCTCAACGTTTTCACTATAGCCCACACTGAGTCCGGTGGCACTCTACAGATTCCCTATAGCCCACACTGACTCCAGTGGCTCTCTACGTTGTCCCTATAGCCGACACTGACCCCAGTGGCTCTCAACGGTTTCGCTATAGCCCACACTGACTCCAGCTGCTGTCTACGGATTCCCGATGACCCACACTGACTCCATTGGCTCTCTAAGTTTTCTCTATATCACACTCTGACTCCAGTGGTCTCAATGGTATGCCTATAGCTCATAATGCATCCAGTGGCTCTCTGCAGCTTCCCTAAAGCCCACACGGACTCCAGTGGCTCTCTAAGGTTTCTCTATATCTCACTCTTACTCCAGTGGTCTCAATGGTATGCCTACAGCTCATCATGCATCCAGTGCCTCTCCACAGTTTCCCTATATTCCACACTGACTCGAGTTGCTTTTTAAGGTGTCACTATAGATGACACTGATCCCAGTGGCTCCCTACGGTTTCGCTCTAGCCCACTCTGGCTCCAGCGGCTCTCGACGGATTCCCTTTAGCCCACACTGACTCCAGCGGCTCTCTACGGATTCCCAATAGACAACACTGACTCCAGTGGCTTTCTAGGTTTTCTCTATATCACACTCTGACTCCAGTGGTCTCAATGGTATGCCTATAGCTCATAATTCATCCAGTGCCTCTCCAAGGTTTCCCTATATTCCACACTGACTCCAGTTGCTTTCTAAGGTGTCCCTATAGATGACACTGACTCCAGTGGCTCTCTACGGTTTCGCTATAGCCCACACTGACTACAGTGGCTCTCTACGGATTCCCTATAGCCCACACTGACTCTAGTGGTTCTCTAAGGTTTCCCTATAGCCCACACTGACTCCAGCGGTTCTCTACGGTTTCTCTACATCCCCCACTGTCTCCAATCGATCTCTACGATTTCCCCATAGCCCACACTGACTCCAGCTGCTCTGTCCGGTTTCCCTATAGTCCGCACTGACTCCAGTTGCTTTCTAAGGTGTCCCTATAGCTGTTACTGACTCCAGTGGCTCTCAACGTTTTCACTATAGCCCACACTGACTCCGGTGGCACTCTACAGATTCCCTATAGACCACACTGACTCCAGTGGCTCTCTAAGGTGTCCCTATAGCCGACACTGACCCCAGTGGCTCTCAACGGTTTCGCTATAGCCCACACTGACTCTAGCGGCCCTCTACGGATTGCCGATAGCCCACACTGACTTCAGTGGCTCTCTAAGTTTTCGCTATATCTCACTCTGACTCCAGTGGTCTCAGTGGTATGCCTATAGCTCATATTGCGTCCAGTGCCTCTCTGCGGTTTCCCTATAGCCCACACTGACTCCACTGGCTCTCTAAGGTTTCTCTATATCTCACTCTGACTCCAGTGGTCTCAATGGTATGCCTATAGCCCATAATTCATCCAGTGCCTCTCCACGGTTTCCCTATATTCCACACTGACTCGAGTTGCTTTCTAAGGTGTCCCTACAGACGACACTGATCCCAGTGGCTCTCTACGGTTTCGCTATAGCGCACTCTGGCTCCAGCGGCTCTTGACGGATTCCCCATAGCCCACACTGTCTCCAGTGGCTCTCAAAGGTTTCCCTATAGCCCACACTGACTCCACTGCTTCTCTATGGTTTCTCTACATCCCCCACTGTCTCCAATGCCTCTCTACGATTTCCCGATAGCCCACACTGACTCCAGCGGCTCTGGCGGGTTTCCCTACAGTCCACACTGACTCCAGTACCTTTCTAAGGTGTCCCTATAGCCAACAATGACCCCAGTGGCTCTCAACGGTTTCACTATAGCCCACACTGTCTCCGGAGGCTCTCTAAGTTGTCCCAATAGCCGACACTGACCCCAATGACTGCCAACGGTTTCGCTATAGCCCACAATGACTCCAACGGCACTCTGCGGATTCCCGATAGCCCACACTGACTCCAGTGGCTCTCTAAGTTTTCTCTATATCTCACTCTGACTCCAGAGGTCTCAATGGTATGCCTATAGCTCATAATGCATGCAGTGCCTCTCCAAGGTTTCCCTATATTCCACACTGACTCCAGTTGCTTTCTAAGGTGTCCCTATAGACGACACTGACTCCAGTGGCTCTCTACGGTTTCGCAATAGCCCACACTGACTACAGCGGCTCTCTACGGATTCCCTATAGCCCACACTGACTCCAGTGGCTCTCTAAGGTTTCTCTATATCTCACTCTTACTCCTGTGGTCTCAATGGTATGCCTACAGCTCATCATGCATCCAGTGCCTCTCCACCGTTTCCCTATATTCCACCCTGACTCGAGTTGCTTTTTAAGGTGTTCCTATAGATGACACTGATCCCAGTGGCTCCCTACGGTTTCGCTGTAGCCCACTCTGGCTCCAGCGGCTCTCGACGGATTCCCTTTTGCCCACACTGACTCCAGTGGCTCTCTAATGTTTCCCTATAGCCCACACTGAATCCAGTGGTTCTCTATGGTTTCTCTACATCCCCCACTGTCTCCAATGCCTCTCTACGATTTCCCGATAGCCCACACTGACTCCAGTGGCTCTGGCCGGTTTCCCTCAAGTCCACACTCACTCCAGTTTCTTTCTAACGTGTCCCTATAGCCAACAATGACCCCAGTGGCTCTCAACGTTTTCAGTATAGCCCACACTGACTCCGGTCGCACTCTACAGATTCCCTATAGACCACACTGACTCCAGTGGCTCTCTAAGGTGTCCCTATAGCCGACACTGACCTCAGTGGCTCTCAACGGTTTCGCTATAGCTCACACTGACTCTAGCGGCCCTCTACGGATTGCCGATAGCCCACACTGACTTCAGTGGCTCTCTAAGTTTTCTCTATATCTCACTCTGACTCCAGTGGTCTCAGTGGTATGCCTATAGCTCATATTGCGTCCAGTGCCTCTCTGCGGTTTCCCTATAGCCCACACTGACTCCACTGGCTCTCTAAGTTTTCTCTATATCTCACTCTGACTCCAGTGGTCTCAATGGTATGCCTATAGCCCATAATTCATCCAGTGCCTCTCCACGGTTTCCCTATATTCCACACTGACTCGAGTTGCTTTCTAAGGTGTCCCTATAGACGACACTGATCCCAGTGGCTTTCTACGGTTTCGCTATAGCGCACTCTGGCTCCAGCGGCTCTCGACGGATTCCCCTTAGACCACACTGTCTCCAGTGGCTCTCAAAGGTTTCCCTATAGCCCACACTGACTCCAGTGGCTCTCTAAGTTTTCTCTATATCTCACTCTGACTCCAGAGGTTTCAATGGTATGCCTATAGCTCATAATGCATGCAGTGCCTCTCCAAGGTTTCCCTATATTCCACACTGACTCCAGTTGCTTTCTAAGGTGTCCCTATAGACGACACTGACTCCAGTGGCTCTCTACGGTTTCGCAATAGCCCACACTGACTACAGCGGCTCTCTACGGATTCCCTATAGCCCACACTGACTCCAGTGGCTCTCTAAGGTTTCTCTATATCTCACTCTTACTCCAGTGGTCTCAATGGTATGCCTACAGCTCATCATACATCCAGTGCCTCTCCACAGTTTCCCTATATTCCACACTGACTCGAGTTGCTTTTTAAGGTGTCCCTATAGATGACACTGATCCCAGTGGCTCCCTACGGTTTCGCTATAGCCCACTCTGGCTCCAGCGGCTCTCGACGAATTCCCTTTAGCCCACACTGACTCCAGTGGCTCTCTAATGTTTCTCTATAGCCCACACTGAATCCAGTGGTTCTCTATGGTTTCTCTACATTCCCCACTGTCTCCAATGCCTCTCTACGATTTCCCGAAAGCCCACACTGACTCCAGTGGCTCTGGCCGGTTTCCCTAAAGTCCACACTGACTCCAGTTTCTTTCTACCGTGTCCCTATAGCCAACAATGACCCCAGTGGCTCTCAACGGTTTCGCTATAGCCCACACTGACTCCGGAGGATCTCGACAGATTCCCTATAGCCCACACTGACTTATGTGGCTCTCTAAGGTGTCCCTATAGACGACACTGACCCCAGTGGCTCTCAACGGTTTCGCTATAGCCCACACTGACTCCAGCGGCTCTCTACAGATTCCCAATAGCCCACACTGACTCCAGTGGCTCTCTAGGTTTTCTCTATATCACACTCTGACTCCAGTGGTCTCAATGGTATGCCTATAGCTCATAATTCATCCAGTGCCTCTCCAAGGTTTCCCTATATTCCACACTGACTCCAGTTGCTTTCTAAGGTGTCCCTATAGACGACACTGACTCCAGTGGCTCTCTACGGTTTCGCTATAGCCCACACTGTCTCCAATCGATCTCTACGATTTCCCCATAGCCCACACTGACTCCAGCAGCTCTGTCCGGTTTCCCTATAGTCCACACGGACTCCAGATGCTTTCTAAGGTGTCCTTATAGCCGTCACTGACTCCAGTGGCTCTCAACGTTTTCACTATAGCCCACACTGTGTCCGGTGGCACTCTACAGATTCCCTATAGCCCACACTGACTCCAGTGGCTCTCTAAGTTGTCCCTATAGCCGACACTGACCCCAGTGGCTCTCAACGGTTTCGCTATAGCCAACACTGACTCCAGTGGCCCTCTAAGTTTTCCCTATATCACACTCTGACTCCAGTGTTCTCAATGGTATGCCTATAGCTGATAATGCATGCAGTGCCTCTGCACGGTTTCCCTATATTCCACACTGACTCCAGTTGCTTTCTAAGGTGTCCCTATAGACGACACTGACTCCAGTGGCTCTCTACGGTTTCGCTATAGTCCACACTGACTACAGAGGCTCTCTACGGATTCCCTATAGCCCACACTAACTCCAGTGGTCCTCTCGTTTTTCTCTATATCATACGCTGACTCCAGTGGTTCTCTACGGTTTCTGTACGTCCCCCACTGTCTCCAATCGATGTCTACGATTTCCCCATAGCCCACACTGACTCCAGCGGCTCTGTCCGGTTTCCCTATAGTGCACACTGACCCCAGTTGCTTTCTAAGGTGTCCCAATAGCCGTCACTGACTCCAGTGGCTCTCAACGCTTTCACTATAGCCCACAGTGACTCCGGTGGCACTCTACAGATTCCCTATAGACCACACTGAATCCATTGGCTCTCTAAGGTGTCCCTATAGCCGACACTGACCCCAGCAGCTCTCAACGGTATTGCTATAGCCCACACTGACTCCAGCGGCTATCTACGGATTCCCGATAGCCCACACTGACTCCAGTGGCTCTCAAAGGTTTCCCTATAGCCCACACTGACTCCAGTGAGTCTCTACGGTTTCTCTAAATCCCGCACTGTCTCCAATCACTCTTTACGATTTCCACATAGCGCACACTGACTCCAGCGGCTCTGTCCGGTTTCCCTGCAGTCCACAATGATTCCAGTTGCTTTCTAAGTTGTCCCTATAGCCGTCACTGACTCCAGTGTCTCTCAACGTTTTCACTGTAGCCCACACTGACTCCGGTGGCTCTCTACAGATTCCCTATAGCCAACACTGACTTATGTGGCTCTCTAAGGTGTCCCTATAGCCGACAATGACCCCCGCGGCTCTCATCGGTATTGCTATAGCCCACACTGACTCCAGCGGCTCTCTACGGATTCCCGATGGCCCACACTGTCTCCAGTGGCTCTCAATGTTTTCACTATAGCCCACACTGACTCCGGTGGCTCTCTACAGATTCCCTATAGCCCACACTGACTTATGTGGCTCTCTAAGGTGTCCCTATAGACGACACTGACCCCAGTGGCTCTCAACGGTTTCGCTATATTCCACACTGATTCCAGCGGCTCTCTACGGATTCCCAATAGCCCACACTGACTCCAGTGGATCTCTAGGTTTTCTCTATATCACACTCTGACTCCAGTGGTCTCAATGGTATGCCTATAGCTCATAATTCATCTAGTGCCTCTCCAAGGTTTCCCTATATTCCACACTGACTCCAGTTGCTTTCTAAGGTGTCCCTATAGACGACACTGACTCCAGTGGCTCTCTACGGTTTCGCTATAGCGCACTTTGGCTCCAGTGACTCTCGACGGATTCCCCATAGCCCACACTGTCTCCAGTGGCTCTCAAAGGTTTCCCTATAGCCCACACTGACTCCAGTGGTTCTCTACGGTTTCTCTACATCCCCCACTGTCTCCAATCGATCTCTACGATTTCCCCATAGCCCACACTGACTCCAGCAGCTCTGTCCGGTTTCCCTATAGTCCACACTGACTCCAGATGCTTTCTAAGGTGTCCCTATAGCCGTCACTGACTCCAGTGGCTCTCAACGTTTTCACTATAGCCCACAGAGTCCGGTGGCACTCTACAGATTCCCGATAGCCCACACTGACTCCAGTGGCTCTCTAAGTTGTCCCTATAGCCGACACTGACCCCAGTGGCTCTCTACGGTTTCGCTATAGCCCACACTGACTACAGCGGCTCTCTACGGATTCCCTATAGCCCACACTGACTCTAGTGGTTCTCTAAGGTTTCCCTATAGCCCACACTGACTCCAGTGTTTCTCTACGGTTTCTCTACATCCCCCACTGTCTCCAATCGATCTCTACGATTTCCCCATAGCCCACACTGACTCCAGCAGCTCTGCCAGGTTTCCCTATAGTCCACACTGACTCCAGATGCTTTCTAAGCTGTCCCTATAGCCGTCACTGACTCCAGTGGCTCTCAACGTTTTCACTATAGCCCACACTGAGTCCGGTGGCACTCTACAGATTCCCTATAGCCCACACTGACTCCAGTGGCTCTCTACGTTGTCCCTATAGCCGACACTGACCCCAGTGGCTCTCAACGGTTTCGCTATAGCCCACACTGACTCCAGCTGCTGTCTACGGATTCCCGATAGCCCACACTGACTCCATTGGCTCTCTAAGTTTTCTCTATATCACACTCTGACTCCAGTGGTCTCAATGGTATGCCTATAGCTCATAATGCATCCAGTGGCTCTCTGCAGCTTCCCTAAAGCCCACACGGACTCCAGTGGCTCTCTAAGGTTTCTCTATATCTCACTCTTACTCCAGTGGTCTCAATGGTATGCCTACAGCTCATCATGCATCCAGTGCCTCTCCACAGTTTCCCTATATTCCACACTGACTCGAGTTGCTTTTTAAGGTGTCACTATAGATGACACTGATCCCAGTGGCTCCCTACGGTTTCGCTCTAGCCCACTCTGGCTCCAGCGGCTCTCGACGGATTCCCTTTAGCCCACACTGACTCCAGCGGCTCTCTACGGATTCCCAATAGACAACACTGACTCCAGTGGCTTTCTAGGTTTTCTCTATATCACACTCTGACTCCAGTGGTCTCAATGGTATGCCTATAGCTCATAATTCATCCAGTGCCTCTCCAAGGTTTCCCTATATTCCACACTGACTCCAGTTGCTTTCTAAGGTGTCCCTATAGATGACACTGACTCCAGTGGCTCTCTACGGTTTCGCTATAGCCCACACTGACTACAGTGGCTCTCTACGGATTCCCTATAGCCCACACTGACTCTAGTGGTTCTCTAAGGTTTCCCTATAGCCCACACTGACTCCAGCGGTTCTCTACGGTTTCTCTACATCCCCCACTGTCTCCAATCGATCTCTACGATTTCCCCATAGCCCACACTGACTCCAGCTGCTCTGTCCGGTTTCCCTATAGTCCGCACTGACTCCAGTTGCTTTCTAAGGTGTCCCTATAGCTGTTACTGACTCCAGTGGCTCTCAACGTTTTCACTATAGCCCACACTGACTCCGGTGGCACTCTACAGATTCCCTATAGACCACACTGACTCCAGTGGCTCTCTAAGGTGTCCCTATAGCCGACACTGACCCCAGTGGCTCTCAACGGTTTCGCTATAGCCCACACTGACTCTAGCGGCCCTCTACGGATTGCCGATAGCCCACACTGACTTCAGTGGCTCTCTAAGTTTTCGCTATATCTCACTCTGACTCCAGTGGTCTCAGTGGTATGCCTATAGCTCATATTGCGTCCAGTGCCTCTCTGCGGTTTCCCTATAGCCCACACTGACTCCACTGGCTCTCTAAGGTTTCTCTATATCTCACTCTGACTCCAGTGGTCTCAATGGTATGCCTATAGCCCATAATTCATCCAGTGCCTCTCCACGGTTTCCCTATATTCCACACTGACTCGAGTTGCTTTCTAAGGTGTCCCTACAGACGACACTGATCCCAGTGGCTCTCTACGGTTTCGCTATAGCGCACTCTGGCTCCAGCGGCTCTTGACGGATTCCCCATAGCCCACACTGTCTCCAGTGGCTCTCAAAGGTTTCCCTATAGCCCACACTGACTCCACTGCTTCTCTATGGTTTCTCTACATCCCCCACTGTCTCCAATGCCTCTCTACGATTTCCCGATAGCCCACACTGACTCCAGCGGCTCTGGCGGGTTTCCCTACAGTCCACACTGACTCCAGTACCTTTCTAAGGTGTCCCTATAGCCAACAATGACCCCAGTGGCTCTCAACGGTTTCACTATAGCCCACACTGTCTCCGGAGGCTCTCTAAGTTGTCCCAATAGCCGACACTGACCCCAATGACTGCCAACGGTTTCGCTATAGCCCACAATGACTCCAACGGCACTCTGCGGATTCCCGATAGCCCACACTGACTCCAGTGGCTCTCTAAGTTTTCTCTATATCTCACTCTGACTCCAGAGGTCTCAATGGTATGCCTATAGCTCATAATGCATGCAGTGCCTCTCCAAGGTTTCCCTATATTCCACACTGACTCCAGTTGCTTTCTAAGGTGTCCCTATAGACGACACTGACTCCAGTGGCTCTCTACGGTTTCGCAATAGCCCACACTGACTACAGCGGCTCTCTACGGATTCCCTATAGCCCACACTGACTCCAGTGGCTCTCTAAGGTTTCTCTATATCTCACTCTTACTCCTGTGGTCTCAATGGTATGCCTACAGCTCATCATGCATCCAGTGCCTCTCCACCGTTTCCCTATATTCCACCCTGACTCGAGTTGCTTTTTAAGGTGTTCCTATAGATGACACTGATCCCAGTGGCTCCCTACGGTTTCGCTGTAGCCCACTCTGGCTCCAGCGGCTCTCGACGGATTCCCTTTTGCCCACACTGACTCCAGTGGCTCTCTAATGTTTCCCTATAGCCCACACTGAATCCAGTGGTTCTCTATGGTTTCTCTACATCCCCCACTGTCTCCAATGCCTCTCTACGATTTCCCGATAGCCCACACTGACTCCAGTGGCTCTGGCCGGTTTCCCTCAAGTCCACACTCACTCCAGTTTCTTTCTAACGTGTCCCTATAGCCAACAATGACCCCAGTGGCTCTCAACGTTTTCAGTATAGCCCACACTGACTCCGGTCGCACTCTACAGATTCCCTATAGACCACACTGACTCCAGTGGCTCTCTAAGGTGTCCCTATAGCCGACACTGACCTCAGTGGCTCTCAACGGTTTCGCTATAGCTCACACTGACTCTAGCGGCCCTCTACGGATTGCCGATAGCCCACACTGACTTCAGTGGCTCTCTAAGTTTTCTCTATATCTCACTCTGACTCCAGTGGTCTCAGTGGTATGCCTATAGCTCATATTGCGTCCAGTGCCTCTCTGCGGTTTCCCTATAGCCCACACTGACTCCACTGGCTCTCTAAGTTTTCTCTATATCTCACTCTGACTCCAGTGGTCTCAATGGTATGCCTATAGCCCATAATTCATCCAGTGCCTCTCCACGGTTTCCCTATATTCCACACTGACTCGAGTTGCTTTCTAAGGTGTCCCTATAGACGACACTGATCCCAGTGGCTTTCTACGGTTTCGCTATAGCGCACTCTGGCTCCAGCGGCTCTCGACGGATTCCCCTTAGACCACACTGTCTCCAGTGGCTCTCAAAGGTTTCCCTATAGCCCACACTGACTCCAGTGGCTCTCTAAGTTTTCTCTATATCTCACTCTGACTCCAGAGGTTTCAATGGTATGCCTATAGCTCATAATGCATGCAGTGCCTCTCCAAGGTTTCCCTATATTCCACACTGACTCCAGTTGCTTTCTAAGGTGTCCCTATAGACGACACTGACTCCAGTGGCTCTCTACGGTTTCGCAATAGCCCACACTGACTACAGCGGCTCTCTACGGATTCCCTATAGCCCACACTGACTCCAGTGGCTCTCTAAGGTTTCTCTATATCTCACTCTTACTCCAGTGGTCTCAATGGTATGCCTACAGCTCATCATACATCCAGTGCCTCTCCACAGTTTCCCTATATTCCACACTGACTCGAGTTGCTTTTTAAGGTGTCCCTATAGATGACACTGATCCCAGTGGCTCCCTACGGTTTCGCTATAGCCCACTCTGGCTCCAGCGGCTCTCGACGAATTCCCTTTAGCCCACACTGACTCCAGTGGCTCTCTAATGTTTCTCTATAGCCCACACTGAATCCAGTGGTTCTCTATGGTTTCTCTACATTCCCCACTGTCTCCAATGCCTCTCTACGATTTCCCGAAAGCCCACACTGACTCCAGTGGCTCTGGCCGGTTTCCCTAAAGTCCACACTGACTCCAGTTTCTTTCTACCGTGTCCCTATAGCCAACAATGACCCCAGTGGCTCTCAACGGTTTCGCTATAGCCCACACTGACTCCGGAGGATCTCGACAGATTCCCTATAGCCCACACTGACTTATGTGGCTCTCTAAGGTGTCCCTATAGACGACACTGACCCCAGTGGCTCTCAACGGTTTCGCTATAGCCCACACTGACTCCAGCGGCTCTCTACAGATTCCCAATAGCCCACACTGACTCCAGTGGCTCTCTAGGTTTTCTCTATATCACACTCTGACTCCAGTGGTCTCAATGGTATGCCTATAGCTCATAATTCATCCAGTGCCTCTCCAAGGTTTCCCTATATTCCACACTGACTCCAGTTGCTTTCTAAGGTGTCCCTATAGACGACACTGACTCCAGTGGCTCTCTACGGTTTCGCTATAGCCCACACTGTCTCCAATCGATCTCTACGATTTCCCCATAGCCCACACTGACTCCAGCAGCTCTGTCCGGTTTCCCTATAGTCCACACGGACTCCAGATGCTTTCTAAGGTGTCCTTATAGCCGTCACTGACTCCAGTGGCTCTCAACGTTTTCACTATAGCCCACACTGTGTCCGGTGGCACTCTACAGATTCCCTATAGCCCACACTGACTCCAGTGGCTCTCTAAGTTGTCCCTATAGCCGACACTGACCCCAGTGGCTCTCAACGGTTTCGCTATAGCCAACACTGACTCCAGTGGCCCTCTAAGTTTTCCCTATATCACACTCTGACTCCAGTGTTCTCAATGGTATGCCTATAGCTGATAATGCATGCAGTGCCTCTGCACGGTTTCCCTATATTCCACACTGACTCCAGTTGCTTTCTAAGGTGTCCCTATAGACGACACTGACTCCAGTGGCTCTCTACGGTTTCGCTATAGTCCACACTGACTACAGAGGCTCTCTACGGATTCCCTATAGCCCACACTAACTCCAGTGGCCCTCTCGTTTTTCTCTATATCATACGCTGACTCCAGTGGTTCTCTACGGTTTCTGTACGTCCCCCACTGTCTCCAATCGATGTCTACGATTTCCCCATAGCCCACACTGACTCCAGCGGCTCTGTCCGGTTTCCCTATAGTGCACACTGACCCCAGTTGCTTTCTAAGGTGTCCCAATAGCCGTCACTGACTCCAGTGGCTCTCAACGCTTTCACTATAGCCCACAGTGACTCCGGTGGCACTCTACAGATTCCCTATAGACCACACTGAATCCATTGGCTCTCTAAGGTGTCCCTATAGCCGACACTGACCCCAGCAGCTCTCAACGGTATTGCTATAGCCCACACTGACTCCAGCGGCTATCTACGGATTCCCGATAGCCCACACTGACTCCAGTGGCTCTCAAAGGTTTCCCTATAGCCCACACTGACTCCAGTGAGTCTCTACGGTTTCTCTAAATCCCGCACTGTCTCCAATCACTCTTTACGATTTCCACATAGCGCACACTGACTCCAGCGGCTCTGTCCGGTTTCCCTGCAGTCCACAATGATTCCAGTTGCTTTCTAAGTTGTCCCTATAGCCGTCACTGACTCCAGTGTCTCTCAACGTTTTCACTGTAGCCCACACTGACTCCGGTGGCTCTCTACAGATTCCCTATAGCCAACACTGACTTATGTGGCTCTCTAAGGTGTCCCTATAGCCGACAATGACCCCCGCGGCTCTCATCGGTATTGCTATAGCCCACACTGACTCCAGCGGCTCTCTACGGATTCCCGATGGCCCACACTGTCTCCAGTGGCTCTCAATGTTTTCACTATAGCCCACACTGACTCCGGTGGCTCTCTACAGATTCCCTATAGCCCACACTGACTTATGTGGCTCTCTAAGGTGTCCCTATAGACGACACTGACCCCAGTGGCTCTCAACGGTTTCGCTATATTCCACACTGATTCCAGCGGCTCTCTACGGATTCCCAATAGCCCACACTGACTCCAGTGGATCTCTAGGTTTTCTCTATATCACACTCTGACTCCAGTGGTCTCAATGGTATGCCTATAGCTCATAATTCATCTAGTGCCTCTCCAAGGTTTCCCTATATTCCACACTGACTCCAGTTGCTTTCTAAGGTGTCCCTATAGACGACACTGACTCCAGTGGCTCTCTACGGTTTCGCTATAGCGCACTTTGGCTCCAGTGACTCTCGACGGATTCCCCATAGCCCACACTGTCTCCAGTGGCTCTCAAAGGTTTCCCTATAGCCCACACTGACTCCAGTGGTTCTCTACGGTTTCTCTACATCCCCCACTGTCTCCAATCGATCTCTACGATTTCCCCATAGCCCACACTGACTCCAGCAGCTCTGTCCGGTTTCCCTATAGTCCACACTGACTCCAGATGCTTTCTAAGGTGTCCCTATAGCCGTCACTGACTCCAGTGGCTCTCAACGTTTTCACTATAGCCCACAGAGTCCGGTGGCACTCTACAGATTCCCGATAGCCCACACTGACTCCAGTGGCTCTCTAAGTTGTCCCTATAGCCGACACTGACCCCAGTGGCTCTCTACGGTTTCGCTATAGCCCACACTGACTACAGCGGCTCTCTACGGATTCCCTATAGCCCACACTGACTCTAGTGGTTCTCTAAGGTTTCCCTATAGCCCACACTGACTCCAGTGTTTCTCTACGGTTTCTCTACATCCCCCACTGTCTCCAATCGATCTCTACGATTTCCCCATAGCCCACACTGACTCCAGCAGCTCTGCCAGGTTTCCCTATAGTCCACACTGACTCCAGATGCTTTCTAAGCTGTCCCTATAGCCGTCACTGACTCCAGTGGCTCTCAACGTTTTCACTATAGCCCACACTGAGTCCGGTGGCACTCTACAGATTCCCTATAGCCCACACTGACTCCAGTGGCTCTCTACGTTGTCCCTATAGCCGACACTGACCCCAGTGGCTCTCAACGGTTTCGCTATAGCCCACACTGACTCCAGCTGCTGTCTACGGATTCCCGATAGCCCACACTGACTCCATTGGCTCTCTAAGTTTTCTCTATATCACACTCTGACTCCAGTGGTCTCAATGGTATGCCTATAGCTCATAATGCATCCAGTGGCTCTCTGCAGCTTCCCTAAAGCCCACACGGACTCCAGTGGCTCTCTAAGGTTTCTCTATATCTCACTCTTACTCCAGTGGTCTCAATGGTATGCCTACAGCTCATCATGCATCCAGTGCCTCTCCACAGTTTCCCTATATTCCACACTGACTCGAGTTGCTTTTTAAGGTGTCACTATAGATGACACTGATCCCAGTGGCTCCCTACGGTTTCGCTCTAGCCCACTCTGGCTCCAGCGGCTCTCGACGGATTCCCTTTAGCCCACACTGACTCCAGCGGCTCTCTACGGATTCCCAATAGACAACACTGACTCCAGTGGCTTTCTAGGTTTTCTCTATATCACACTCTGACTCCAGTGGTCTCAATGGTATGCCTATAGCTCATAATTCATCCAGTGCCTCTCCAAGGTTTCCCTATATTCCACACTGACTCCAGTTGCTTTCTAAGGTGTCCCTATAGATGACACTGACTCCAGTGGCTCTCTACGGTTTCGCTATAGCCCACACTGACTACAGTGGCTCTCTACGGATTCCCTATAGCCCACACTGACTCTAGTGGTTCTCTAAGGTTTCCCTATAGCCCACACTGACTCCAGCGGTTCTCTACGGTTTCTCTACATCCCCCACTGTCTCCAATCGATCTCTACGATTTCCCCATAGCCCACACTGACTCCAGCTGCTCTGTCCGGTTTCCCTATAGTCCGCACTGACTCCAGTTGCTTTCTAAGGTGTCCCTATAGCTGTTACTGACTCCAGTGGCTCTCAACGTTTTCACTATAGCCCACACTGACTCCGGTGGCACTCTACAGATTCCCTATAGACCACACTGACTCCAGTGGCTCTCTAAGGTGTCCCTATAGCCGACACTGACCCCAGTGGCTCTCAACGGTTTCGCTATAGCCCACACTGACTCTAGCGGCCCTCTACGGATTGCCGATAGCCCACACTGACTTCAGTGGCTCTCTAAGTTTTCGCTATATCTCACTCTGACTCCAGTGGTCTCAGTGGTATGCCTATAGCTCATATTGCGTCCAGTGCCTCTCTGCGGTTTCCCTATAGCCCACACTGACTCCACTGGCTCTCTAAGGTTTCTCTATATCTCACTCTGACTCCAGTGGTCTCAATGGTATGCCTATAGCCCATAATTCATCCAGTGCCTCTCCACGGTTTCCCTATATTCCACACTGACTCGAGTTGCTTTCTAAGGTGTCCCTACAGACGACACTGATCCCAGTGGCTCTCTACGGTTTCGCTATAGCGCACTCTGGCTCCAGCGGCTCTTGACGGATTCCCCATAGCCCACACTGTCTCCAGTGGCTCTCAAAGGTTTCCCTATAGCCCACACTGACTCCACTGCTTCTCTATGGTTTCTCTACATCCCCCACTGTCTCCAATGCCTCTCTACGATTTCCCGATAGCCCACACTGACTCCAGCGGCTCTGGCGGGTTTCCCTACAGTCCACACTGACTCCAGTACCTTTCTAAGGTGTCCCTATAGCCAACAATGACCCCAGTGGCTCTCAACGGTTTCACTATAGCCCACACTGTCTCCGGAGGCTCTCTAAGTTGTCCCAATAGCCGACACTGACCCCAATGACTGCCAACGGTTTCGCTATAGCCCACAATGACTCCAACGGCACTCTGCGGATTCCCGATAGCCCACACTGACTCCAGTGGCTCTCTAAGTTTTCTCTATATCTCACTCTGACTCCAGAAGTCTCAATGGTATGCCTATAGCTCATAATGCATGCAGTGCCTCTCCAAGGTTTCCCTATATTCCACACTGACTCCAGTTGCTTTCTAAGGTGTCCCTATAGACGACACTGACTCCAGTGGCTCTCTACGGTTTCGCAATAGCCCACACTGACTACAGCGGCTCTCTACGGATTCCCTATAGCCCACACTGACTCCAGTGGCTCTCTAAGGTTTCTCTATATCTCACTCTTACTCCTGTGGTCTCAATGGTATGCCTACAGCTCATCATGCATCCAGTGCCTCTCCACCGTTTCCCTATATTCCACCCTGACTCGAGTTGCTTTTTAAGGTGTTCCTATAGATGACACTGATCCCAGTGGCTCCCTACGGTTTCGCTGTAGCCCACTCTGGCTCCAGCGGCTCTCGACGGATTCCCTTTTGCCCACACTGACTCCAGTGGCTCTCTAATGTTTCCCTATAGCCCACACTGAATCCAGTGGTTCTCTATGGTTTCTCTACATCCCCCACTGTCTCCAATGCCTCTCTACGATTTCCCGATAGCCCACACTGACTCCAGTGGCTCTGGCCGGTTTCCCTAAAGTCCACACTCACTCCAGTTTCTTTCTAACGTGTCCCTATAGCCAACAATGACCCCAGTGGCTCTCAACGTTTTCAGTATAGCCCACACTGACTCCGGTCGCACTCTACAGATTCCCTATAGACCACACTGACTCCAGTGGCTCTCTAAGGTGTCCCTATAGCCGACACTGACCTCAGTGGCTCTCAACGGTTTCGCTATAGCTCACACTGACTCTAGCGGCCCTCTACGGATTGCCGATAGCCCACACTGACTTCAGTGGCTCTCTAAGTTTTCTCTATATCTCACTCTGACTCCAGTGGTCTCAGTGGTATGCCTATAGCTCATATTGCGTCCAGTGCCTCTCTGCGGTTTCCCTATAGCCCACACTGACTCCACTGGCTCTCTAAGTTTTCTCTATATCTCACTCTGACTCCAGTGGTCTCAATGGTATGCCTATAGCCCATAATTCATCCAGTGCCTCTCCACGGTTTCCCTATATTCCACACTGACTCGAGTTGCTTTCTAAGGTGTCCCTATAGACGACACTGATCCCAGTGGCTTTCTACGGTTTCGCTATAGCGCACTCTGGCTCCAGCGGCTCTCGACGGATTCCCCTTAGACCACACTGTCTCCAGTGGCTCTCAAAGGTTTCCCTATAGCCCACACTGACTCCAGTGGCTCTCTAAGTTTTCTCTATATCTCACTCTGACTCCAGAGGTCTCAATGGTATGCCTATAGCTCATAATGCATGCAGTGCCTCTCCAAGGTTTCCCTATATTCCACACTGACTCCAGTTGCTTTCTAAGGTGTCCCTATAGACGACACTGACACCAGTGGCTCTCTACGGTTTCGCAATAGCCCACACTGACTACAGCGGCTCTCTACGGATTCCCTATAGCCCACACTGACTCCAGTGGCTCTCTAAGGTTTCTCTATATCTCACTCTTACTCCAGTGGTCTCAATGGTATGCCTACAGCTCATCATGCATCCAGTGCCTCTCCACCGTTTCCCTATATTCCACCCTGATTCCAGCATCTCTCTTCATTTTCCCTATTACCCACACTGGCTCTGGTGGCACTATATCGTTTCCCTAGAACCCACAATGAATCCAGTGTCTCTCTACGTTTTCCCTATATCCCACACTGACTCCAGTGGCTCTCTACGGTTTCCCTATAGCCCCCACTAAGTCCAGTGGCTCTCTACGTTTCCCCTAAATTTCACACTGACTCCAGTGGCTCTCCACAGTTTCCCTATATTCCACGGGGACTCCAGTGGTTCTGTACGTTTTCCCTATATCCCACCCTGACTCCAGAGTCTCTCTACAGTTTCCCTATAGCCTTTGTTTGACTCCAGTGGCACTCTACGGTTTCTCTATAGGCCACACTGACTACAGCATATTTCTACGGTTTACCAATAGCCCAAACTGTCTCTGACGGCTCTCTATGGATTCCCTATAGCCCACACAGACTCCAGCGACTCTCTACGGACTTTGTAAATCCCACACTGACTCCAATGGCTCTCTACGGTTTCCCTATAGCCCACACTAACACTTCGAGGATCTCTACGGTTCCCCTATACTCCATACTGTTTCCAGTGGCTCTCTCTATATCACACTCAATCTCCAGCGGCTCTCTATGTTTTCCCTATATTCCGCAGAGACTCCAGTGGCTCTGTAGGGTTTCCCTTTCTGCCACACTGATTCCAGTATCTCTCTAAAGTTTCCCTATAGCCCACACTGTATCCAGTGGTTCTCTACGGTTTCCCTATTGCCCACACTGACACCAGCAGCACTCTACGGTTTCCCTATAGCCTGCAATTGACTCCGGTGGCACTCTATGGTTTCCCAATAGCCCACACTGACTCCAGCGACTCTCATCTGTTTCCTTTATACTAAACCGAATCCAGTTGCTCTCTACTGTTTCCTTATATCTTACCCTGACTCCAGAGTGTCTCTACCGTTTCCCTTTAGTCCAGACTGACTACAGCAACTCTCTACGGTTTCACTATTTCCCACATTGACTGCAGTGGTTCTCTACTGTTTCCCTATTTCACACACTGACTCCAGTGGCTGTCTATGGTTTCCCTATATTCCAGAAAGACTCCAGCATCTATCTACGGTTCCCCTATATCCCACCCTGACTCCAGTGGCTCTGTACAGTTTCCCTATATCCCACACTCACTCCAGCGGATGTCTATGGTTTCCCTATAGCCCATATTGACACCAGCGGCTCTCTACGGTTTCCATAAATCACAAACTGACTCAAGAGGCTCCCTACGTTTTCCCTATATTCACCTCAGACTCCTGTGGCTCACTACGGTTTCCCTATATTGCACACTGACTCCAGCGGCTCTCTATAGTTTCCCAATAATGCACATGGTCTCAGGTGGCTCCCTACCGTTTCCCTATAGCCCACACTGAGTCCAGCGGCTCTCTAGGGTTTCCCTATAAAGCACACTGACTTCAGTGGCTCTCTACGGTTTCCCTATTGCCCACACTGACTCCAGCGACTCTCATCGGTTTCTCTATATCCCACCCTGACTCCAATGGCTATGCACAGTTTCCCTATATCCCACACTCACTCCAGTGGATCTCTATGGTTTCCCTATAAAGCACACTGACTTCAGTGGCTCTCTACTTTATCCCTATTGCCCACACTGACTCCAGCGACTCTCATCGGTTTCCCTATATTCCACACCGACTCCAGTGGCTCTCTACTGTTTCCTTATATCCCACTCTGACTCCAGTGTTTCTCTACCGTTTCCCTTTAGTCCAGACTGACTACAGCAGCACTCTACGGTTTCCCTATATTGCACACTGACTCCAGTGGCTCTCGATGTTTTCCCTATAGTCCAGACTGACTCCAGCATCTATCTACGGTTTCCCTATATCCCACCCTGACTCCAGTGGCTCTGTACAGTTTCCCTATATCCCACACTCACTCCAGCGGATGTCTATGGTTTCCCTATAGCCCACACTGACTCCAGCGGATCTCTACGGTTTCCCGATACCGCACGTGGACTCCAGTAGCTACCTATGGTTTCACAGTAGCCCACACTGGCTCCAGTGCCTCTCTAGGGTTTCCCTATAAAGCACACTGACTTCAGTGGCGCTCTACTTTTTCCCTATTGCCCATACTGACTCCAGCGACTCTCATCGGCTTCCCTATATCCCACACCGACTCCAGTGGCTCTCTACTGTTTCCTAATATCCTACTCTGACTCCAGAGTGTCTCTACCGTTTCCCTTTAGTCCAGACTGACTACAGCAGCACTCTACGGTTTCACTATATCCCACATTGACTCCAGCGGTTCTCTACTGTTTCCCTATATCGCACATTGACTCCAGTAGCTCTCTATGGTTTCCCTATAGTCCAGACTGACTCCAGCATCTCTCTACGGTTTCCCTATTGTCCACACTGACTCCAGTGGCTCTGTACAGTTTCCCTATATCCCACACTCACTCCAGCGGATGTCTATGGTTTCCCTATAGCCCACACTGACTCCAGCGGATCTCTACGGTTTCCCGATACCGCACGTGGACTCCAGTAGCTACCTATGGTTTCACAGTAGCCCCCACTGGCTCCAGTGCCTCTCTAGGGTTTCCCTATAAAGCACACTGACTTCAGTGGCGCTCTACTTTTTCCCTATTACCCATACTGACTCCAGCGACTCTCATCGGCTTCCCTATATCCCACACCGACTCCAGTGGCTCTCTACTGTTTCCTAATATCCTACTCTGACTCCAGAGTGTCTCTACCGTTTCCCTTTAGTCCAGACTGACTACAGCAGCACTCTACGGTTTCACTATATCCCACATTGACTCCAGCGGTTCTCTACTGTTTCCCTATATCGCACATTGACTCCAGTAGCTCTCTATGGTTTCCCTATAGTCCCGACTGGCTCCAGCATCTCTCTACGGTTTCCCTATTGCCCACACTGACTCCAGTGGCTCCCTACTCTTTCCTTATATCTTACTCTGACTCCAAGAGGATCTCTACGGTTTCACTATAGTCCAGACTGACTACAGCAGATCTCTAGAGTTTCCCTATATCCCACCTTGACTCCAGTGGTCCTCTACTGTTTCCCTATATCGCACACTGTCTCCAGTGGCTCTCTACGATTTCCCTATATTCCACACTGACTCCTGCGGCTCTCTACATTTTCCCGATATCGCACATGGTTTCCGGTCACTGCATGTGGTTTACCAATAGCCCGCACTGATTCTGCGCCACTCTAGGGTATCCTTATAAAGCACACTGACATCAGTGGCTCTCTACGGTTTCCCTGTGTGCCACACGGAATCCAGTGGATCTCCACCTTTTCCCAATAGGGCACAATGACTCCAGCGGTTCCCTACGGTTTCCCTATATCCCACAATGAATCCACCGGCACTCTACAGTTTCCCTATAGCCCACACTGACTCCAGCAGCTCTCTACGGTTTCCCTATATCCCACATTGACTCCAGTGGTTCTCTACTGTTTCCCTATATTGCACACTGAATCCAGTGGCTCTCTATGGTTTCCCTATAGTCCAGACTGACTCCGGCATCTCTCTACGTTTTCCCTATAGACCTACACTGACTCCAGTAGCTCTCTACTGTTTCCTTATATCCTACACTGACTCCAGAGGCTCTCTACGGTTTCCCTATATCCCACCGTGACTCCAAACGCTCTGCACGGTTTCCCTATATCCCACATTCACTCCAGAGGATCTCTCTGGTTTCCCTATGGCCCATATTGACTCCAGCGGATCTCTCCGGTTTGTATATAGCCCAGACTGACTCCAGGGGCTCTCCATGGATTCGCTATAGCCCTCACTGACTCCAATGGCTCTCTATGGTATCCCTATATCCCACACTGACTCCTTCGGATATTAACGGTTTCCCTATAGCCCATATTGACACCAGCGGCTCTCTACTGTTTCCATAAATCACAAACGGACTCAAGAGGCTCCCTATGTTTTCCCTATATTCACCTCAGACTCCTGTGGCTCACTACGGTTTCCCTATATTGCACACTGACTCCAGCGGCTCTCTATAGTTTCCCAATAATGCACATGGCCTCACGTGGCTCCCTACCGTTTCCCTATAGCCCACACTGTGTCCAGCGGCTCTCTAGGGCTTCCCTATAAAGCACACTGACTTCAGTGGCTCTCTACGGTTTCCCTATTGCCCACACCGACTCCAGTGGCTCTCTCCTGTTTCCTTATATCCTACTCTGACTCCAGAGTGTCTCTACCGTTTCCCTTTAGTCCAAACTGACTACAGCAGCACTCTACGGTTTCCCTATATCCCACATTGACTCCGGTGGTTCTCTACTGTTTCCGTATATCGCACATTGACTCCAGTGGCTCTCTACGGTTTCCCTATATTGCACACTGACTCCAGTGGCTCTCTATGTTTTCCCTATAGTCCAGACTGACTCCGGCGTCTCTCTACGGTTTCCCTATATTCCACACTGACTCCTGCGGCTCTCTACTGTTTCCCTATAACCCACAATGAATCCAGTGGCTCTAACGTTTTCCCTATATCCCACACTGACTCCCAAGGCTCTCTACGGTTTCCCTACAGCCCCCACTAAGTCTAGTGTCTCTCTACGGTTTCCCTGTAGCCCACACTAACTCCTGCGGCTGTCTACGGTTTTCCTATATTCCACACGGACTGCAGCGGTTCTCTACGGTTTCCCAGTTTCCACCCAGACTCCTGTGGCTCTGTACTGTTTCCCTATCTCCCACACTGACTCCAGCATCTTTCTACGGTTTCCCCATGGCCCACACTGACTCCATGGCTCTCTACGGTTTACCTATAGCCAACAATTACTGCAGTGGCTCTCTACAGTTCCCCTATATCCCAGCCTAACTCCAGTGGCTCTCGACCAATTCCCTATAACCCACACTGAGTCCAGTGGCTCTCTATGGTTTCCCTATAGCCCACACTGACTCCAGTCGCTCTCTACATTTTCCGTATAGCCCACACTGACTCCACCGGTTCTCTACAGTTACCCTATAGCCCCATGCGGACTCCAGTGCCTCTTTACGGTTTCCCTATAACCCACACGGACTGCAGCGGTTCTCTACGGTTTCTCAATATTCCACACAGACTCCTGTGGCTCTGTACGGTTTCCCTATCTCCAGCACTGACTCCAGCAGCTCTCTATGGTTTCCTTATGGCCCACGCTGACTCCATTGCTCTCTACAGTTTCCCTATAGCCAACACTAACTCCACGGGCTCTCTGCGGTTCCCCTATATACCACGCTGACTCCAGTGGCTCCCTGCGGTGTCCCTATAGCCTGCGATTGACTCCAGTGACTCTCTACGGTTTCCCTATAGCCCACACTGTTTCCAGTGGCTCTCTACGGTTTCCCAATATCTCACACTGACTCCCGAGGGTCTCTACGGTTTCCCTATAGACCATGCTGTATCCAGTGGCTCTCCACGGATTCCTCGTCGCCAAACTGACTCCAGTGGCTCTCTAGTTTTTCCCTATAGCCCACACAGACTCCAGCAGCTCTCCAAGGTTTCCTTATAGTCCACAGTGACACCAGTAGCTTTCTACGGTTTCGCTATAGCCGTCACTGATTCCAGCAGCTCTCTTCATTTTACCTATTACCCACACTGGCTCCGGTGGCTCTATATGGTTTCCCTATAACCCACAATGAATCCAGTGGCTCTACCTTCCCATTATATCCCACGATGACTCCAGCGGCTCTCTAGAGTTTCCCTATAGCCCACACTGATTCCAGTGGCTCTTGGCGATTTACCTATATCCCGCACTGACTTTCAGAGGTTTTCTATGGATTCCCTATAGTCCACACTGACTACAGTGGCTCTCTAGCGTTTCCCTATAGTCCACACTGTCTCCAGTGTCTCTCTAAACTTTCCCTATGGCCCACACTGTCTACAGCATCTCTCTACGGTTTCCCTATGGCCCACACCGACTCCAGCGGATCTCTATGGTTTCCCTGTTTCCCACACGGTCTCCGGCGGCACTCCACGGTTTCCCTATAGCTCACACTGTCTCCAGTGGTTCTGTACGATTACCCTACATTGCACACTGACACCAATGGTTCTGTATGGTATCCCTATAGCCCGCAATGCATCCAATGGCTCTCTACGGTTTCCCTATAGCGAACACTGACTCCAGGAGATCTCTACGGTTTCCCTCTTGCCCACACTGACTCCAGAGGCTCTCCACGGTTTCTTTATATTCCATACTGACTCCAGTTGCTTTCTCCGGTTTCCCTATAGCCCACACTGACGCCAGGGGCTCTCTCCAGTTTCACTATAGCTAACACTGACTCCATGGCTCTCTACGGTTTCCCTATAGCCCACACTTACTCCAGTGGCTCTCTACAGTTCCCCTATATCCCAGCCTAACCCCAGTGGCTCTCGACCAATTCCCTATATCCCACACTGAGTCCAGTGGCTTTCTATGGCTTCCCTGTAGCCCACACTTGCTGCAGTGGCTCTCTACGGTTTCCCTTTAACCCACACGGTGTGCAGCGGTTCTCTACGGTTTCCCAATATTCCACACAGACTCCTGTGGCTCTCTACGGTTTCCCTATAGCCAACACTAACTCCACGGGCTCTCTACCACGGGCTGAATCCAGCGGCTCCCTACGGTGTCCCTATAGCCTGTGATTGTATCCAGTGGCTCTCTACGGGTCCGCTATATCACAACCTGACTCCAGCGTCTCTCTACGGTTTGCCTATAGGCCGTGCTTTATCCAGTGGCTCTCCATGGTTTACCCATCACCAAACTGTCTCCAGTGGCTCTCTAAGATTTTCCTATAGCCCACACAGACTCCAGCAGCTCTCTACAGTTTCCTTATACTCCACAGTGACTCCAGTGGCTTTTTACGGTTTCGCTATTACCGTCACTGATTCCAGCAGCTCTCTTCATTTTCCCTATTACCCACACTGGCTCCAGTGGCAATATACGGTTTCCCTATAGCCCGCAATGGATCCAGTGGCTCTCTACGGTTTCCCTATAGCCCCCACTAAGTCCAGTGGCTCTCTACGTTTCCCCTGAATCCCACACTGACTCCAGGGGCTCTCTACGGTTTCCCTATATACCACAGGGACTCCAGTGGCTCTGTACGCTTTCCCTATCTCCCACACTGACTCCAGAGTCTCTCTACAGTTTCCCTATAGCCTGCGATTGACTCCAGCGGGTCTCTACGGTTTCCCATAGTCCACACAGACTCCACGGGCTATCTACAGTTTCCCTATAGCGCACACACACCATCTCCAGTGGCTCTCAACGCTTTCCCGATAGCCCAAACTAACTTCAGTGGCTCTCTACAGTTCCACCATATCCCACTCTGACTCAAGCGGCTCTCTACGGTTTCCCTATAGCCTGCAAAAAACTCCTGTGGCTCTCTACAGTTTCCGTACAGCCCACACTGATCTATACGGTTTCCTTATTGTCCACAGTGACTCCAGTGGCTTTCTACGGTTTCGCTATAGCCGTCACTGATTCCAGCAGCTCTCTTCATTTTCCCTATTACCCACACTGGCTCCGGTGGCACTATGTGGTTTCCCTATAGCCCACAATGAATCCAGTGGCTCTCTACGGTTTCCCTATAGCCCACACTGACTCCGTTGGCTCTCTACGGTTTCCCTATAGCCCCCACTAGGTCCGGTGGCTGTCTACGTTTCCCCTAAATCCCACACTGACTCCAGCGGCTTTCTACGGTTTCCCTATATTCCACAGGGACTCCAGTGGCTCTGTACTTTTTCCCTATCTCCCACACTGACTCCAGAGACTCTCTACAGTTTTCCTATAGCCTTTGATTGACTCCAGCGGCTCTCTACAGTTTCCCATAGTCCACACTGACTCCCTGGGCTATCTACGCTTTCCCTACAGAGCACACATACTCCAGTAGCTCTCTACGGTTTCCTGATAGCCCACCTTAACTCCAGTGGGTATCTACCGTCCCATTATATCCCACGATGACTCCAGCGGCTCTCTAGAGTTTCCCTATAGCCCACACTGATTCCAGTGGCTCTTGGCGATTTACCTATATCCCGCACTGACTTTCAGAGGTTCTCTATGGATTCCCTATAGTCCACACTGACTACAGTGGCTCTCTAGCGTTTCCCTATAGTCCACACTGTCTCCAGTGTCTCTCTAAACTTTCCCTATGGCCCACACTGTCTACAGCATCTCTCTACGGTTTCCCTATAGCCCACACCGACTCCAGCGGATCTCTATGGTTTCCCTGTTTCCCACACGGTCTCCAGCGGCACTCCACGGTTTCCCTATAGCTCACAATGTCTCCAGTGGTTCTGTACGATTACCCTACATTGCACACTGACACCAAAGGTTCTGTATGGTATCCCTATAGCCCACAATGCATCCATTGGCTCTCTATGGTTTCCCTATAGCGAACACTGACTCCAGGAGATCTCTACGGTTTCCCTCTTGCCCACACTGACTCCAGAGGCTCTCCACGGTTTCTTTATATTCCATACTGACTCCAGTTGCTTTCTCCGGTTTCCCTATAGCCCACACTGACGCCAGGGGCTCTCTCCAGTTTCACTATAGCTAACACTGACTCCATGGCTCTCTACGGTTTCCCTATAGCCAACACTTACTCCAGTGGCTCTCTACAGTTCCCCTATATCCCAGCCTGACTCCAGAAGCACTCTAACCTTTCCCTATAGCCTACGATTGACTCCAGTGGCTATCTACGGTTTCCCTATTTCCCACACTGACTCCAGTGGCCCTCTACGGTTTCCCTATAACCCACACTAACTCCAGCGGCTCAGTACGGTTTCCCTAGAGCTGACATTGACTCCAGCAGCTCTGTACGTTTTTCCTATAGCCCAAACTGTCTCAATTGGCTTTCTACTGTTTCCCTATAGCCCAGATTTACTCCACTAGCTCTCTACAGTTCCCCTATATCCAGGCCTGACTCCAGTGGCTCTCTACGGTTTCCTAATGGCCCACACTGACTCCATGGCTCTCTATGGTTTCCCTATAGCCAACACGCACGCCACGGGCTCTCTACGTTTCCCCTATATACCACGCTAACTCCAGCAGCTCCCTAAGTTGTCCCTAAAGCCTGTGATTGTATCCAGTGGCTCTCAATGGTTTCTCTAACGCCCACTCTGACTCCAGTGGCTCTCTACGGTTTGCCTATAGCCTGCGATTGACTCCAGTGGCTCTCTACGGTTTCCCTATAGCCTACAATGATTCCAGTGGCTCTCTACGGTTTCCCAATATCTCACACTGACTCCAGTGGCTCTCTACGGTTTCTCTATAGACCATGCTGTATCCAGTGGCTCTCCACAGTTTCCCCATCGCCAAACTGACTCCAGTGGCTCTCTAAGATTTCCCTATAGCCCACACAGACTCCAGTAGCTCTCCACAGTTTCCCTATAGTCCACAGTGACTCCAGTGGCTTTCTACGGTTTCGCTATAGCCATCACTGATTCCTGCGGCTCTCTTCATTTTCCCTATTACCACACTGGCTCCAGTGGCTCTATACGGTTTCCCTATAGCCCACAATGAATACAGTGGCCCTCTACGGTTTCCCTATAGCCCCCAGTAAGTCCAGTGGCTCTCTACATTTCCCCTAAATCCCACACTGACTCCAGTGGCTCTCTGTGGTTTCCCTATATTCCACAGGAACTCCAGTGGCTCTGTACGCTTTCCCTATATCCCACACTGACTCCAGTGTCTCTCTACAGTTTCCCTATAGCCTGCGATTGACTCCAGCGGGTCTGTACGGTTTCCCATAGTCCACACTGACTCCCCGGGCTATCTTCCAGTGACTTCCAGTTGCTCTTGGTGATTTGCCTATATCACGCAATGACTTTCAGAGGTTCTCTACGGATTCCCTATAGTCGACAATGATTCCAGTGGCTCTCTACGGTGTCCCTATATCCCACACTGACTCAACTGGCTCTCTACGGATTCCCTATAGTCCACACTGTCTCCAGTGTCTCTCTGAACTTTCCGTATAGCCCACACTGTCTCCAGCATCTCTCTATGGTTTCCCTATAGGCCACACCGACTCCAGCGGCTCTCTATGGTTTCCCTAGAGCCCACACTAGCTCCAGCGGCTCTCTAAGGTTTCCCTATTGCCCACACTGACTCCAGCGACTCTCGTCGGTTTCACTATATCCCACACCGACTCCAGTGGCTCACTACCGTTTCGTTATATCGTACTCTGACTCCAGAGTGTCTCTACGTTTTCCCTATAGTCCAGACTGACTACAGCAGCTTTCTATGGTTTCGCTATATCCCACATTGACTCCATGGTTCTCTACTGTTTCCCTATAGCGCACACTGACTCCAGTGACTCTCTATGGTTTCCCTATAGCCCATATTGACTCCATCGGATCTCTACGGTTTCAATAAAGCCCACACTGACTCCAGGGGCTCTCCACTGATTCGCTATAGCCCACACTGACTCCAATGGCTCTCTATGGTATCCCTATATCCCACACTGACTCCTGTGGATACTTACGGTTTCCCTATAGCCCATATTGACTCCAGCGGCTCTCTACGGTTTCCATAAATCACACACTGACTCCAGTGGCTCCCTATGTTTTCCCTATATTCACCTCAGACTCCTGTGGCTCACTACAGTTTCGCTATATTGCACACTGACTCTTGCGGCTCTCTATAGTTTCCCAATAATGCACATTGCCTCCGGTGGCTCCCTACCGTTTCCCTATAGCCCACACTGAGTCCAGCAGCTCTCTAGGATTTCTGTATAAAGTGCACTGACTTCAGTGGCTCTCTGTGTTTCCCTATTGCCAACACTGACTCCAGCGACTCTCATCAGATTCCCTATATCCCACCCTGACTCCAATGGCTCTGTACTGTTTCCCCATAGCCCAAACTGAATCCAGTGGATCTCTGCATTTTTCCTATAGCCCATATTGAGTCCAGCGGATCTCTAAGGTTTCCATATATCCCACACTGACTCCAGGGGCTCTCCATGGTTTCGCTATAGCCCATACTGACTCCAATGTCTCTAAATGCTATCGTTATATCACACAATGACTCCTGTGGATCATTACGGTCTCCGTATAGCCCATATTGACTCCAGTGGATCTCTACAGTTTCCAAAAAATCACACACTGACTCCAGTGGGTCTCTACGCTTTCCCTATATCCTACTCAGACTCTTTTGGCTCTCTACGGTTACCATATATTCAACACTGCTTCCAGCTGCTCTCTACGGGTTCCCGATATCGCACATGGACTCTGGTGGCTCCCTACGGTTTCAATATAGCCCACACTGACACCAGCGGCTCTCTTGGTTTTCCCTATGAAGCACACTGACTTCAGTGGCTCTCCACAGTTTCCCTATATCCCACCCGGTCTCCAAGGGCTCTGTACATTTTCGCTATATCCCACACTCACACCAGCAGATCTCTATGGTTTCCCTATAGCCCATATTGACTCCAGCGGATCTCTATGGTTTCTATATAGCCCACACTGAATCCAGTGGCTCTCCACGGATTCACTATAGCCCACACTGACTCCAATGGCTCTCTATGGTAACCCTATATCCCACACTGACTCCTGTGATATTAACGGTTTCCCTTTAGCCCATATTGAGTCCAGCAGCTCTCTACGGTTTCCATAAATCACACACTGACTCCAGTGGCTCTCTACGTTTTCAATATATTCACCTCAGATTCCAAAGGATCACTACGGTTTCCCTATATTGCACACTGACTCCAGCGGCTCTCTATAGTTTCCCTATAACGCACATGTTCTCCGGTGGCTCCCTACCGTTTCCCTATAGCCCACACTGAGTCCAGCAGCTCTCTAGGGTTTCCATATAAAGTACACTGACTTCAGTGGCTCTCTACGGTGTCCCTATTGCCCACACTGACTCCAGCGACTCTCATCGGTTTCCCTATATCCCAACCTGACTCCAATGGCTCTGTACGGTTTCACCATATCCCAAACTGACTCCAGTGGATCTCTACGATTTCCCTATAGCCCGTATTGACTCCAGCAGACCTCTACGGTTTCCATATATTCCACATTGACTTCAGTGGCTCTCTCCGGTTTCCTATTTGCCCACACTGACTCCAGCGACTCTCATCTGTTTCCCTTATACTAAACCCAATCCAGTTGCTCTCTACTGTTTCCTTATATCTTACTCTGACTCCAGAGTGTCTCTACTGTTTCCCTTTAGTCCTGACTGACTACAGCAGCTCTCTACGGTTTCACTATTTCCCACATTGACTGCAATGGTTCTCTACTGTTTCCCTATTTCGCACACTGACTCCAGTGGCTGTCTATGGTTTCCCTATATTCCAGACTGACTCCAGCATCTATCTACGGTTTCCCTATATCCCACCCTGACTCCAGTGGCTCTATACAGTTTCCCTATATCCCACACTCACTCCAGCGGATGTCTATGGTTTCCCTATAGCCCATATTGACACCAGCGGCTCTCTACGGTTTCCATAAATCACAAACTGACTCAAGAGGCTCCCTACGTTTTCCCTATATTCACCTCAAACTCCTGTGGCTCACTAAGGTTTCCCTATATTGCACACTGACTCCAGTGGTCTCTATAGTTTCCCAATAATGCACATGGCCTCAGGTGGCTCCCTACCGTTTCGCTATAGCCCACACTGAGTCCAGCGGCTCTCTAGGGTTTCCCTATAAAGCACACTGACTTCAGTGGCTCTCTACGGTTTCCCTATTGCCCACACTGACTCCAGCGACTCTCATCGGTTTCCCTATATCCCACTCTGACTCCAATGGCTATGCACAGTTTCCCTATATCCTACACTCACTCCAGTGGATCTCTATGGTTTCCCTATAAAGCACACTGACTTCAGTGGCTCTCTACTTTTTCCCTATTGCCCACACTGACTCCAGCGACTCTCATCGGTTTCCCTATATTCCACACCGACTCCAGTGGCTCTCTACTGTTTCCTTATATCCTACTCTGACTCCAGAGTGTCTTTACCATTTCCCTTTAGTCCAGACTGACTACAGCAGCACTCTACGGTTTCCCTATATTGCACACTGACTCCAGTGGCTCTCGATGTTTTCCCTATAGTCCAGACTGACTCCAGCATCTATCTACGGTTTCCCTATATCCCACCCTGACTCCAGTGGCTCTGTACAGTTTCCCTATATCCCACACTCACTCCAGCGGATGTCTATGTTTTCCCTATAGCCCATACTGACTCCAGCGGATCTCTACGGTTTCCCGATACCGCACGTGGACTCCAGTAGCTACCTATGGTTTCACAGTAGCCCACACTGGCTCCAGTGCCTCTCTAGGGTTTCCCTATAAAGCACACTGACTTCAGTGGCGCTCTACTTTTTCCCTATTGCCCATACTGACTCCAGCGACTCTCATCGGTTTCCCGATATCCCACACCGACTCCAGCGGCTCTCTACCGTTTCCCTATAAATCACACTGACTTCAGTGGCTCTCTACGGTTTCCCTGTGTCCCACCCTGAATCCAGTGGCTCTCTACGTTTTCCCTATAGTCCTTAATGACTCCAGCGGATCTCCACGGTTTCGCTACAGCCCACACCGACTCCCAAGGCTCTCTATGGTATCCCTATATCCCACACTGACTCCTGTGATATATATGGTTTCCCTATAGCCCATATTGACTCCAGCGGCTCTCTACAGTTTGCATAAATCAACACTGACTCCAGTGGCTCTCTACATTTTCAATATATTCACCTCAGACTCCTGTGGCTCACTACGGTTTCCCTATATTGTACACTGACTCCAGCGGCTCTCTATAGTTTCCCAATAATGCACATTGCCTCCGGTGGCTCCCTACCATTTCCCTATTAGCCCACACTGAGTCCAGCGGCTCTCATCGGTTTCCCTATAAAGCACACTGAATTCAGTGGCTCTCTGCGGTGTCCCTATTGCCCACACTGACTCCAGCGACTCTCATCGGTTTCCCTATATCCCACCCTGACTCCAATGGCTCTGTACTGTTTCCCCGTATCCCAAACTGACTCCAGTGGATCTCTACGTTTTCCCTATAGCCCATATTGACTCCATCAGATCTCTACGGTTTCCATATATCCCACACTGACTTCAGTGGCTCTCTACAGTTTCGTATTTGGCCACACTGACTCCAGCTACTTCATCGGTTTCCTTTATACCTAACCGAATCCAGTTGCTCTCTACTGTTTCCTTATATCCTACTCTGATTTCAGAGTGTATCTACCATTTCCCTTTAGTCCAGACTGACTACAGCAGCTCTCTACGGTTTCCCTATTTCCCACATTGACTCCAGTGGTTCTCTACTGTTTCCCTATATCGCACATTGATTCCAGTAGCTCTCTATGGTTTCCCTATAGTCCAGACTGACACCAGCATCTATCTGCGGTTTCCCTATATCCCACCCTGTCTCCAGTGCCTCTGTACAGTTTCCCTATATCCCACACTCACTCCAGCGGATCTCTATGGTTTCCTTATAGCCCATATTGACTCCAGCGGATCTCTACAGTTTCCATATAGCCCATACTGACTCCAATGGTTCTATATGCTATCGCTAATTCACACACTGTCTCCTGCAGATCTTTACAGTCTCGGTATAGCCCATATTGACTCCAGTGGCTCTCTACGGTTTCCAAAAAATCACACACTGACTGCAGTGCGTCTCTACGGTTTCCCTATATCCCACTCAGACTCTTTTGGCTCGCTACAGTTTCCATATATTCAACACTGACTCCAGTTGCTCTCTCCGGGTTCCCGATATCGCACGTGGACTCCGGTGGCTCCCTACGGTTTCCAAAAAATCACACACTGACTCCAGTTGGTCTCTACGGTTTCCCTATATCCCACTCAGACTCTTTTGGCTCTCTACGGTTTCAATATATTCAACACTGACTCCAGCTGTTCTCTACGGGTTCCCGATATCACACATGGACTCTGGTGGCTCCCTACGGTTTCAATATAGCCCACACTGATACCAGCAGCTCTCTCGGGTTTACCTATGAAGCACACTGACTTCTTTGGCTCTCCACGGTTTCCCTATATCCCACCCTGACTCCAAAGGCTCTGTACAGATTCCCTATATCCCACACTCACTCCAGCTGATCTCGATGGTTTCCCTATAGCCCATATTGACTCCAGCGGCATCTACGGTTCTATATAGCCCACACTGACTCCAGTGGCTCTCCACGGATTCACTGTAGCCCACTCTGACTCCAATGGCTCTCTATGGTATCCCTATATCCCACTCTGACTCCTGTGATATTTCCGGTTTCCCTACAGTCCATAGTGACTCCAGCGGCTCTCTACGGTTTCCATAAATCACACACTGACTCCAGTGGCTCTCTACGTTTTCAATATATTCACCTCAGACTCCACTGGCTCACTACGGGTTCCCTATATTGTACACTGACTCCAGCGGCTCTCTATAATTTCCCAATAATGCACATGGCCTCCGGTGGATCCCGACCGTTTCCCTATAGCCCACACTGACTCCAGCGGCTCTCTATAGTTTCCCAATAATGCACATTGCCATAGGGTTTCCCTATAAAGCACACAGACTTCAGTGGCTCTCTACGGTCTCCCTATTGCCCACACTAACTCCAGCGACTCTCATCGGTTTCCCTATATCCACCCCTGACTCCAATGGCTCTGTACGGTTTCCCCATATCCCAAACTGACTCCAGTGGATCTCTACATTTTCCCTAGAGCCCGTATTGACTCCAGCGGATCTCTACGGTTTCCATATATCCCACACTGAATTCAGTTGCTCTCTACGGTTTCCTATTTGCCCAAACTGACTCCAGCTACTCTCATCGGTTTCCTTTATACCAAGCCGAATCCAGTTGCTCTCTACTGTTTCCTTATATCCTACTCTGACTCCAGAGGGTCTCTACGGTTTCACTATAGTCCAACTGACTACAGCAGCTCTCTACAGTTTCCCTATATCCCACATTGACTCCATTGACGCTCTACAGTTTCCCTATAGCCCACACTGACTCCAGCAGCTCTCTACGGTTTCCCTATATCCCACATTGACTCCAGTGGTTCGTTACTGTTTCCCTACATTGCACACTGACTCCAGTGGCTCTCTATGGTTTCCCTATAGTCCAGACTGACTCCGGCGTCTCTCTACACTTTCCCTATGGTCCACACTGACTCCAGCGGCTCTCTATGCTTTCAATATATATCCCACACTGACTCCAATGGCACTCTATGATTTACCTATATCCCACAATGACTCCAGTGGCTCTCCTTGATTTCCTTATAGCCCAGACTGACACCAATCGTTTTCTACGTTTTCCCTATAATCCACACTGTCTCCAGGAAATCTCTAGCGTTTCCCTGTATACCACACAGTCTCCAGGGGCTCTCTACAGTTTCCCTATATTCCGCACTGACGCCAGGGGCTCTCCACGATTTACCTACAGCCCACACTGACTCTGTATGGTTTCCCTATATCCCACTCAGACCCAGTGACTCTCTACGGTTTCCCTATATTCCACACTGACTCCAGCAGCTCTCATGGTTTCACTAAGGCCCAAACTGACTCCAGTGGATCTTTACCATTTCCCAATTGTCCATATTGACTCCAGCGGCTCTCTACGTTTTCCATAAATCACACACTGACTCCTGTGACGCTCTACAGTTTCCCTATGTCCCACTCAGACCTAAGAGGCTCTCAAAGATTTCCCTATATTGCACGCTGACTCCAGCGGCTCTCTACGGTTTCCCGAATTCGCACATGGTCTCCGGTGGCTACCTATGGTTTCCCTAAAGCCCACACTGACTCCTGTGGCTCTCTAGGGTTTCCCTATAAAGCACACTGACTTCAGTGGCTTTCTCCAGTTTCCCTATTGCCCACACTGATTCCAGCGACTCTCATCGGTTTCCCTATATCCCACACCGACTCCAGTGGCTCTCTACTGTTTCCTCATATCCTACTCTGACTCCAGAGTGTCTCTACCGTTTCTCTTTAGTCCAGACTGACTACAGCAGCACTCTACGGTTTCCCTATATCCCACATTGACTCCAGTGGTTCTCTGCTGTTTCCGTATATCTCACATTGTCTCCAGTGGCTCTCCACGGTTTCCCTATATTGCACACTGACTCCAGTGGCTCTCTATGGCTTCCCTAAAGTCCAGAATGAGTCTGGCGTCTCTCTACAGTTTCCCTATAGTCCACACTGACTCCAGTGGCTCTCTACTGTTTCCTTATATCCTACTCTGACTCCAAAGGCTCTGTACGGTTTCGCTATATCCCACACTCACTTGAGCGGATCCCTATGGTTTCCCTATAGCCCATATTGACTCCAGCGGATCTCTACGGTTTCTATGTAGCCCACACTGACTCCAACGGCTCTCTATGGTATCCCTATATCCCAAACTGACTCCTGTGGATATTTACGGTTTCCCTATAGCCCATATTGACACCAGCGGCTCTCTACGGTTTCCATAAATCACAAACTGACTCCAGTGGCTCCCTACGTTTTCCCTATATTCACCTCAGACTCCTGTGGCTCAATATGGTTTCCCTATATTGCACACTGACTCCAGCGGCTCTCTATAGTTTCTCAATAATGCACATGGCCTCCGGTGGCTCCCTACCGTTTCCCTATAGCCCACACTGAGTCCAGCGGCTCTCTAGGGTTTCCCTAAAAAGCGCACTGACTTCAGTGGTTCTCCACGGTTTCCCTATTGCCGACACTGACTCCAGCGACTCTCATCGGTTTCCCTATATCCCACAACGACTCCAGTGGCTCTCTACTGTTTCCTTATATCCTACTCTGACTCCAGTGTGTATCTACCGTTTCCCTTTAGTCCAGATCAACACTGACTCCAGTGGCTCTCTACATTTTCAATATATTCACCTCAGTCTCCTGTGGCTCACTACGGTTTCCCTATATTGTACACTGACTCCAGCGGCTCTCTATAGTTTCCCAATAATGCACATTGCCTCCGGTGGCTCCCTACCATTTCCCTATAGCCCACACTGAGTCCAGCGGCTCTCATCGGTCTCCCTATAAAGCACACTGACTTCAGTGGCTCTCTACGGTGTCCCTATTGCCCAAACTGACTCCAGCGACTCTCATCGGTTTCCCTATATCCCACCCTGACTCCAATGGCTCTCTAAGGTTTCCCCATATCCCAAACTGTCTCCAGTGGATCTCTACGTTTTCCATATATCCCACACTGACTTCAGTGGCTCTCTATGGTATCCTATTTGCCCACAGTGACTCCAGCGACTCTCATCGGTTTCCTTTATACCAAAGCGAATCCAGTTGCTCTCTACTGTTTCCTTATATCCTACTCTGACTCCAGAGTGTCTCTACCATTTCCCTTTAGTCCATACTGACTACAGCAGCTCTCTACGGTTTCCCTATTTCCCACATTGACTCCAGTGGTTCTCTACTGTTTCCCTATATCGCACACTGACTCCATTGGCTCTCTATGGTTTCCCTATAGTCCAGACTGACTCCAGCATCTATCTACGGTTTCCCTATATCCCACCCTGACTCCGCTGGCTATGTACAGTTTCCCTATATCCCACACTCACTCCAGCAGATCTCTATGGTTTCCCTATAAAGCACACTGACTTCAGTGGCTCTCTACTTTTTCCCTATTGCCCACACTGACTCCAGCGACTCTCATCGGTTTCCCTATATCCCACACCGACTCCAGTGGCTCTCTACTGTTTCCCTATATCCTACTCTGACTCCAGAGTGTCTCTACCGTTTCTCTTTAGTCCAGACTGACTACAGCAGCGCTCTACGGTTTCCCTATATCCCACATTGACTCCAGTGGTTCACTGCTGTTTCCGTATATCGCACATTGTCTCCAGTGGCTCTCCACGGTTTCCCTATTTCCCACCCTGACTCCAATGGCTCTGTACTGATTCATCATATCCCAAACTGACTCCAGTGGATCTTTACATTTTCCCTTTAGCCCATATTGATTCCAGCGGATCTCGACGGTTTCCATATATCCCACACTGACTCCATTGACTCTCCACGGTTTCGCTATAGCCCATACTGACTCCAATGGCTCTATATGCTATTGCTATATCACACACTGACTCCTGTGGATCTTCATGGTCTCTGTATAGCCCATTTTGACTCCAGTGGCTCTCTACGGTTTCCAAACAATCACACACTGACTGCAGTGGATCTCTACGGTTTCCCTATATCCCACTCAGACTCTTTTGGTTTTCTACGGTTTCCATATATTCAACACTGACTCCAGCTGCTCTCTTCGGGTTCCCGATATCGCACATGGACTCCGGTGGCTCCCCACGGTTTCAATATAGCCCACACTGACACCAGCGGCTTTCTCGGGTTTCCCTATAACCCACACCGACTCCACTGGCTCTCTACTGTTTCCTTATATCCTACTCTGACTCCAGAGTCTTTCTACCGTTTCCCTTTAGTCCAGATTGACTATAGCAGCTCTCTACTGTTTCCCTATATCGCACACTGACTCCATTGGCTCTCTATGGTTTCCCTATACTCCAGATTGACTCCAGGGTCTCTCTACGGTTTCCGTATAGTCCACACTGACTCCAGTGGCTCTCTACTGTTTCCTTATATCCTACTCTGACTCCAGAGGTTCTCTATGGTTTCACTATAGTCCAGACTGACTACAGCAGCTCTCTACAGTTTCCCTATATCCCACATTGACTCCAGTGGTTCTCCACTGTTTCCCAATAATGCACACTGTCTCAGGTGGCTCTCTACGATTTCCCTATATTCGACACTGACTCCTGCGGCCCTCTACGATTTCCCGATATCGCACATGGACTCCGGTGGCTACCTGTGGTTTTCCAATAGCCCGCACTGACTCCAGTGGCTCTCTCGGGTTTCCCTGTAAAGCACACTGACTTCAGTGGCTCTCTTCGGTTTCCGTGTGTCCCACCCTGAATCCAGTGGCTCCCTACGGTTTCCCTATATGCCACAATGACTCCATTGACTCTCTATGGTTTCCCTATAGCCCACACTGACTCCAGCAGCTCTCTACGGTTTCCCTACATTGCACACTGACTCCAGTGGCTCTCTATGGTTTCCCTATAGTCCAGACTGACTCCAGTGGCTCTCTACTCTTTCCTTATATCCTACACCGACTCCAGAGGGTCTCTAAGGTTTCACTATATTCCAGATTGACTACAGAAGCTCCCTACAGTTTCCCTTTATCCCACATTGACTCCAGTGGTTCTCTACTGTTTCCCTATAACGCACACTGTCTCCAGTGGCTGTCTACAATTTCCCTATATTCCACATTGACGGCTGCGGCCCTCTACGGTTTCCCGATATCTCACATGGACTCTGCTGGCTTCTGTTGGTTTTCCAATAGCCCACACTGACTCCAGCGGCTCTCTACGGTTTCCCTATAAAACACACTGACTTCAGTGGCTCTCTACGGTTTCCCTGTGTCCCACCCTGAATCCAGTGGCTCTCTACGTTTTCCCTATAGTCCACAATGACTCCAGCGGATCTCCACGGTTTCGCTATAGCCCACACTGACTCCCAAGGCTCTCTATGGTATCCCTATATCCCACACTGACTCCTGTGATATATATGGTTTCCCTATAGCCCATATTGACACCAGCTGCTCTCTACGGTTTCCAAAAATCACAAACGTTCTCAAGAGGCTCCCTACGTTTTCCCTATATTCACCTCAGACTCCTGTGTTTCACTACGGTTTCCCTATATTGCACACTGACTCCAGCGGCTCTCTGTAGTTTCCCAATAATGCACATGGCCTCAGGTGGCTCCCTACCGTTTCCCTATAGCCCACACAGAGTCCAGCTGCTCTCTAGGGTTTCCCTATAAAGCACACTGACTTCAGTGGCTCTCTACGGTTTCCCTATTGCCCACACTGACTCCAGCGACTCTCATCGGTTTCCCTACATCCCACTCTGACTCCAAAGGCTATGCACAGTTTCCATATATCCCACACTCACTCCAGTGGATCTCTATGGTTTCCCTATAAAGCACACTGACTTCAGTGGCTCTCTACATTTTCCCTATTGCCCACACTGACTCCAGCGACTCTCATCGGTTTCCCTATACTCCACACCGACTCCAGTGGCTCTCTACTGTTTCCTTATATCCTACTCTGACTCCAGAGTGTTTCTACCATTTCCCTTTAGTCCAGACTGACTACAGCAGCAGTCTATGGTTTCCCTATATCCCACATTGACTCCAGTGGTTCTCTATTGTTTCCGTATATCGCACATTGACTCCAGTGGCTCTCTATGGTTTCCCTATATTGCACACTGACTCCAGTGGCTCTCTATGTTTTCCCTATAGTCCAGACTGACTCCGGCCTCTCTCTACGGTTTCCCTATAGTCCACACTGACTCCAGTGGCTTTCTACTGTTTCCTTATATCCTACCCTGACTCCAGTGGCTCTCTACGGTTTCCCTATATCACACCCTGACTCCAAAGGCTCTGTACAGTTTCCCTATATCCCACACTCACTCCAAAGGATCCCTATGGTTTCCCGATAGCCCATATTGATTCCAGCGCATCTCTATGGTTTCTATAAAGCCCACACTGACTCCAAAGGCTCTCTATGGTATCTCTATATCCCACACTGACTCCTGTGGATATTTACGGTTTCCCTATAGCCCATAGTGACTCCAGCGGCATTCTACAGTTTCCATTAATCACAAACTGACTCCAGTGGCTCCCTATGTTCTCCCTATATACACCTCAGACTCCTGTGGCTCATTACGGTTTCCCTATATTGCACACTGACACCAGCGGCTCTCTATGGTTTCCCTGTTACCCACACTGACTCCAGCAACTCTCATCGGTTTCCCTATTTCCCACCCTGACTCCAATGGCTCTGTACTGATTCACCATATCCCAAACTGACTCCAGTGGATCTTTACATTTTCCCTTTAGCCCATATTGACTCCAGCGGATCTCGACGGTTTCCATATATCCCACACTGACTCCATTGGCTCTCCACGGTTTCGCTATAGCCCATACTGACTCCAATGGCTCTATATTCTATCGCTATATCACACAGTGACTGCTGTGGATCTTTACAGTCTCCGTATAGCCTATATTGACTCCAGTGGCTCTCTACGATTTCCAAACAATCACACACTGACTGCAGTGGGTCTCTACAGTTTCCCTATATCCCACTCAGACTCCTTTGGCTCTCTACGGTTTCCATATATTCAACACTGACTCCAGCTGCTCTCTTCGGGTTCCCGATATCGCACATGGACTCCGGTGGCTCCCCACGGTTTCAATATAGCCCACACTGACACCAGCAGCTTTCTCGGGTTTCCCTATAGCCCACACCGACTCCACTGGCTCTCTACTGTTTCCTTATATCCTACTCTGACTCCAGAGTCTTTTAACCGTTTCCCTTTAGTCCAGATTGACTATAGCAGCTCTCTACTGTTTCCCTATATCGCACACTGACTCCATTGGCTATCTATGGTTTCCCTATAGTCCAAACCGACTCCAGGGTCTCTCTACGGTTTCCCTATAGTCCACACTGACTCCAGTGGCTCTCTACTGTTTCCTTATATCCTACTCTGACTCCAGAGGGTCTCTACGGTTTCACTATAGTCCAGACTGACTACAGCAGCTCTCTACAGTTTCCCTATATCCCACATTGACTCCAGTGGGTCTCTACTGTTTCCCTATAATGCAAACTGTCTCAGGTGGCTCTCTATGATTTCCCTATATTCCACACTGACTCCTGCGGCCCTCTGCAGTTTCCTGATATCGCACATGGACTCCGGTGGCTACCTGTGGTTTTCCAATAGCCCGCACTGACTCCAGCGGCTCTCTAGGGTTTCCCTATAAAGCACACTGACTTCAGTCGCTCTCTACGGTTTCCGTGTGTCCCACCATGAATCCAGTGGCTCCCTACGGTTTCCCTATATCCCACAATGACTCCACTGACTCTCTACAGTTTCCCTATAGCCCACACTGACTCCAAAGGCTCTCTACGGTTTCCCTATATCCTACATTGACTCCAGTGGGTCTCTACAGTTTCCCTATATCGCACACTGTCTCCAGTGGCTCTCTACGATTTCCCTATATTCCACACTGACTCCTGCGGCCCTCTACGGTTTCGCGATATCTCACATGGACTCCGTTGTCTTCCTGTTGGTTTTCCAATAGCCCACATTGACTCCAGCGGCTCTCAACGGTTTCCCTATAAAGCACACTGACTTCAGTGGCTCTCTACAGTTTCCCTGTGTCCCACCCTGAATCCAGTTGCTCTCTACGTTTTCCCTATAGTCCACAATGACTCCAGTGGTTCTCTACGGTTTCCCCATATCCCACACTGACTCCAAAGGCTCTCTACAGTTACCCTATATACCACCCTGACTTCATTGGCTCTGTACGGTTTCCCGATATCCCACACTGGCTCCAGTGACTCTCTACGGATTCCCTATATGCAACACTGACTCCAGTGGCTCTCTACGGATTCCCTATATCCTACACTGACTCCAGCAGCTCTCTACGGTTTCCCTATTGTCCACACTGACTCCAGCGGCTCTCTATGCTTTCAATATATATCCCACACTGACTCCAATGGCACTCTATGATTTACCTATATCCCACACTGACTCCAGTGGCTCTCCTTGATTTCCCTATAGCCCAGACTGACACCAATGGTTTTCTACGTTTTCCCTATAATCAACACTGTCTCAAGGGACTCTCTAGTGTTTCCCCATACACCACACAGTCTCCAGGGGCTCTCTACGGTTTCCCTATATTCCACACTGACTCCAGCAGCTCTCATGGTTTCACTAAGGCCCAAACTGAATCCAGTGGATCTTTACCATTTTCCAATAGCCCATATTGACTCCAGCGGCTCTCTACGTTTTCCATAAATCACACACTGACTCCTGTGATGCTCTACAGTTTCCCTATGTCCCACTCAGACCTAAGAGGCTCTCAACGATTTCCCTATATTGCACGCTGACTCCAGCGGCTCTCTACGGTTTCCCGAATTCGCACATGGTCTCCGGTGGCTACCTATGGTTTCCCTAAAGCCCACACTGACTCCTGCGGCTCTCTAGGGTTTCCCTATAAAGCACACTGACTTCAGTGGCTTTCTCCAGTTTCCCTATTGCCCACACTGATTCCAGCGACTCTCATCGGTTTCCCTATATCCCACACCGACTCCAGTGGCTCTCTACTGTTTCCTTATATCCTACTCTGACTCCAGAGTGTCTCTACCGTTTCTCTTTAGTCCAGACTGACTACAGCAGCACTCTACGGTTTCCCTATATCCCACATTGACTCCAGTGGTTCTCTGCTGTTTCCGTATATCGCACATTGTCTCCAGTAGCTCTCCACGGTTTCCCTATATTGCACACTGACTCCAGTGGCTCTCTATGGCTTCCCTAAAGTCCAGAATGAGTCTGGCGTCTCTCTACAGTTTCCCTATAGTCCACACTGACTCCAGTGGCTCTCTACTGTTTCCTTATATCCTACTCTGACTCCAGAGGCTCTCTACAGTTTCCCTATATCCCACCATGACTCCAAAGGCTCTGTACAGTTTCCCTATATCCCACACTCACTCCAGACGATCTCTATGGTTTCCCTATGGCCCATATTGACTCCAGCGGATCTCTACGGTTTCTATATAGCCCAGACTGACTCCAGGGGCTCTCCATGGATTCGCTATAGCCCTCACTGACTCCAATGGCTCCCTATGGTATCCCTATATCCCACACTGACTCCGTCGGATATTAACGGTTTCCCTATAGCCCATTTTGACACCAGCGGCTCTCTACGGTTTCCAAAAATCACAAACGTTCTCAAGAGGCTCCCTAAGCTTTCCCTATATTCACCTCAGATTCCTGTGGCTCACTATGGTTTCCCTATATTGCACACCAACTCCAGTGGCTCTCTATAGTTTCCCAATAATGCACATGGCCTCAGGTGGCTCCCTACCGTTTCCCTATAGCCCACACTGAGTCCAGCTGCTCTCTAGGGTTTCCCTATAAAGCACACTGACTTCAGTGGCTCTCTACGGTTTCCCTATTGCCCACACTGACTCCAGCGACTCTCATCGGTTTCCCTACATCCCACTCTGACTCCAATGTCTATGCACAGTTTCCCTATATCCCACACTCACTCCAGGGGATCTCTATGGTTTCCCTATGAAGCACACTGACTTCAGTGGCTCTCTACTTTTTCCCTATTGCCCACACTGACTCCAGCGACTCTCATCGGTTTCCCTATATTCCACACCGACTCCAGTGGCTCTCTACTGTTTCCTTATATCCTACTCTGACTCCAGAGTGCCTCTACCGTTTCCCTTTAGTCCAGACTGACTACAGCAGCACTCTACGGTTTCCCTATATCCCACATTGACTCCAGTGGTTCTCTATTGTTTCCGTATATCGCACATTGACTCCAGTGGCTCTCTACGTTTTCCCTATATTGCACACTGACTCCAGTGGCTCTCTATGTTTTCCCTATAGTCCAGACTGACTCCGGCGTCTCCCTACGGTTTCCCTATTGTCCACACTGACTCCAGTGGCTCTCTACTGTTTCGTTATATCCTACCCTGACTCCAGTGGCTCTCTACGGTTTCCCTATATCACACCCTGACTCCAAAGGCTCTGTACAGTTTCCCTATATCCCACACTCACTCCAAAGGATCCCTATGGTTTCCCTATAGCCCATATTGACTCCAGCGCATCTCTACGGTTACTATATAGCCCACACTGACTCCAAAGGCTCTCTATGGTATCTCTATATCCCACACTGACTCCTGTGGATATTTACGGTTTCCCTATAGCCCATATTGACACCAATGGCTCTCTACAGTTTCCATTAATCACAAACTGACTCCAGTGGCTCCCTATGTTCACCCTATATACACCTCAGACTCCTGTGCCTCATTACGGTTTCCCTATATTGCACACTGACACCAGCGGCTCTCTACGGTTTCCCTATTGCCCACACTGACTCCAGCAACTCTCATCGGTTTCCCTATATCCCACCCTGACTCCAATGGCTCTGTACTGATTCACCATATCCCAAACTGACTCCAGTGGATCTTTACATTTTCCCTTTAGCCCATATTGACTCCAGCGGATCTCGACGGTTTCCATATATCCCACACTGACTCCATTGGCTCTCCACTGTTTCGCTATAGCCCATACTGACTCCAATGGCTCTATATGCTATCGCTATATCACACACTGACTGCAGTGGATCTTTACGGTCTCCGTATAGCCCATATTGACTCCAGTGGCTCTCTACGATTTCCAAACAATCACACACTGACTGCAGAGGGTCTCTACGGTTTCCCTATATCCCACTCAGACTCTTTTGGCTCTCTATGGTTTCCATATATTCAACACTGACTCCAGCTGCTCTCTTCGGGTTCCCGATATCGCACATGGACTCCGGTGGCTCCCCACGGTTTCAATATAGCCCACACTGACACCAGCGGCTATTTCGGGTTTCCCTATAACCCACACCGACTCCACTGGCTCTCTACTGTTTCCTTATATCCTACTCTGACTCCAGAGTTTTTCAACCGTTTCCCTTTAGTCCAGATTGACTATAGCAGCTCTCTACTGTTTCCCTATATCGCACACTGACTCCATTGGCTCTCTATGGTTTCCCTGTAGTCCAGACTGACTCCAGGGTCTCTCTATGGTTTCCCTATAGTCCACACTGACTCCAGTGGCTCTCTGCTGTTTCCTTATATCCTACTCTGACTCCAGAGGTTCTCAACGGTGTCACTATAGTCCAGACTGACTACAGCAGCTCTCTACAGTTTCCCTATATCCCACACTCACTCCAGCAGATCTCTATGGTTTCCCTATAAAGCACACTGACTTCAGTGGCTCTCTACTTTTTCTCTATTGCCCACACTGACTCCAGCGACTCTCATCGGTTTCCCTATATCCCACACCGACTCCAGTGGCTCTCTACTGTTTCCTTATATCCTACTCTGACTCCAGAGTGTCTCTACCGTTTCTCTTTAGTCCAGACTGACTACAGCAGCACTCTACGGTTTCCCTATATCCCACATTGACTCCAGTGGTTCTCTGCTGTTTCCGTATATCGCACATTGTTTCCGGTGGCTCTCCACGGTTTCCCTATATTGCACACTGACTCCAGTGGCTCTCTATGGCTTCCCTAAAGTCCGGAATGACTCTGGCGTCTCTCTACCGTTTCCCTATAGTCCACACTGACTCCAGTGGCTCTCTACTGTTTCCTTATATCCTGCTCTGACTCCAGAGGCTCTCTACGGTTTCCCTATATCCCACACTGACTCCAAAGGCTCTGTACGGTTTCACTATATCCCACACTCACTTGTGCGGATCCCTATGGTTTCCCTATAGCCCATATTGACTCCAGCGGATCTCTATGGTTTCTATGTAGCCCACACTGACTCCAGCGGCTCTCTATAGTTTCCCAATAATGCACATGGCCTCCGGTGGCTCCCTACCATTTCCCTATAGCCCACACTGAGTCCAGCGGCTCTCTAGGGTTTCCCTAAAAAGCGCACTGACTTCAGTGGTTCTCTACGGTTTCCCTATTGCCCACACTGACTCCAGCGACTCTCATCGGTTTCCCTATATCCCACCCTGACTCCAGTGGCTCTGTACTGATTCAGCATATCCCAAACTGACTCCAGTGGATCTTTACATTTTCCCTTTAGCCCATATTGACTCCAGCGGATCTCGACGGTTTCCATGTATCCCACACTGACTCCATTGACTCTCCACGGTTTCGCTATAGCCCATACTGACTCCAATGGCTCTATATGCTATTGCTATATCACACGCTGACTCTGTGGATCTTTACGGTCTCCGTATAGCCTATTTTGACTCCAGTGGCTCTCTACGGTTTCCAAACAATCACACACTGACTGCAGTGGGTCTCTACGGTTTCCCTATATCCCACTCAGACTCTTTTGGCTCTCTACGGTTTCCATATATTCAACACTGACTCCAGCTGCTCTCTTCGTGTTCCCGATATCGCACATGGACTCCGGTGGCTCCCCACGGTTTCAATATAGCCCACACTGACACCAGCGGCTTTCTCGGATTTCCCTATAACCCACACTGACTCCACTGGCTCTCTACTGTTTCCTTATATGCTACTCTGACTCCAGAGTCTTTCTACCGTTTCCCTTTAGTCCAGATTGACTATAGCAGCTCTCTAATGTTTCCCTATATCGCACACTGATTCCAGTGGCTCTCTATGGTTTCCCTATAGTCCAGACTGACTCCAGGGTCTCTCTACGGTTTCCCAATAGTCCACACTGACTCCAGTGGCTCTCTACTGTTTCCTTACATCCTATTCTGACTCCAGAGGGTCTCTATGGTTTCACTATAGTCCAGACTGACTACAGCAGCTCTCTACAGTTTCCCTATATCCCACATTGACTCCAGTGGTTCTCTACTGTTTCCCTATAACGCACACTGTCTCAGGTGGCTCTCTATGATTTCCCTATATTCCGCACTGACTCCTGCGGCCCTCTACGGTTTCCCGATATCGCACATGGACTCCAGTGGCTACCTGTGGTTTTCCAATAGCCCGCACTGACTCCAGCGGCTCTCTAGGGTTTCCCTATAAAGCAGACTGACTTCAGTGGCTCTCTAAGGTTTCCGTGTGTCCCACCCTGAATCCAGTGGCTCCCTACGGTTTCCCTATATCCCACACTGACTCCAGCAGCTCTCTACGGTTTCCCTATATTCCACATTGACTCCAGTGGTTCACTACTGTTTCCCTACATTGCACACTGACTCCAGTGGCTCTCTATGGTTTCCCTATAGTCCAGACTGACTCCAGTTGCTCTCTACTCTTTCCTTATATCCTATCCTGTCTCCAGTGGCTCTCTACAATTTCCCTATATTCCACAATGACTGCTGCGGCCCTCTACAGTTTCCCGATATCTCACATGGACTCTGCTGTCGTCTGTTGGTTTTCCAATAGCCCACACTGACTCCAGCGGCTCTCTACGGTTTCCCTATAAATCACACTGACTTCAGTGGCTCTCTACGGTTTCCCTGTGTCCCACCCTGAATCCAGTGGCTCTCTACGTTTTCCCTATAGTCCACAATGACTCCAGCGGATCTCCACGGTTTCGCTATAGCCCACACTGACTCCCAAGGCTCTCTATGGTATCCCTATATCCCACACTGACTCCTGTGATATATATGGTTTCCCTATAGCCCATATTGACTCCAGCGCCTCTCTACAGTTTGCATAAATCAACACTGACTCCAGTGGCTCTCTACATTTTCAATATATTCACCTCAGACTCCTGTGGCTCACTACGGTTTCCCTATATTGTACACTGACTCCAGCGGCTCTCTATAGTTTCCCAATAATGCACATTGCCTCCGGTGGCTCCCTACCATTTCCCTATAGCCCACACTGAGTCCAGCGGCTCTCATCAGTTTCCCTATAAAGCACACTGACTTCAGTGGTTCTCTGCGGTGTCCCTATTGCCCACACTGACTCCAGCTACTTCATCGGTTTCCTTTATACCTAACTGAATCCAGTTGCTCTCTACTGTTTCCTTATATCCTACTCTGACTCCAGAGTGTCTTTACCGTTTCCCTTTAGTCCAGACTGACCACAGCAGCACTCTACGGTTTCCCAAAACCCACATTGACTCCAGTGGTTCTCTACTGTTTCCCTATATCGCACATTGACTCCAGTGGCTCTCTATGGGTTCCCTATAGTCCAGACGGACTCCAGCATCTCTCTACGGTTTCCCTATAGTCCACACTGACTCCAGTGGCTCTCTATACTTTCCCTATATCCTACTCTGACTCCAGAGTGTCTCTATGGTTTCCCTATAACCCACCCTGACTCCAGAGTTTCTGTACAGTTTCCCTATATCCCATACTCACTCCAGCGGATCTCTATGGTTTCCTTATAAAGCGCACTGACTTCAGTGGCTCTCTACGGTTTCCCTATTGCCCACACTGACTCCAGTGACTCTCATCGGTTTCCCTATATCCCACCCTGACTCCAATGGCTTTGTACTGTATCCCCATATCCCAAACTGACTCCAGTGGATCTCTACATTTTCCCTATGGCCCATATTGACTCCAGCGGATCTCTACGGTTTCCATACATCCCACACTGACTCCAGTGGCTCTCCACGGTTTTGCAATAGCCCATACTGACTCTAGTGGCGCTATATGCTATCGCTATATCACACACTGACTCCTGTGGATCTTTATGGTCTCCGTATAGCCCATATTGACTCCAGTGGCTCCCTTCTGTTTCAAAAAATCACACACTGACTCCAGTGGCTCTCTACAGTTTCCCTATATCCCACTCAGAATCTTTTGGCTCTCTACGGTTTCCATATATTCAACACTGACTCCAGCTGCACTCTACGGGTACCCGATATTGCACATGGTCTCCGGTGGCTCCCTACGGTTTCAATATAGCCCACACTGACACCAGCTGCTCTCTCGGGTTTCCCTATATCCCACACCGACACCAGTGGCTCTCTAATCTTTCCTTATATCCTACTCTGACTCCAGAGTGTTTCTACCGTTTCCTTTTAGTCCAGAATGACTACAGCAGCTCTCTACTGTTTCCCCCTGTCGCACTTTGACTCCAGTGGCTCTCTATGGTTTTCCTATAGTCCAGACTGACTCCAGTGGCTCTCTACTCTTTCCTTATATCCTACTCTGACTCCAAGATGGTCTCTACGGTTTCACTATAGTCCAGACTGACTACAGCAGCTCTCTACAGTATCCCTATATCCCACATTGACCCCAGTGGTTCTCTACTGTTTCCAAATATCGCACACTATCTCCAGTGGCTCTCTACGATTTCCCTATATTCCACACTGACTCCTGCGGCCCTCTACGGTTTCCCGATATCGCACATGGTTTCCGGTGGCTACCTGTGGTTTTCCAATAGCCCGCACTGACTCCAGTGGCTCTCTAGGGTTTCCCTATAAAGCACACTGACTTCAGTGGCTCTCTACGGTTTCCCTATGTCCCACACTGAATCCAGTGGCTCTCTACGTATTCCCTACAGTCCACAATGACTCCAGAGGATCTCTATGGTTTCCAAATATCCCAAACTGACTTCAGTGGCTCTCTACGATTTCCGATTTGCCCACACTGACTCCAGCGACTCTCATCTGTTTCCTTTGTACTAAACCGAATCCAGTTGCTCTCTACTGTTTCCTTATATCTTGCTCTGTCTCCAGAGTGTCTCTACCGTTTCCCTTTAGTCCAGACTGACTACAGCAGCTCTCTACTGTTTCCCTATATCGCACATTGACTCCAATGGCTCTCTATGGTTTCCCTATAGCCCAGACTGTTTCCAGCGTCTCTTATGGTTTCCCTATACTGCACACTGACTCCAGTGGCTCTCTACTGTTTCCTTATATCCTACTCTGACTCCAGAGTGTCTCTACCGATTCCCTTTAGTCCAGACCGACTACAGCAGCACTCCACAGTATCCCTATATCCCACTTTGACCCCAGTGGTTCTCTACTGTTTCCCTCTATCGCACATTGACTCCAGCGGCTCTCTATGGTTTCTCTATAGTCCAGACTGACTCCAGTGGCTCTCTACTCTTTCCTTATATCCTACTCTGACTCCAAGAGGGTCTCTACGGTTTCACTATAGTCCAGACTGAATACAGCAGCTCTCTACAGTATCCCTATATCCCACATTGACCCCATTTGTTCTCTATTGTTTCCCGATATCGCACACTGTCTCCAGTGGCTCTCTACGATTTCCCTATATTCCGCACTGACTCCTACGGCCCTCTACGGTTTCCCAATATCGCACATGGTTTCCGGTCGCTACCTGTGGTTTTCCAATAGCCCGTACTGACTCCAGTGGCTCTCTAGGGTTTCCCTATAAAGCACACTGACTTCAGTGGCTCTCTACGGTTTTCCTATGTCCCACACTGAATCCAGTGGCTCTCTACGTATTCCCTACAGTCCACAATGACTCCCGCGGTTCTCTATGGTTTCCCTATAGTCCAGACTGACTCCGGAATCTCTCTACGGTTTCCCTGTAGTCCACACTGACTCCAGTGGCTCTCTACTCTTTCCTTATATCCTACTCTAACTCCAGAGAGTTACCGTTTCCTTATATCCCACCCTGACTCCAAATGCTCTGTATGGTTTCCCTATATCCCACACTCACTCCAGTGGATCTCTATGCTTTCCAAATATCCCAAACTGACTTCAGTGGCTCTCTACGATTTCCGATTTGCCCACACTGACTCCAGCGACTCTCATCTGTTTCCTTTATACTAAACCGAATCCAGTTGCTCTCTACTGTTTCCTTATATCTTAATCTGTCTCCAGAGTGTCTCTACCGTTTCCCTTTAGTCCAGACTGACTACAGCAGCTCTCTACTGTTTCCCTATATCGCACATTGACTCCAGTGGCTCTCTATGGTTTCCCTATAGCACAGACTGTTTCCAGCGTCTCTTATGGTTTCCCTATAGTGCACACTGACTCCAGTGGCTCTCTACTGTTTCCTTATATCCTACTCTGACTCCAGAGGGTCTCTATGGTTTCAGTATAGTCCAGACTGACTACAGCAGCTCTCTACAGTTTCCCTATATCCCACATTGACTCCAGTGGTTCTCTACTGTTTCCTTATAATGCACACTGTCTCAGGTGGCTCTCTACGATTTCCCTATATTCCACACTGACTCCTGCGGCCCTCTTCGGTTTCCCGATAGTGCACATGGACTCCGGTGGCTACCTATGGTTTTCCAATAGCCCGCACTGACTCCAGCGGCTCTCTAGGTTTTCCCTATAAAGCACACCGACTTCAGTGGCTCTCTATGGTTTCTGTGTGTCCCACCCTGAATCCAGTGGTTCTCTACGGTTCCCTATATCCCACAATGACTCCACAGGCTCTCTACAGCTTCCCTACAGCCCACACTGACTCCAGGAGCTCTCTACGGTTTCCCTATATCCCACATTGACTCCAGTGGTTCTCTACTGTTTCCCTATATTGCACACTGACTCCTGTGGCTCTGCACTGTTTCCTTATATCCTACTCCGACTCCAGAGGGTCTCTACGGTTTCACTATATTCCAGTCTGAATACAGAAGCTCTCTACAGTTACCCTTTATCCCACATTGACTCCATTGGTTCTCTACTGTTTCCCTATATTGCATACTGTCTCCAGTGGCTCTCTACGATTTCCCTATATTCTACACTGACTCCTGAGGCCCTCTAGGGTTTCCCGATATCTCACATGCATTCCGCTGGGTTCCTGTTGATTTTACAATAGCCCACACTGACTCCAGCGGCTCTCTACGGTTTCCCTATAAAGCACACGGACTTCAGTGGCTCTCTACAGTTTCCCTGTGTCCCACACTGAATCCGGTGGCTCTCTTCATTTACCCTATAGTCCAATATGACTCAGGCGGTTCTCTACGGTTTCCCTTTATCCCACAATGACACCACTGGCTCTCTACAGTTTCCATATATCCCACCCTGACTCCAATGGCTCTGTACGGTTTCCCTATATCCCACCCTGTCTCCAGTGCCTCTGTAAAGTTTCCCTATATCCCACACTGACTCCAGCGGATCTCTATTATTTCCCTATGGCCCATATTGACTCCAGCGGATCTCTACGGTTTCCCGATACCGCACATGGACTCCAGTGGCTACCTATGGTTTCCCAATAGGCCACACTGCCTCCAGCGGCTCTCTAGGGTTTCCCTATAAAGCACACTGACTTCAGTGGCTCTCGACTTCTTCCCTATTGCCCACACGAACTACAGCGATTCTCATCGGTTTCCCTATATCCCACACCGACTCCAGTGGCTCTCTACTGTTTCCTTATATCCTACTCATACTCCAGAGTGTCTCTACCGATTCCCTGTAGTCCAGATTGACTACAGCAGCACTCTACGGTTTCCGTACATCCCACATTGACTCCAGAGGTTCTCTACCATTTCCCTATAACGCACATTGACTCCCGTGGCTCTCTATGGTTTCCCTATAGTCCAGACTGACTCCAGTGGCTCTCTACTCTTTCCTTATATCCTACTCTGACTCCAAGAGAGTCTCTACGGTTTCACTATAGTCCAGACTGACTACAGCAGCTCTCTACAGTATCCCTATATCCCACATTGACCCCAGTGGTGCTCTACTGTTTCCCGTTATCGCACACTGTCTCCAGTGGCTCTCTACGATTTCCCTATATTCCACACTGACTCCTGCGGCCCTCTACAGTTTCCCGATATCGCACATGGTTTCCGGTGGCTAACTGTGGTTTTCCAATAGCCCGCACTGACTCTAGCGGCTCTGTAGCGATTCCCTATAAAGCACACTGACTTCAGTGGCTCTCTACGGTTTCCCTGTGTCCCACACTGAATCCAATGGCTCTCTACGTATTCCCTACAGTCCACAATGACTCCCGCGGTTCTCTAAGGTTTCCCTATATCCCACAATGACTCCTACGGTAGTCTACAGTTTCCCTATAGCCCACACTGACTCCAGCATTTCTCTGCGGTTTCCCTATATCCCACATTGACTACAGCGGTTCTCTACTGTTTCCCTATATTGCTCAATGACTCCAGTGGCTCTCTATGGTTTCCCTATAGTCCAGACAGACTCCGGCATCTCTCTATGGTTTCCCTGTAGTCCACACTGACTCCAGTGGCTCTCTACTGTTTCCTTATATCCTACTCTGACTCCAGAGGGTCTCTACGGTTTCCCTATATCCCACTCTGACTCCAAAGGCTCAGTAAGGTTTCCCTATATCCCACACTCACTCCAGTGGATCTCTATGGTTTCCATATATCCCACACTGACTTCAGTGGCTCTCTATGGTTTCCTATTTGCCCACACTGACTCCAGCGACTCTCATCTCTTTCCTTTATATTAAGCCGAATCCAGTTGCTCTCTACTGTTTCCTTATATCTTACTCTGACTCCAGAGTGTCTCTACCGTTTCCCTTTAGTCCAGACTGACTATAGCATCAAACTACGGTTTCCCTATATCCCACCCTGACTGCAGTTGATCTGTACTGTTTCCCTATATCCCACACTCACTCCAGCGGATCTCTATGGTTACCCTATAGCCCATTTTGACTCCAGCGGATCTCCATGGTTTCCCGATATCGCTCATGGACTCCAGTGGCAACCTGTGGTTTCCCAATATCCCACACTGGCTCCAGCGGCTCTCTAGGGTTTCCCTATAAAGCACCCTGACTTCAGTGGCTCTCTAATTTTTCGCTATTGCCCACACTGACTCCAGCGACTCTCATCGGTTTCCCTATATCCCACACCGACTCCAGTGGCTCCCTACCGTTTCCCTACATCCTACTCTAACTCCAGAGAGTCTCTACCGTTTCCCTTTAGTCCAGACTGACTACAGCAGCACTCTACGGTTTCCCTATATCCCACATTGACTCCAGTGGTTCTCTACTGTTACCCTATATCGCAAATTGACTCCAGTGGCACTCTATGGTTTCCCTATAGTCCAGACTGACTCCAGGTTCTCTCTACGGTTTCCCCATAGTCCACACTGACTCCAGTGGCTCTCTACACTTTCCTTATATCCTACTCTGACAACAAGAGGGTCTCTACGGTTTCACTATAGTCCAGAGTGACTACAGCAGCTCTCTACAGTTTCCCTATATCCCACATTGCCTCCAGTGATTCTCTACTGTTTCCCTATATCGCACATTCACTCCAGAGGCTCTCTATGGTTTCCCTATAGTCCGCACTGAGTCCAGCATCTATCTACGGTTTCCCTATATCCCACCCTGTCTCCAGTGGCTCTGTACAGTTTCCCTATATCCCACACTCACTCCAGCGAATCTCTATTGTTTCCCTATAGCCCATATTGACTCCAGCAGATCTCTACGGTTTCCCGATACCACACATTGTCTCCAGTGGCTACCAATGGTTTCCCAATAGGCCACCCTGGCTCCGGCGGCTCTCTAGGATTTCCCTATAAAGCACACTGACTTCAGTGGCTCTCTACTTTTTCCTTATTGCCAACACTGACTCCAGCGACTCTCATCGGTTTCCCTATATCCCACACCGACTTCAGTGGTTCTCTACTGTTTCCTTATATCCTACTCTGACTCCAGAGTGTCTCTACCAATTCCCTTTAGTCCAGACTGACTACAGCAGCACTCTACGATTTCCCTATAGTCCACACTGACTCCAGTGGCTCTCTACACTTTCCTTACATCCTACTCTGACAACAAGAGGGTCTCTACGGTTTCACTATAGTCCAGAGTGACTACAGCAGCTCTCTACAGTTTCCCTATATCCCACAATGCCTCCAGTGATTCTCCACCGTTTCCCTGTATCGCACCTTGTCTCCAGAGGCTCTCTATGGTTTCCCTATATCCCACACTCACTCCAGCGAATCTCTATTGTTTCCCTATAGCCCATATTGACTCCAGCAGATCTCTACGGTTTCCCTATATCCCACCCTGTCTCCAGTGGCTCTGTACAGTTTCCCTATATCCCACACTCACTCCAGCGAATCTCTATTGTTTCTCTATAGCCCATATTGACTCCAGCAGATCTCTACGGTTTCCCGATACCGCACATGGACTCCAGTGGCTACCTATGGTTTCCCAATAGGCCACACCGGCTCCAGCGGCTCTCGAGAGTTTCCCTATAAAGCACACTGACTTCAGTGGCTCTCGACTTTTTCCTTATTGCCAACACTGACTCCAGCGACTCTCATCGGTTTCCCTATATCCCACACCGACTCCAGTGGCTCTCTACTGTTTCCTTATATCCTACTCTGACTCCAGAGTGTCTCTACCGATTCCCTTTAGTCCAGACTGACTACAGCAGCACTCTGCCGTATCCCTATATCCCACATTGACCCCAGTGGTTCTCTTCTGTTTCCCTCTATCGCACATTGACTCAGTGACTCTCTATGGTTTCCCTATAGTCCAGACTGACTCCAGTGGCTCTCTACTCTTTCCTTATATCCTACTCTGACTCCAGGAGGGTTTCTACGGTTTCACTATAGTCCAGACTGACTACAGCAGCTCTCTACAGTATCGCTATATCCCACATTGACCCCAGTGGTTCTCTACTGTTTCCCGATATCGCACACTGCCTCCAGTGACTCTCTACGATTTCCCTATATTCCGCACTGACTCCTGCGGCCCTCTATGGTTTCCCAATATCGCACATGGTTTCTGGTGGCTAACTGTGGTTTTCCAATAGCCCGCACTGACTCCAGTAGCTCTCTATGGTTTCCCAATAAAGCACACTGACTTCAGTGGATCTCTATGGTTTCTCTATGTCCCACACTGAATCCAGTGGCTCTCTACGTATTCCCTACAGTCCACAATGACTCCAGCGGTTCTCTACGGTTTCACTATATCCCACAATGACTCCCTCGGTTCTCTACAGTTTCCCTATAGCCCACACTGACTCCAGCAGCTCTCTGCGGTTTCCCTATATCCCACATTGACTCCAGTGGTTCTCTACTGTTTCCCTATATTGCACACTGACTCCAGTGGCTCTCTATGGTTTCCCTATAGTCCAGACTGAATCCGGCATCTCTCTACGGTTTCCCTGTAGTCCACACTGACTCCAGTGGCTCTCTACTGTTTCCTCATATCCTACTCTGACTCCAGAGGGTCTCTACCGTTTCCCTATATCCCACCCTGACTCCAAATGCTCTGTACTGTTTCCCTATATCCCACACTCACTCTAGTGGATCTCTATGGTTTCCAAATATCCCACACTGACTTCAGTGGCTCTCTACGGTTTCCTATTTGCCCACACTGACTCCAGCGACTCTCATCTGTTTCCTTTATACTAAACCGAATCCAGTTGCTCTCTACTGTTTCCTTATATCTTACTCTGACTCCAGAGTGTCTCTACCGTTTCCCTTTAGTCCAGACTGACTACAGCAGCTCTTTACGGTTTCCCTATATCGCATATTGACACCAGTGGCTCTCTATGGTTTCCCTATAGCACAGACTGTTTCCAGCGTCTCTCTATGGTTTCCCTATAGTGCACATTGACTGCAGTGGCTCTCTACTGTTTCCTTATATCCTACTCTGACTCCAGAGGGTGTCTACGGTTTCACTATAGTCCAGACTGACTACAGCAGCTCTCTACAGTTTCCCTATATCCCACATTGACTCCAGTGGCTCTCTTGGGTTTCCCTATAAAGCACACTGACTTCAGTGACTCTCTACAGTTTCCCTGTGTCCCACACTGAATCCAGTGGCTCTCTACGTTTTCCCTATAGTCCACAATGACTCCAATGGTTATCTACGGTTTCCCTATATCCCACATTGACTCCAGTGGTTCTCTAATGTTTCCCTATATTGCACACTGACTCCAGTGGCTCTCTATGGATTGCCGAAATTCCAGATTGACTCCGGCATCTCTCTACGGTTTCCCTATATTCCACACTGACTCCAGTGGTTCTCTACTGTTACCCTATATCGCAAATTGACTCCAGTGGCACTCTTTGGTTTCCCTATAGTCCAGACTGACTCCAACGTCTCTCTACGGTTTCCCTATTGTCCACACTGAGTCCAGTGGCTCTCTACACTTTCCTTATATCCTACTCTGACAACAAGAGGGTCTCTACGGTTTCACTATAGTCCAGAGTGACTACAGCAGCTCTCTACAGTTTCCCTATATCCCACATTGCCTCCAGTGATTCTCTACTGTTTCCCTATATCGCACATTCACTCCAGAGGCTCTCTACGGTTTCCCTATAGTCCACACTGACTCCAATGGCTCTCTACACTTTCCTTATATCCTACTCTGACAACAAGAGGGTCTCTACAGTTTCACTATAGTCCGGACTGACTCCAGCAGCTCTCTACAGTATCGCTATATCCTACATTGACCCCAGTGGTTCTCTACTGTTTCCCGATATCGCACACTGTCTCCAGTGGCTCTCTACGTTTTCCCTATATTCCGCACTGACTCCTGCGGCCCTCTACGGTTTCCCGATATCGCACATGGTTTCCGGTGGCTACCTGTGGTTTTCCAATAGCCCGCACTGACTCCAGTGGCTCTCTCGGGTTTCCCTATAAAGCACACTGACTTCAGTGGATCTCTACGGTTTGCCTATGTCCCACACTGAATCCAATGGCTCTCTACGTATTCCCTACAGTCCACAATGACTCCAGCGCTTCTCTACGGTTTCCCTATATCCCACAATGACTCCTACGGCACTCTACAGTTTCCCTATAGCCCACACTGACTCCAGCAGCTCTCTGCGGTTTCCCTATATCCCACATTGACTCCAGTGGTTCTCTACTGTTTCCCTATATTGCACACTGACTCCAGTGGCTCTCTATGGTTTCCCTATAGTCCAGACTGACTCCGGCATCTCTCTACGGTTACCCTGTAGTCCACACTGACTCGAGTGGCTCTCTACTGTTTCCTTATATCCTACTCTGACTCCAGTGGCTCTCTAGGGTTTCCCTAAAAAGCACACTGAATTCAGTGGCTCTCTACGGTTTCCCTGTGACCCGCTAAACCGAATCTAGTTGCTCTCTACTTTTTCCTTATATCTTACTCTGACTCCAGAGTGTCTCTACCGTTTCCCTTTATTCCAGACTGACTGCAGCAGCTCTCTACTGTTTCCCTATATCGCACATTGACTCCCGTGGTTCTCTATGGTTTCCCTATAGCTCAGACTGTTTCCAGCGTTTCTTAATGGATTCCCTATAGTGCACACTGACTCCAGTGGCTCTCCACTGTTTCCTTATATCCTACTCTGACTCCAGAGGGTCTCTACAGTTTCACTATAGTCCAGACTGACTACAGCAGCTCTCTACAGTTTCCCTATATCCCACATTGACTCCAGTGGCTTTCTAGGGTTTCCCTATAGTCCACAATGACTCCAGTGGTTATCTACGGTTTCCCTATATCCTACATTGACTCCAGTGGTTCTCTACTCTTTCCCTATATTGCACACTGACTCCAGTGGCTCTCTAGCGTTTCCCTATAAAGCACACTGACTTCAGTGGCTTTCTACTTTTTCCCTATTGCCCACACTGATTCCAGCGACTCTCATCGGTTTCCCTATATTCCACACCGACTCCAGTGGCTCTCTACTGTTTCCTTATATCCTTCTCTGACTCCTGAGTGTCTCTACCGATTCCCTTTAGTCCAGACTGACTACAGCAGCACTCTACGGTTTCCCTATATCCCACATTGACCGCAGTGGTTCTCTACTGTTTCCCGATATTGCACACTGTCTCCAGTGGCTCTCTACGATTTCCCTATATTCCACACAGACTCCTGCGGCCCTCTACGGTTTCCCGATATAGCACATGGTTTCCGGTGGCTACCTGTGGTTTTCCAATAGCCCACACTGTCTCCAGCGGCTCTCTAGGGTTTCCCTGTGTCCCACACTGAATCCAGTGGCGCTCTACGTTTTCCCTACAGTCCACAATGACTCCAGCGGTTCTCTACGGTTTCCCTATATCCCACAATGACTCCACTGGCACTCTACAGTTTCCCTATAGCCGACACTGACTCCAGCAGCTCTCTACGGTTTCCCTATATCCCACATTGACTCTAGTCGTTCTCTATGGTTTCCCTGTGTCCCACACTGAATCCAGTGGCTCTCTACGTTTTCCCTACAGTCCACAATGACTCCAATGGTTCTCTACAGTTTCCCTATATTCCACAATGACTCCACGGCACTCTACAGTTTCCCTATAGCCCACACTGACTCCAGCAGCCCTCTACGGTTTCCCTATATCCCACATTGACTCCAGTGGTTCTCTACTGTTTCCCTATATTGCACACTGACTCCAGTGGCTCTCTATGGTTTCCCTATAGTCCAGACTGACTCCGGCATCTCTCTAAGATTTCCCTGCAGCCCACACTGACTCCAGAGGGTCTCTACGGTTTCCCTATATCCCACCCTGACTCCAAAGGCTTTGTACGGTTTCCCTATATCCCACACTCACTCCAGTGGATCTCTATGGTTTCTCTATAGCCCATATTGACCCAAGCGGATCTCTACGGTTTCTATATAGCCCACACTGACTCCAGTGTCTCTCCTCAGATTCGCTATAGTCCACACTGTCTCCAATGGCTCTCTATTGTATCCCTATATCCCACACTGACTCCTGTGGATATTTACAGTTTCCCTATATTTTGACTCCAAAGGCTCTCGACGGTTTCCATAAATCACAAACTGACTCCAGAGGCTCCCTACGCTTTCCCTATATTCACCTCAGACTCCTGTGGCTCACTACGGTTTCCCTATATTGCACACTGACTCCAGCGGCTCTCTATAGTTTCCCAATAATGCACATTGCCTCTGGTGGCTCCCTACCATTTCCCCATAGCCCACACTGAGTCCAGCAGCTCTCATCGGTTTCCCTATACCCCACCCCGACTCCAATGGCTCTGTACGGTTTCCCCATATCCCAAGCTGACTCCAGTGGATCTCTACGTTTTCCCTATAGCCCATATTGACTCCAGCAAATCTCTACAGTTTCCATATATCCCACACTGACTTCAGTGGCTCTCTACGGTTTCCTATTTGCCCACACTGACTCCAGCGAATCTCATCAGTTTCCTTTATACCAAACCGAATCCAGTTGCTCTCTACTGTTTCCTTATATCCTACTCTGACTCCAGAGTGTCTCTACCGTTTCCCAATAGTCCAGACTGACTACAGCACCTATATCGCATACTGACTCCAGAGGCTCTCTATAGTTTCCCTATAGTCCAGACTGACTCCAGCATCTATCTACGGTTTCCCTATATCCCACCCTAACTCCAGTGGCTCTGTACAGTTTCCCTATATCCCTCTCTTACTCCAGCGGATCTCTGTACTTTCCCTATAGCCCATATTGACTCCAGCGGATCTCTACGGTTTCCCGATACCGCACATGGACTCAAGTGGCTACCTATGGTTTCCCAATAGCCCACACTGGCTCCAGCGGCTCTCTAGGGTTTACTTTAAAGCACTCTGAATTCAGTGGCTCTCTACCTTTTCCAAATTGCCCACACTGACTCCAGCGACTCTCATCGGTTTCCCTATATCCCACACCGACTCCAGTTTCTCTCTACTGTTTCCTTATATCCTACTCTGACTCCAGAGTGTCTCTACCGATTCCCTTTAGTCCAGACTGATTACAGCAGCACTCTATGGTTTCCCTATATCCCACACTGACTCCTGCGGCCCTCTACGGTTTCCCGATATCGCATATGGTTTCCGGTGGCTGCCTTTGGTTTTCCAATAGCCCGCACTGACTCCAGTGGCTCTCTAGGGTTTCCCTATAGTCCAGACTGAGTCCGGCGTCTCTCTACCGTTCCCCTATAGTTCACACTGACTCCAGTGGCTCTCCACTGTTTCCTTATATCCTACTCCCACTCCAGAGGGTCTCTACGGTTTCACTATATTCCAGTCTGACTACAGAAGCTCTCTACAGTTTCCCTAAATCCCACATTGACTCCAGTGGTTCTCTACTGTTTCCCTCTATCACACACTGTCTCCAGTGGCTCTCCACGATTTCCCTATATTCCACATTGACTCCTGCGGCCCTCTATGGATTCCCGATATCTCACATGGTCTCCGCTGGTTTCCTGTAGGTTTTCCAATAGCCCACACTGACTCCGGTGGCTCTCTACGGTTTCCCTATATTGCACACTGACTCCAGTGCCTCTCTATGGTCTCCCAATAGTCTGGACTGACTCCTGCATCTCTCTAAGGTTTCCCTGTAGTCCACACTGACTCGAGTGGCTCTCTACTGTTTCCTTATATCCTACTCTGACTCCAGTGGCTCTCTAGGGTTTCCCTATAAAGCACACTGAATTCAGTGGCTCTCTGCGGTTTCCCTGTGTCCTGCACTGAATCCAGTGGCTCTCTACGTTTTCCCTATAGTCCACAATGACTCCAGCGGTTATCTACCGTTTCCCTATATCCCACAATGACTCCACCGGCACTCTACAATTTCCCTATAGCCCACACTGACTCCAGCAGCTCTCTACGGTTTCCCTATATCCCACATTGACTCCAGTGGTTCTCTACTGTTTCCCTATATTGCACACTGACTCCAGTGGCTCTCTATGGTTTCCGTATAGTCCAGACTGATTCCGGCATCTCTCTACGGTTTCCCTATATTCCACACTGACTCCAATGGCTCTCTAAGCTTTCCTTATATCCTACTCTGACTCCAGAGTGTTTCTACCATTTCCCTTTAATCCAGATTGAATACAGCTGCTCTCTACTTTCTCCCTATATCCCACCCTGTCTCCAGTGGCTCTGTACAGTTTCCCTATATCCCACACTCACTCCAGCGAATCTCTATTGTTTCCCTATAGCCCATATTGACTCCAGCAGATCTCTACGGTTTCCCGATACCACACATTGTCTCCAGTGGCTACCAATGGTTTCCCAATAGGCCACCCTGGCTCCGGCGGCTCTCTAGGATTTCCCTATAAAGCACACTGACTTCAGTGGCTCTCTACTTTTTCCTTATTGCCAACACTGACTCCAGCGACTCTCATCGGTTTCCCTATATCCCACACCGACTTCAGTGGTTCTCTACTGTTTCCTTATATCCTACTCTGACTCCAGAGTGTCTCTACCAATTCCCTTTAGTCCAGACTGACTACAGCAGCACTCTACGATTTCCCTATAGTCCACACTGACTCCAGTGGCTCTCTACACTTTCCTTACATCCTACTCTGACAACAAGAGGGTCTCTACGGTTTCACTATAGTCCAGAGTGACTACAGCAGCTCTCTACAGTTTCCCTATATCCCACAATGCCTCCAGTGATTCTCCACCGTTTCCCTATATCGCACCTTGTCTCCAGAGGCTCTCTATGGTTTCCCTATATCCCACACTCACTCCAGCGAATCTCTATTGTTTCCCTATAGCCCATATTGACTCCAGCAGATCTCTACGGTTTCCCTATATCCCACCCTGTCTCCAGTGGCTCTGTACAGTTTCCCTATATCCCACACTCACTCCAGCGAATCTCTATTGTTTCTCTATAGCCCATATTGACTCCAGCAGATCTCTACGGTTTCCCGATACCGCACATGGACTCCAGTGGCTACCTATGGTTTCCCAATAGGCCACACCGGCTCCAGCGGCTCTCGAGAGTTTCCCTATAAAGCACACTGACTTCAGTGGCTCTCGACTTTTTCCTTATTGCCAACACTGACTCCAGCGACTCTCATCGGTTTCCCTATATCCCACACCGACTCCAGTGGCTCTCTACTGTTTCCTTATATCCTACTCTGACTCCAGAGTGTCTCTACCGATTCCCTTTAGTCCAGACTGACTACAGCAGCACTCTGCCGTATCCCTATATCCCACATTGACCCCAGTGGTTCTCTTCTGTTTCCCTCTATCGCACATTGACTCAGTGACTCTCTATGGTTTCCCTATAGTCCAGACTGACTCCAGTGGCTCTCTACTCTTTCCTTATATCCTACTCTGACTCCAGGAGGGTTTCTACGGTTTCACTATAGTCCAGACTGACTACAGCAGCTCTCTACAGTATCGCTATATCCCACATTGACCCCAGTGGTTCTCTACTGTTTCCCGATATCGCACACTGCCTCCAGTGACTCTCTACGATTTCCCTATATTCCGCACTGACTCCTGCGGCCCTCTATGGTTTCCCAATATCGCACATGGTTTCTGGTGGCTAACTGTGGTTTTCCAATAGCCCGCACTGACTCCAGTAGCTCTCTATGGTTTCCCAATAAAGCACACTGACTTCAGTGGATCTCTATGGTTTCTCTATGTCCCACACTGAATCCAGTGGCTCTCTACGTATTCCCTACAGTCCACAATGACTCCAGCGGTTCTCTACGGTTTCACTATATCCCACAATGACTCCCTCGGTTCTCTACAGTTTCCCTATAGCCCACACTGACTCCAGCAGCTCTCTGCGGTTTCCCTATATCCCACATTGACTCCAGTGGTTCTCTACTGTTTCCCTATATTGCACACTGACTCCAGTGGCTCTCTATGGTTTCCCTATAGTCCAGACTGAATCCGGCATCTCTCTACGGTTTCCCTGTAGTCCACACTGACTCCAGTGGCTCTCTACTGTTTCCTTATATCCTACTCTGACTCCAGAGGGTCTCTACCGTTTCCCTATATCCCACCCTGACTCCAAATGCTCTGTACTGTTTCCCTATATCCCACACTCACTCTAGTGGATCTCTATGGTTTCCAAATATCCCACACTGACTTCAGTGGCTCTCTACGGTTTCCTATTTGCCCACACTGACTCCAGCGACTCTCATCTGTTTCCTTTATACTAAACCGAATCCAGTTGCTCTCTACTGTTTCCTTATATCTTACTCTGACTCCAGAGTGTCTCTACCGTTTCCCTTTAGTCCAGACTGACTACAGCAGCTCTTTACGGTTTCCCTATATCGCATATTGACACCAGTGGCTCTCTATGGTTTCCCTATAGCACAGACTGTTTCCAGCGTCTCTCTATGGTTTCCCTATAGTGCACATTGACTGCAGTGGCTCTCTACTGTTTCCTTATATCCTACTCTGACTCCAGAGGGTGTCTACGGTTTCACTATAGTCCAGACTGACTACAGCAGCTCTCTACAGTTTCCCTATATCCCACATTGACTCCAGTGGCTCTCTTGGGTTTCCCTATAAAGCACACTGACTTCAGTGACTCTCTACAGTTTCCCTGTGTCCCACACTGAATCCAGTGGCTCTCTACGTTTTCCCTATAGTCCACAATGACTCCAATGGTTATCTACGGTTTCCCTATATCCCACATTGACTCCAGTGGTTCTCTAATGTTTCCCTATATTGCACACTGACTCCAGTGGCTCTCTATGGATTGCCGAAATTCCAGATTGACTCCGGCATCTCTCTACGGTTTCCCTATATTCCACACTGACTCCAGTGGTTCTCTACTGTTACCCTATATCGCAAATTGACTCCAGTGGCACTCTTTGGTTTCCCTATAGTCCAGACTGACTCCAACGTCTCTCTACGGTTTCCCTATTGTCCACACTGAGTCCAGTGGCTCTCTACACTTTCCTTATATCCTACTCTGACAACAAGAGGGTCTCTACGGTTTCACTATAGTCCAGAGTGACTACAGCAGCTCTCTACAGTTTCCCTATATCCCACATTGCCTCCAGTGATTCTCTACTGTTTCCCTATATCGCACATTCACTCCAGAGGCTCTCTATGGTTTCCCTATAGTCCACACTGACTCCAATGGCTCTCTACACTTTCCTTATATCCTACTCTGACAACAAGAGGGTCTCTACAGTTTCACTATAGTCCGGACTGACTCCAGCAGCTCTCTACAGTATCGCTATATCCTACATTGACCCCAGTGGTTCTCTACTGTTTCCCGATATCGCACACTGTCTCCAGTGGCTCTCTACGTTTTCCCTATATTCCGCACTGACTCCTGCGGCCCTCTACGGTTTCCCGATATCGCACATGGTTTCCGGTGGCTACCTGTGGTTTTCCAATAGCCCGCACTGACTCCAGTGGCTCTCTCGGGTTTCCCTATAAAGCACACTGACTTCAGTGGATCTCTACGGTTTGCCTATGTCCCACACTGAATCCAATGGCTCTCTACGTATTCCCTACAGTCCACAATGACTCCAGCGCTTCTCTACGGTTTCCCTATATCCCACAATGACTCCTACGGCACTCTACAGTTTCCCTATAGCCCACACTGACTCCAGCAGCTCTCTGCGGTTTCCCTATATCCCACATTGACTCCAGTGGTTCTCTACTGTTTCCCTATATTGCACACTGACTCCAGTGGCTCTCTATGGTTTTTCTATAGTCCAGACTGACTCCGGCATCTCTCTACGGTTACCCTGTAGTCCACACTGACTCGAGTGGCTCTCTACTGTTTCCTTATATCCTACTCTGACTCCAGTGGCTCTCTAGGGTTTCCCTAAAAAGCACACTGAATTCAGTGGCTCTCTACGGTTTCCCTGTGACCCGCTAAACCGAATCTAGTTGCTCTCTACTTTTTCCTTATATCTTACTCTGACTCCAGAGTGTCTCTACCGTTTCCCTTTATTCCAGACTGACTGCAGCAGCTCTCTACTGTTTCCCTATATCGCACATTGACTCCCGTGGTTCTCTATGGTTTCCCTATAGCTCAGACTGTTTCCAGCGTTTCTTAATGGATTCCCTATAGTGCACACTGACTCCAGTGGCTCTCCACTGTTTCCTTATATCCTACTCTGACTCCAGAGGGTCTCTACAGTTTCACTATAGTCCAGACTGACTACAGCAGCTCTCTACAGTTTCCCTATATCCCACATTGACTCCAGTGGCTTTCTAGGGTTTCCCTATAGTCCACAATGACTCCAGTGGTTATCTACGGTTTCCCTATATCCTACATTGACTCCAGTGGTTCTCTACTCTTTCCCTATATTGCACACTGACTCCAGTGGCTCTCTAGCGTTTCCCTATAAAGCACACTGACTTCAGTGGCTTTCTACTTTTTCCCTATTGCCCACACTGATTCCAGCGACTCTCATCGGTTTCCCTATATTCCACACCGACTCCAGTGGCTCTCTACTGTTTCCTTATATCCTTCTCTGACTCCTGAGTGTCTCTACCGATTCCCTTTAGTCCAGACTGACTACAGCAGCACTCTACGGTTTCCCTATATCCCACATTGACCGCAGTGGTTCTCTACTGTTTCCCGATATTGCACACTGTCTCCAGTGGCTCTCTACGATTTCCCTATATTCCACACAGACTCCTGCGGCCCTCTACGGTTTCCCGATATAGCACATGGTTTCCGGTGGCTACCTGTGGTTTTCCAATAGCCCACACTGTCTCCAGCGGCTCTCTAGGGTTTCCCTGTGTCCCACACTGAATCCAGTGGCGCTCTACGTTTTCCCTACAGTCCACAATGACTCCAGCGGTTCTCTACGGTTTCCCTATATCCCACAATGACTCCACTGGCACTCTACAGTTTCCCTATAGCCGACACTGACTCCAGCAGCTCTCTACGGTTTCCCTATATCCCACATTGACTCTAGTCGTTCTCTATGGTTTCCCTGTGTCCCACACTGAATCCAGTGGCTCTCTACGTTTTCCCTACAGTCCACAATGACTCCAATGGTTCTCTACGGTTTCCCTATATTCCACAATGACTCCACGGCACTCTACAGTTTCCCTATAGCCCACACTGACTCCAGCAGCCCTCTACGGTTTCCCTATATCCCACATTGACTCCAGTGGTTCTCTACTGTTTCCCTATATTGCACACTGACTCCAGTGGCTCTCTATGGTTTCCCTATAGTCCAGACTGACTCCGGCATCTCTCTAAGATTTCCCTGCAGCCCACACTGACTCCAGTGGATCTCTACTGTTTCCTTATATCCTACTCTGACTCCAGAGGGTCTCTACGGTTTCCCTATATCCCACCCTGACTCCAAAGGCTTTGTACGGTTTCCCTATATCCCACACTCACTCCAGTGGATCTCTATGGTTTCTCTATAGCCCATATTGACCCAAGCGGATCTCTACGGTTTCTATATAGCCCACACTGACTCCAGTGTCTCTCCTCAGATTCGCTATAGTCCACACTGTCTCCAATGGCTCTCTATTGTATCCCTATATCCCACACTGACTCCTGTGGATATTTACAGTTTCCCTATATTTTGACTCCAAAGGCTCTCGACGGTTTCCATAAATCACAAACTGACTCCAGAGGCTCCCTACGCTTTCCCTATATTCACCTCAGACTCCTGTGGCTCACTACGGTTTCCCTATATTGCACACTGACTCCAGCGGCTCTCTATAGTTTCCCAATAATGCACATTGCCTCTGGTGGCTCCCTACCATTTCCCCATAGCCCACACTGAGTCCAGCAGCTCTCATCGGTTTCCCTATACCCCACCCCGACTCCAATGGCTCTGTACGGTTTCCCCATATCCCAAGCTGACTCCAGTGGATCTCTACGTTTTCCCTATAGCCCATATTGACTCCAGCAAATCTCTACAGTTTCCATATATCCCACACTGACTTCAGTGGCTCTCTACGGTTTCCTATTTGCCCACACTGACTCCAGCGAATCTCATCAGTTTCCTTTATACCAAACCGAATCCAGTTGCTCTCTACTGTTTCCTTATATCCTACTCTGACTCCAGAGTGTCTCTACCGTTTCCCAATAGTCCAGACTGACTACAGCACCTATATCGCATACTGACTCCAGAGGCTCTCTATAGTTTCCCTATAGTCCAGACTGACTCCAGCATCTATCTACGGTTTCCCTATATCCCACCCTAACTCCAGTGGCTCTGTACAGTTTCCCTATATCCCTCTCTTACTCCAGCGGATCTCTGTACTTTCCCTATAGCCCATATTGACTCCAGCGGATCTCTACGGTTTCCCGATACCGCACATGGACTCAAGTGGCTACCTATGGTTTCCCAATAGCCCACACTGGCTCCAGCGGCTCTCTAGGGTTTACTTTAAAGCACTCTGAATTCAGTGGCTCTCTACCTTTTCCAAATTGCCCACACTGACTCCAGCGACTCTCATCGGTTTCCCTATATCCCACACCGACTCCAGTTTCTCTCTACTGTTTCCTTATATCCTACTCTGACTCCAGAGTGTCTCTACCGATTCCCTTTAGTCCAGACTGATTACAGCAGCACTCTATGGTTTCCCTATATCCCACACTGACTCCTGCGGCCCTCTACGGTTTCCCGATATCGCATATGGTTTCCGGTGGCTGCCTTTGGTTTTCCAATAGCCCGCACTGACTCCAGTGGCTCTCTAGGGTTTCCCTATAGTCCAGACTGAGTCCGGCGTCTCTCTACCGTTCCCCTATAGTTCACACTGACTCCAGTGGCTCTCCACTGTTTCCTTATATCCTACTCCCACTCCAGAGGGTCTCTACGGTTTCACTATATTCCAGTCTGACTACAGAAGCTCTCTACAGTTTCCCTAAATCCCACATTGACTCCAGTGGTTCTCTACTGTTTCCCTCTATCACACACTGTCTCCAGTGGCTCTCCACGATTTCCCTATATTCCACATTGACTCCTGCGGCCCTCTATGGATTCCCGATATCTCACATGGTCTCCGCTGGTTTCCTGTAGGTTTTCCAATAGCCCACACTGACTCCGGTGGCTCTCTACGGTTTCCCTATATTGCACACTGACTCCAGTGCCTCTCTATGGTCTCCCAATAGTCTGGACTGACTCCTGCATCTCTCTAAGGTTTCCCTGTAGTCCACACTGACTCGAGTGGCTCTCTACTGTTTCCTTATATCCTACTCTGACTCCAGTGGCTCTCTAGGGTTTCCCTATAAAGCACACTGAATTCAGTGGCTCTCTGCGGTTTCCCTGTGTCCTGCACTGAATCCAGTGGCTCTCTACGTTTTCCCTATAGTCCACAATGACTCCAGCGGTTATCTACCGTTTCCCTATATCCCACAATGACTCCACCGGCACTCTACAATTTCCCTATAGCCCACACTGACTCCAGCAGCTCTCTACGGTTTCCCTATATCCCACATTGACTCCAGTGGTTCTCTACTGTTTCCCTATATTGCACACTGACTCCAGTGGCTCTCTATGGTTTCCTTATAGTCCAGACTGATTCCGGCATCTCTCTACGGTTTCCCTATATTCCACACTGACTCCAATGGCTCTCTAAGCTTTCCTTATATCCTACTCTGACTCCAGAGTGTTTCTACCATTTCCCTTTAATCCAGATTGAATACAGCTGCTCTCTACTTTCTCCCTATATCGCACATTGACTCCAGTGGCTCTCTATGGTTTCCCTATAGTCCAGACTGTCTCCAGCGTCTCTCTACGTTTTCCCTATAGTCCACACTGACTCCAGTGGCTCTCTACTGTTTCCTTATATCCTACTCTGACTCCAGAGGGTCTCTATGGTTTCACTATATTCCAGACTGACTACAGCAGCTCTCTACAGTTTCCCTATATCCCACATTGCCTCCAGTGGTTCTCTACTGTTTCCCTATATCGCACACTGTCTCAGGTGGCTCTCTACGATTTCCCTATATTCCACACTGACTCCTGCGGCCCTCTACGGATTCCCGATATCTCACATGGACTCCGCTGGTTTCCTGTAGGTTTTCCAATAGCACACACTGACTCCGGTGGCTCTCTACGGTTTCCCTATATTGCACACTGACTCCAGTGCCTCTCTATGGTTTCCCGATACTCCGGACTGACTCCGGCGTCTCTCTAAGGTTTCCCTGTAGTCCACACTGACTTGATTGGCTCTCTACTGTTTCCTTATATCCTACTCTGACTCCAGTGGCTCTCCAGGGTTTCCCTATAAAGCACACTGAATTCAGTGGCTCTCTAAGTTTTCCCTGTGTCCCGCACTGATTCCAGTGGCTCTCTACGTTTTCCCTAAAGTCCACAATGACTCCAGCGGTTATCTACGGTTTCCCTATATCCCACAATGACTCCACCGGCACTCTACAATTTTCCTATAGCCCACAATGACTCCAGCAGCTCTCTACGGTTTCCCTATATCCCACATTGACTCCAGTGGTTCTCTACTGTTTCCCTATATTGCACACTGACTCCAGTGGCTCTCTATGGTTTCCTTATAGTCCAGACTGACTCCGGCATCTCTCTACAGTTTCCCTATATTCCACACTGACTCCAGTGGCTCTCTACTGTTTCCCTATATCCTACTCTGACTCCAGAGGGTCTCTACAGTTTCCCTATTGCCCGCACTGACTCCAGTGACTCTCATCGGTTTCCCTATATCCCACCCTGACTCCAATGGCTTTGTACTGTATCCTCATATCCCAAACTGACTCCAGTGGTTCTCTACATTTTCCCTATAGCCCATATTGACTCCAGCGGATCTCTACGGTTTCCATACATCCTACACTGACTCCAGTGGCTCTCCACGGTTTCGCTATAGCCCATACTGACTCCAGTGCCTCTATATGCTATCGCTATATCACACACTGACTCCTTTGGATCTTTACGGTCTCCGTATAGCCCATATTGACTCCCGTGGCTCTCTACGGTTTCCAAAAAATCACACACTGACTCCAGCAGTTCTCTACGGTTTCCCTATATCCCACTCAGACTCTTTTGGCTCTCTACGGTTTCCATATATTCAACACTGACTCCAGCTGCTCTCTAAGGGTTCCCGATATTGCACATGGACTCCGGTGGCTCCCTATGGTTTCAATATAGCCCACACTGACACCAGCGGCTCTCTCGGGTTTCCCTATATCCCACACCGACACCAGTGGCTCTCCAAGCTTTCCTTAAATCCTACTCTGACTCCAGAGTGTTTCTACCATTTCCCTTTAATCCAGATTGAATACAGCAGCTCTCTACTGTTTCCCTATATCGCACATCGACTCCAGTGGCTCTCTATGGTTTCTCTATAGTCCAGACTGTCTCCAGCGTCTCTCTACGGTTTCCCTATATTCCACACTGACTCCAGTGGCTCTCTACTGTTTCCTTATATCCTACTCTGACTCCAGGGGGTCTCTACGGTTTCACTATAGCCCAGACTGACTACAGCAGCTCTCTACAGTTTCCCTATATCCCACATTGACTCCAGAGGTTCTCTACTGTTTCCCTATATCGCACACTGTCTCAGGTGGCTCTCTACGATTTCCCTATATTCCACACTGACTCCGTTGGCCCTCTACGGTTTCCCGATATCGCACATGGTTTCCGGTGGCTACCTGTGGTTTTCCAATAGCCTGCACTGACTCCAGCAGCTCTCTAGGGATTCCCTATAAAGCACACTGACTTCAGTGTCTCTCTACGTTTTCCCTGTGTGCCACCCCGAATCCAGTGGCTCCTTACAGTTTCCCTATAACCCACAATGACTCCGCTGGCTATCTACAGTTTCATTATAACCCACAATGACTCCAGCAGCTCTCTACGGTTTCCCTATATCCCACATTGACTCCAGTGGTTCTCTACTGTTTCCCTATATTGCACACTGACTCCAGTGGCTCTCTATGGTTTCCCTATAGTCCAGACTGAGTCCAGCGTCTCTCTACGGTTTCCAGATAGTCCACACTGACTCCAGTGGCTCTCCACTGTTTCCTTATATCCTACTGCGACTCCAGAGGGTCTCTATGGTTTCACTATAGTCCAGACTGACTACAGCAGCTCTCTACAGTTTCCCTATATCCCACATTGACTCCAGTGGTTCTCTACGATTTCCCTATATTCCACACTGACTCCTGCGGCCCTCTACAGTTTCCCGATATCTCACATGGACTCCGCTGGTTTCCTGTAGGTTTTCCAATAGCCCACACTGACTCCGGTGGCTCTCTACGGTTTCCCTATATTGTACACTGACTCCAGCGCCTCTCTATGGTTTCCCAATAGTCCGGATTGACTCCGGCGTCTCTCTAAGGTTTCCCTGTAGTCCACACTGACTCGAGTGGCTCTCTACTGTTTCCTTATATCCTACTCTGACTCCAGTGGCTCTCTAGGGTTTCCCTATAAAGCACACTGAATTCAGTGGCTCTCTACGGTTTCCCTGTGTCCCGCACTGAATCCAATGGCTCTCTACGTTTTCCCTATAGTCCACAATGACTCCAGCGGTTATCTACGATTTCTCTTTATCCCACAATGACTCCACCGGCACGCTATAATTTCCCTATAGCCCACACTGACTCCAGCAGCTCTCTACGGTTTCCCTATATCCCACATTGACTCCAGTGGTTCTCTACTGTTTCCCTATAATGCACACTGACTCCAGTGGCTCTCAATGGTTTCCTTATAGTCCAGACTGACTCCGGCATCTCTCTACGGTTTCCCTATATTCCACACTGACTCCAATGGCTCTCTAAGCTTTCCTTATATCCTACTCTGACTCCAGAGTGTTTCTACCATTTCCCTTTAATCCAGATTGAATACAGCTGCTCTCTACTTTCTCCCTATATCGCACATTGACTCCAGCGGCTCTCTGTGGTTTCCCTATAGTCCAGACTGTCTCCAGCGTCTCTCTACATTTTCCCTATAGTCCACACTGACTCCAGTGGCTCTCTACTGTTTCCTTATATCCTACACTGACTCCGGTGGCTCTCTACGGTTTCCCTATATTGCACACTGACTCCAGTGCCTCTCTATGGTTTCCCAATAGTCCGGACTGACTCCTGCGTCTCTCTAAGGTTTCCCTGTAGTCCACAATGACTCGAGTGGCTCTCTACTGTTTCCCTATATCCTACTCTGACTCCAGAGGGTCTCTAAAGTTTCCCTATTGCCCACACTGACTCCAGTGACTCTCATCGGTTTCCCTATATCCCACCCTGACTCCAATGGCTTTGTACTGTATCCCCATATCCCAAACTGACTCCAGTGGTTCTCTACATTTTCTCTATAGCCCATATTGACTCCAGCGGATCTCTACGGTTTCCATACATCCTACACTGACTCCAGTGGCTCTCCACAGTTTCGCTATAGCCCATACTGACTCCAGTGCCTCTATATGCTATCGCTATATCACACACTGACTCCTTTGGATCTTTACGGTCTCCGTTTAGCCCATATTGACTCCCGTGGCTCTCTACGGTTTCCAAAAAATCACACACTGACTCCATCAGTTCTCTTAGGTTTCCCTATATCCCACTCAGACTCTTTTGGCTCTCTACGGTTTCCATATATTCAACACTGACTCCAGCTGCTCTCTACGGGATCCCGATATTGCACATGGACTCCGTTGGCTCCCTACGGTTTCAATATAGCCCACACTGACACCAGCGGCTCTCTCGGTTTCCCTATATCCCACACCGACACCAGTGGCTCTCTAAGCTTTCCTTATATCCTACTCTGACTCCAGAGTGTTTCTACCATTTCCCTTTAATCCAGATTGAATACAGCAGCTCTCTACTGTTTCCCTATATTGCACATTGACTCCAGTGGCTCTCTATGGTTTCCCTATAGTCCAGACTGTCTCCAGCATCTCTCTACGGTTTCCCTATATTCCACACTGACTCCAGTGGCTCTCTACTGTTTCCTTATATCCTAATCTGACTCCAGAGGGTCTCTACGGTTTCACTATAGTCAGAATGACTACAGCAGCTCTCTACAGTTTCCCTATATCCCACATTGACTCGAGGTTCTCTACTGTTTCCCTATATCGCACACTGTCTCAGGTGGCTCTCTACAATTTCCCTATATTCCACACTGACTCCGTTGGCCCTCTACGGTTTCCCGATATCGCACATGGTTTCCGGTGGCTACCTGTGGTTTTCCAATAGCCCGCACTGACTCCAGCAGCTCTCTAGGGATTCCGTATAAAGCACACTGACTTCAGTGGCTCTCTACGGTTTCCCTGTGTCCCACCCTGAATCCAGTGGCTCCTTACAGTTTCCCTATATCCCACAATGATTCCGCTGGCTATCTACAGTTTCATTATAACCCACAATGACTCCAGCAGCTCTCTACGGTTTCCCTATATCCCACATTGACTCCAGTGGTTCTCTACTGTTTCCCTATATTGCACACTGACTCCAGTGGCTCTCTATGGTTTCCCTATAGTCCAGACTGTCTCCAGCGTCTCTCTATGGTTTCCCTATATTCCACACTGACTCCAGTGGCTCTCTACTGTTTCCTTATATCCTAATCTGACTCCAGAGGGTCTCTACGGTTTCACTATAGTCCAGACTGACTACAACAGCTCTCTACAGTATGCCTATATCCTACATTGACCCCAGTGGCTCTCTACTATTTCCCTATATTCCACACTGACTCCTGCGGCCGTCTACATTTTCCCGATATTGCACATGGTTTCCGGTGGCTACCTGTGGTTATCCAATAGCCCGCACTGACTCCAGCGGCTCTCTAGAGTTTCTCTATAAAGCACACTGACTTCAGTGGCTCTCTATGGTTTCACTGTTTCCCACACTGAATCCAGTGGCTCTCTGCATTTTCCCTACAGTCCACGATGACTCCAGCGGTTCTCTACGGTTTCCCTATATCCCACAATGACTCCACCGGCACTCTACAGTTTCCCTATAGCCCACACTGACTCCAGCAGCTCTCTACGGTTTCCCTATATCCCACATTGACTCCAGTGGTTCTCTACTGTTTCCCTATATTGCACATTGACTCCAGTGGCTCTCTACACTTTCCTTATATCCTACTCTGACTCCAAGAGGGTCTCTACGGTTTCACTATAGTCCAGACTGACTACAGCAGCTCTCTATGGTTTCGCTATATCCGACATTGCTTCCAGTGGTTCTCTACTGTTTCCCGATATCGCACATTGACTCCTGTGGCTCTCTATGGTTTCCCTTTAGTCCACACTAAGTCCAGCATCCATCTACGGTTTCCCTATATCTCACCCTGTCTCCAGTGGCTCTGTACAGTTTCCCTATATCCCACACTCACTCCTGCGGATCTCTATTGTTTCCCTATAGCTCATATTGACTCCAGCAGATCTCTACGGTTTTCCGTTACCGCACATGGACTCCAGTGGCTACCTATGGTTTCCCAATAGGCCACACTGGCTCCAGCGGCTCTCTAGGGTTTCCCTATAAAGCACACTGACTTCAGTGGCTCTCTACTTTTTCCCTATTGCCCACACTGACTCCAGCAACTCTCATCGGTTTCCCTATATCCCACACCAACTCCAGTGGCTCTCTACTGTTTCCTTATATCCTACTCTGACTCCAGAGTGTCTCTACCGTTTCCCTTTAGTCCAGACTGACTCCAGCCGCTCTCCCCTGTTTCCCTATAGTCCACATTGACTCCAGTGGTCTCTACAGTTTCCCGATATCCCACGCTGACTACAATGGCTCTATACGGTTTCCCTATATGCCACATTGACTCCAGTGGTTCTCTTTTGTTTCCCTACATCGCACATTGACTCCAGTGGCTTTCCATTGTTTCCCTATAATCCAGACTGACTCCAGCAGCTCTCTACGGTTTCCCGATAGACCACACTGACTCCAGTGGCTCTCTTCGGTTTCCCTATATCCCACCCTGACTCCAATGGCTCTGTACGGTTTCCTTATATCTCACAATCTCTCCAGCGGATCTCTACGGTTTCCCTATAGCCCATATTGACTCCAGCGGAACTCTACGGTTTCCATATAGACCACACTGACTCCAGTGGCTCTCTACGGTTTCCATATAGCCCACACTGACTCCAGTGGCTCTCTATGATTTCCCTATAACCCACACACTCCCCAGTGGCTCTCTACGGTTTCCCTATATCATCATCCTGACTCCAATGGCTCTGTACGGTTTCCCCATATCCCACACCGGCTCCAGTGGATCTCTAGGTTTTCCCTATAGCCCATATTGACTCCAGCGGATCTCTACGGATTCCATATATCCCATACTGACTCCATTGGCTCTCCACGGTTTCGCAATAGCCCACAATGACTCCAATGGCGCTATATGCTATCGCTATATCCCACACTGACTCCTGTGGTTCTTTACGGCCTCCCTATTACCCATATTGACTCCAGTGGCTCTCTACAGTTTCCAAAAATCACACACTGACTCCAGTGGCTCTCTATGGTTTCCCTATATCCCACTCAGACTCCTTTGCCTCTCTACGGTTTCAATATAGCCCACACTGACACCAGCAGCTCTCACGGGTTTCCCTATAAAGCACACTTACTTCAGTGGCTCTCTACGGTTTCCTATTTGCCCACACTGTCTCCAGCGACTCTCATCCATTTCCTATATCCCACACCAACTCCGGTTGCTCTCTACTGTTTCCATATATCCTACTCTGACTCCAGAGTGTCTCTACCGTTTCCCTTTAGTCCAGACTGACTACAGCAGCTCTCTACGGTTTCCCTATTTCCCACATTGACTCCAGTGGTTCTCTACTGGTTCCCTATATTGCACACTGACTCCAGTGGCTCTCTATGGTTTCCCTATAGTCCAGACTGACTCGCGCGTCTCTCTACGGTTTCCCTATAATCCACACTGACTCCAGTGGCTCTCTACGGTTTCCCTATATCCCACCCTGACTCCAAAGGCTCTGTACAGTTTCCCTATATCCCACACTCACTCCAGCGGATCTCTATGGTTTCCCCATAGCCCATATTGACTCCAGTGGATCTCTACGTTTTCCGGATATCGCACATGGACTCCAGTGGCTACCTATGGTTTCCCAATAGCCCGCACTGACTCCAGCGGCTCTCTAGGTTTTCCCCATAGAGCACACTGACTTCAGTGGTTCTCTACTTTTTCCCTATTGCCCACACTGACTCCAGCGACTCTCATCAGTTTCCCTATATCCCACACCGACTCCAGTGGCTCTCTACTGTTTCCTTATATCCTACTCTGACTCCAGAGTGTCTCTACCATTTCCCTTTAGTCCAGACTGACTACAGCAGCTCTCTACGGTTTCCCTATATCCCACATTGACTCCAGAGGTTCTCTACTTTTTCCCTATATTGCACACTGACTCCAGTGGCTCTCTATGGTTTCCCTATAATCCAGACTGACCCCAGCACCTCTCTACGGACCCCCTATAGTTCACACTGACTCCAGTGGCTCTCCACTGTTTCCTTATATCCTACTCTGACTCCAGAGGGTCTCTACGGTGTCACTATAGTCCAGACTGACTCGCGCGTCTCTCTACGGTTTCCCTATAATCCACACTGACTCCAGTGGCTCTCTACGGTTTCCCTATATCCCACCCTGACTCCAAAGGCTCTGTACAGTTTCCCTATATCCCACACTCACTCCAGCGGATCTCTATGGTTTCCCCATAGCCCATATTGACTCCAGTGGATCTCTACGTTTTCCGGATATCGCACATGGACTCCAGTGGCTACCTATGGTTTCCCAATAGCCCGCACTGACTCCAGCGGCTCTCTAGGTTTTCCCCATAGAGCACACTGACTTCAGTGGTTCTCTACTTTTTCCCTATTGCCCACACTGACTCCAGCGACTCTCATCAGTTTCCCTATATCCCACACCGACTCCAGTGGCTCTCTACTGTTTCCTTATATCCTACTCTGACTCCAGAGTGTCTCTACCATTTCCCTTTAGTCCAGACTGACTACAGCAGCTCTCTACGGTTTCCCTATATCCCACATTGACTCCAGAGGTTCTCTACTTTTTCCCTATATTGCACACTGACTCCAGTGGCTCTCTATGGTTTCCCTATAATCCAGACTGACCCCAGCACCTCTCTACGGACCCCCTATAGTTCACACTGACTCCAGTGGCTCTCCACTGTTTCCTTATATCCTACTCTGACTCCAGAGGGTCTCTACGGTGTCACTATAGTCCAGACTGACTTCAGCAGCTCTTTACAGTTTCCCTATATCCCACATTGACTCCAGTGGTTCTCTACTGTTTTTCTATATCGCACACTGTCTCCAGTGGCTCTCTACGATTTCCCTATATTCCAGACTGACTCCTGAGGCCCTCTATGGTTTCCCGATATCGCACATGGACTCTGGTGGCTACCTGTGGTTTTCCAATAGCCCACACTGACTCCAGTGGCTCTCTGGGGTTTCCCTATAAAGCACACTGACTTCAATGGCTCTCTACGGTTTCCCTGTGTCCCACACTGAATCCAATGACTCACTACCTTTTCCCTATAGTCCACAATGACTCCAGCGGTTCTCTACGGTTTCCCTATATCCCACAATGACTCCCTCGGCTCTCTGCAGTTTCCCTATAGCCCACACTGACTACAGCAGCTCTCTACGGTTTCCCTATATGCCACATTGACTCCAGTGGATCTCTACTGTTTCCCTATATCGCACATTGAATCCAGTGGCTCTCCGTTGTTTCCCTATAATCCAGACTGACTCCAGCAGCTCTCTACATTTTCCCAATAGTCCACACTGACTCCAATGGCTCTGTACGGTTTCCCTATATCCCACACTCACTCCAGCGGTTCTCTACCGTTTCCCTATAGCCCATATTGACTCCAGCGGATCTCTATGGTTTCCATAAAGCCCACACTGACTCCAGTGGCTCTCCATGGTTTCGCTATAGCCCACAATGACTCCAATGGCTCTCTATGATATCCCTATATCCCACACTGACTCCCGAGGATCTTTATAGTTTCCCTATAGCCCATATTGACTCCAGTGGCTCTCTACGGTTTCCATATAGCCCATACTGACTCCAGTGGCTCTCTACGATTTCCCTATAACCCACACAGTCTCCAGTGGCTCTCTACGGTTTCCTGATACCCCACACTAACTCCAACGGCTCTCTCCAGTTTCCCTATAGCCCATCTGATTCCAGCGGTTCTCAACCATTTCCCTATATCCCACACCGACTCCAGTGGCACTCTACTGTTTCCCTATATTCTACTCTGACTCCAGAGCTTCTCTACGGTTTCCCTATAGTCCACACTGACTCCAGCAGCTCTCTACGGTTTCCCTACATCCCACCCTGACTCCAATGGCTCTCTATGGTTTCCCTATATCCCACACTCACTCCAGTGGATCTCTTAGGTTTCCCTATAGCCCATATTGAATCCAGCAGATCTCTATGGTTTCCCTATGTCCCGCACTGAATCCAGTGGATCCCTACATTTTCCCTATAGTCCACAATGACTCCCAGCGGCTCTCTACGGTTTCCCTATATCCCACACTGACTCCAGTGGCTCTCTACGGTTTACTTATAATACACACAGACTCCAGTAGCTCTCTACTGCTTCCCGACATCACATACGGACTCCGGTGGCTCCCTAAGGTTTCCCTTTAGATTCCAGCGGCTCTCTAGGGTTTCCCTATAAAGCATACTGACTTCAGTGGCTCTCTACGGTTTCCCTGTGTCCCACACTGAATCCAGTGGCTCTCTACGTTTTCCCTATAGTCCACAATGACTCCAGCGGTACTCTACGGTTTCCCTATATCCCACAATGACTCCACCGGCTCTCTCCAGTTTTCCTAGAGCCCACACTGACTCCACAGCTCTCTACAGTTTCCCTATATCCCACATTGACTCCAGTGTCTCTCTACGATTTCCCTATATCCCACACAGACCCCAGTGGCTCTCTACGGTTTCCCTACATCCAACACTGACTCGAGCAGCGCTCTATGGCTTCCTGATATCGTACACGGACTCCAGATGTTCCCTCTGGGTTCCCGATAGCCCACACTAACTCCAGCAGCTCTTCACGGTTTCCCTATATTCCACCCTGAATCCAGTGGCATTGTATGGTTTCCCTATATGCCACACTGACTCCAGCAGCTCTCTACGGTATCCCTATCACCCACACTGTCTCCAGCTACTCTCTACAGTTTCCCTATATCCCATACTGACTCCAGCAGCGTTCTACGGTTTCCCTATAAAGCACACTGACTTCGGTGGCTCTCCACGGTTTCTCTATAGCCCACACTGATTACAGAGGCTCTCTATAGTTTCAGTATAAAGCACACTGACTTCGGTGGCTCTCTACGGTTTCAGTATGCCCCACACTGACTCCAGTGGCTCTCTACATTTTCCCTATAGTCCGGATATATGCCACACTGACTCCAGCAGCTCTCTACGGTATCCCTATAACCGACACTGTCTCCAGCGCTCTCTAGGGTTTCCCTATAAAGCACACTGACTTCAGTGGCTCTCGATGTTTTCCCTATTGTCCACACTGACTCCAGCGACTCTCATCAGTTTCCCTGAATCCCACACCGACTCCAATGGCTCTCTACTGTTTCCTTATATCCTACTCTGACTCCAGAGTGTCTCTACCGTTTCCCTTTAGTCCAGACTGACTCCAGCGGCTCTCTACGCTTTCCCTATATCCCAATTGAACTCCAGCAGCTCTCTAGAGTTTCCCTATATCTCACATGGACTCCAGTGGCTAGCTAACGTTTCCCTATAGACCTCTGTGATTCCAGCGGCTCTCTAGGGTTTTCCTATATCCCACTCTGACTCCAGGGGCTCTCTACGGTTTCCCTATAGCCCAAATTGACTCCAGCTGCTCTCTATGGCTTCCCTATATCCCACACTGACTCCAGTGGCACTCTACGGTGTCCCTATATCGCACACTGACTCCAGTGGCTCTCCTTGTTTTCCCTATAGCCCACACTGATACCAATGGTTTCCAACGTTTTCCCTATAATCCTCACTGTCTCCAGCGGCTCTCTAGGGTTTCCCTATATCCCACACAGACTCCAGGGGATCTCTATGGATTCCCTATATTCCACACTGACGCCAGTGCCACTCCCCAATTTCCCTACAGGCCACACTGACTCCAGTGATTCTCTACGGTTTCCCTATATCCCACTCGGACTCCAGTGGCTCACTACGGTTTCCCTATATTCCACACTGACTCCAGTGGCTCTCCAAGGTTTCGCTATAGCCCACACTGACTCAAATGGCTCTCTGCAGTTTTCCTATACCCACACTGACTCCAGTGGATCTTTACCATTTCCCTATAGCCCATATTGACTCCAGCGGCTCTCTACGGTTTCCATAAATCACACAGTGACTCCAGTGGCTCTCTACATTTGCCCTATATCCCACTCAGACTCCAATGGCTCTCTACCATTTCCCTATATCCCACACTGACTCCAGTGGATCTTTACCGTTACCCTGTAGCCCATATTGACTCCTGTGGCTCTCTACGGTTTCCATAAATCACACACTGACTCAAGTGGCTCTCTACGGTTTCCTTATATTCCAAACTGACTCCAGCAGCTCTATACATTTTACCGATATCGCACATGGACTCCGGTGTCTCCCTACGGTTTCCCGATAGCCCATATTGACTCCCGCGGATATCTGCAGTTTCCATACAGCCCACACTGACACCAGTGGCTCTCCACGGTTTCGCTATAGCCCACACTTACTCCAGTGGCTCTCTACCGTTTCCCTATATCCAACAGTGACTCCAGCGGCGCTCTATGGTTTCCCGATATTGTACACAGTGCTCTCTCCGTGTTTCTGATAGCCCACCGTGACTCCAGCACCTCTTTTCATTTTCCGCATATTCCACCCTGAATCCTGTGGCTCTGTATGGTTTCCCTATATGCCACACTGACTCCAGCAGCTCTCTACGGTATCCCTATAAGCCACACTGTCTCCAGCTGCTCTCTACAAATTCCCTATATCCCATACTGACACCAGCGGCGGTCTACGGTTTCCCTATAAAGCACACCGACTTCAGTGGCTCTCCACGGTTTCCCTATGTCCCACACTGACTTCAGTGGCTCTCTACATTTTCCCTATAGTCCAGGTATGACCCCAGTGGCTCTCTACGGTTTCCCTATATTCCACATTAAATCCAGGGGCTCTCTACGGTTTCCCTATAGCCCAAATTGACTCCAGCAGCTCTCTATGGCTTCCCTATATCCCACTCTGACTCCAGTGGCACTCTACGGTGTCCGTCTAACGCACACTGACTCCAGTGGCTCTCGATGTTTTCCCTATAGCCCACACTGACACCAATGGTTTTCAACGTTTTCCCTATAATCCACACAGTCTCCAGCGGCTCTCTAGTGTTTCCCTATATCCCACACAGTCTCCAGGGGATCTCTACGGATTCCCTATATTTCACACTGACGCCAGTGCCTCTCCCCGATTTCCCGACAGGCCACACTGACTCCAGTGATTCTCTACGGTTTCCCTATATCCCACTCGGACTCCAGTGGCTCTCTACGGTTTCCCTATATTCCACACAGACTCCAGTGGCTCTCCATGGTTTCGCTATAGCCCACACTGACTCAAATGGCTCTCTGCAGTTTCCCTATATCCCACACTGACTCCAGTGGATCTTTACCATTTCCCTATTGCCCATATTGACTCCAGCGGCTCTCTACGGTTTCCATAAATCACACAGTGACTCCAGTGGCTCTCTACGTTTTCCCTATATCCCTCTCAGACTCCAATGGCTCTCTACCTTTTCCCTATATCCCACAATGACTCCAGTGGATCTTTACCGTTACCCTGTAGCCCATATTGACTCCTGCGGCTCTCTACGGTTTCCATAAATCACACTCTGACTCCAGAGGCTCTCTACGGTTTCCTTATATTCCAAGCTGACTCCAGCAGCTCTATACATTTTACCGATATCGCACATGGATTCCGGTGTCTCCCTACGGTTTCCCTATAGCCCACAATGACTCCAGCGGCTCTCTAGGGTTTACCAATATAGCACACTGACTTCAGTGGCACTCTACGGTTTCCCTATTGCCCACACTGACTCCAGCGACTCTCATCGGTTTCCCTATATCCCACACCGACTCCAGTGGCTCTCCACTGTTTCCTTATATCCTACTCTGACTCCAGTGTGTCTCTACGGTTTCCCTATAGTCAAAACTGACTACAGCTCCTCTCCACGGTTTCCCTATATCCCACATTGACTCCCTGTTCTCTACTGTTTGCCTATATCACACACTGAATCCAGTGACTCTCTATGGTTTTCCTATAGTCCTGACTTACACCAGTGTCTCTCTACGGTTTCCCTATAGTCCTCACTGACTCCAGAGGCTCCCTACGGTATCCCTATATCCCACCCTGACTCCAAAGTCTCTGTATGGTTTCCATATATCCCACACTCACTCCAGCGGATCTCCACGGTTTCGCTATAGCCCGCCCTGACTCCAATGGCTCTCTATGGTATCCCTATATCCCACACTGACTCCGGTGGATATTTACGGTTTCCCTATAGCCCATATTGACTCCAGCGGCTCTCTAGGGTTTCCATAAATCATACACTGACTCCAGTGGCTCTCTACGGTTTCCCTATATCCCCCTCAGACTCCGGTGGCTCCCTACGGTTTCCCTATAGCCCACTCTGAGTCCAGCGGCTCTCTTGGTTTTCCCTATAAAGCACACTGACTTCAGTGGCTCTCTAAGATTTCCCTTTGTCCCACACTGACTCCAGTGGCTCTCTACATTTTCCCTATAGTCCACAATGACTCCAGCGGCTCTCTATGGTTTCCCTATATCGCAGAATGAATCCAGTGGCTCTCTATGGTTTCCCTATAGTCCAGACTGACTCCGGCGGCTCTCTCCGTTTTCCCTGCAGTCCACATTGACTCCAGTGGCTCTCTACGGTCTCCCTATATCCCACCCTGACTCCAATGGCTCTGTACGGTTTCCCTATATCCCACACTCAATACAGAAAAACTCTATGGTTTCCCTATAGCCCGTATTGACTCCAGTGGATCTCTACGGTTTCCATATAGCCCACACTGACTCCAGTGGCTCTCAATGGTTTCGCTATAGCCCACACAAACTCCAAGGGCTTTCTATGATATCCCTATATCCCACACTGAATCCTGTGGATCCTTACGGTTTCCCTATAGCCCATATTAACTCCAGCGGCTCTCTAGGGTTTCCCTATAAAGCACATTGACTCCAGTGGCTCTCTATGGTTTCCCTATTGCCCACACTGACTCCAGCGACTCTCAATGGTTTCCCTATATGCCACCCTGATTCCAATGGCTCTGTACGGTTTCCCTATATCCCACACTGACTCCCGCGGATATCTGCAGTTTCCATACAGCCCACACTGACTCCAGTGGCTCTCCACGGTTTCGCTATGGCACACACTTACTCCAGTGGCTCTCTACCGTTTCCCTATACCCAACACTGACTCCAGCGGCGCTCTATGGTTTCCCGATTTTGTACACAGACTCCGATAGCTCCCTCCGTGTTTCTGATAGCCCACCGTGACTCCAGCACCTCTTTACATTTTCCCCATATTTCACCCTGAATCCTGTGGCTCTGTATGGTTTCCCTATATGCCACACTGACTCCAGCAGCTCTCTACGGTATACCTATAACCCACACTGTCTCCACCTGCTCTCTATAAATGCCCTATATCCCATACTGACACCAGCTGTGGTCTACGGTTTCCCTATAAAGCACACCGACTTCAGTGGCTCTCCACGGTTTCCCTATGTCCCACACTGACTTCAGTGGCTCGCTACATTTTCCCTATAGTCCAGATATGACCCCAGTGGCTCTCTATGGTTTCCCTATATTCCACATTAACTCCAGGGGCTCCCTACGGTTTCCCTATAGCCCAAATTGACTACAGCAGCTCTCTAGGTTTTCCCTATATCCCACTCTGACACCAGGGGCTCTCTACGGTTTGCCTATAACCCAAATTGACTCCAGTGGCTCTCTATGGCTTCCCTATATCCCACACTGACTCCAGTGGCACTCTACGGTGTCCCTATAAAGCACACTGACTCCAGTGGCTCTCGCTGTTTTCCCTATAGCCCACACTGACACCCATGGTTTTCAACGTTTTCCCTATAATCCACACTGTCTCCAGCGGCTCTCTAGGGTTTCCCTATATCCCACACAGTCTCCAGGGGATCTCTACGGATTCCCTATATTCCACACTGATGCCAGTGCCTCGCCCCAATTTTCCTACAGGCCACACTGACTCCAGTGATTCTCTACGGTTGCCCTATATCCCACTCGGACTCCAGTGGCTCTCTACGGTTTCCCTATATTCCACATTGACTCCAATGGCTCTCCATGGTTTCTCTATAGCCCACACTGACTCAAATGGCTCTCTGCAGTTTCCCTATATCCCACACTGACTCCAGTGGATCTTTACCATTTCCCTATAGCCCATATTGCCTCCAGCGGCTCTCTACGGTTTCCATAAATCACACAGTGACTCCAGTGGCTCTCTACGTTTTCCCTATATCCCACTCAGACTCCAATGGCTCTCTACCATTTCCCTATATCCCACACTGACTCCAGTGGATCTTTACCGTTACCCTGTAGCCCATATTGACTCCTGTGGCTCTCTACGGTTTCCATAAATCACACACTGACTCAAGTGGCTCTCTACGGTTTCCTTATATTCCAAACTGACTCCAGCAGCTCTCTACCGATATCGCACATGGACTCCGGTGTCTCCCTACGGTTTCCCTATAGCCCACAATGACTCCAGCGGCTCTCTGGGTTTTACCAATATAGCACACTGACTTCAGTGGCACTCTACGGTTTCCCTATTGCCCACACTGACTCCAGCGACTCTCATCGGTTTCCCTATATCCCACACCGACTCCAGCAGCTCTCTAGGTTTTCCCAATATAGCACACTGACTTCAGTGGCTCTCTACTTTTTTCCTATTGCCCACACTGACTCCAGCGACTCTCATCGGTTTCCCTATATCCCACTCCGACTCCAGTGGCTCTCCACTGTTTCCTTATGTCCTACTCTGACTCCAGAGTGTCTCTACAGTTTCCCTATAGTCCAGACTAACTACAGCTGCTCTCTACGGTTTCCCTATATCCCACATTGACTCCCTGGTTCTCTAATGTTTCCCTATATCGCACACTGACTCCAGTGACTCTCTATGGTTGCCATATAGTCCAGACTGACACCAGCGTCACCCTTCGGTTTCCCTATAGTCGACACTGACTCCAGAGGCTCTCTACGGTTTCCCTATATCCAACACTTAATCCAGCTGCGCTCTGTGGTTTCCCGTTATCGTACACGGACTCCGGTGGCTCCCTCCGGGTCCCCAATGGACTACACTGACTCCAGCAGCTCTTTACGGTTTCTCTTTTTTCCACCCTGAATCCAGTGGCTCTGTATGGTTTCCCTATATGCCACACTGACTCCAGCAGCTCTCTACGGTATCCCTATAACCCACACTGTCTCCAGCTGCTCTCTAAAGTTTCCCTATAGCCCATATTGACTCCATTGGTGTTCTACGGTTTCCCTATAAAGCACACTGACTTCAGTGGCTCTCCACGGTTTGCCTATATCCCAAACTGATTACAGTGGCTCTCTACAGTTTCAGCATAAAGCACACTGACTTCAGTGGCTCTCTATGGTTTCACTATGTCCCACACTGACTCCAGTGGCTCTCTACATTTTCCCTATAGTCCAGATATGACATCAGCGGCTCTCTCCGGTTTCCCTATATCCCACACTAACTCCAGCTGCTCTCTACAGTTTCCCTATTGCCCAACAGACTCCAGCGGTTCTCATTTGTTTCCCTATATCCCACACCGACACCAGTGGCACTCTGCTGTTTCCCTATATCCTACTCTGACTCCAGAGACTCTCTACGGTTTCCCTATAGTCCAGACTGACTACAGCAGCTCTCTACGGTTTCCTTATATCCCACATTCACTCCAGTGGTTCTCTATTGTTTCCCTATTTCGCACATTGACTTTAGTGGCACTCTATGGTTGCCCTGTAGTCCAGACAGATTCCAGCGGCTCTCTACGGTTTCGCTATATCCTACCCAGACTCCAATGGCTCTCTATGGTTTCCCTATATACCAAACTCACACCAGTGGATCGATTAGGTTTCCCTATAGCCCATATTGTCTCCAGCAGATCTCTACACTTTTGCTATGTCCCACACTGAATCCAGTGGTTCCCTACATTTCCCCTATAGTCCACAATGACTCCAGCGGCTCCCTAAGGTTTCCCTATAGCCCACAGTGACTCCAGTGGATATCTACTGTTTCCATAAATCACACACTGACTCCAATGATTCTCTACGGTTTCCCTATATCCCGCTCGGACTCCAGTGGCTCTCTACAGTTTCCTTATATTCCACACTGACTCCAGTGGATCTTTACCATTTCCCAATAGCCCATATTGACTCCAGCAGCTCTCTAGGGTTTCCCTATATCCCACACGGAATCCCGTGGCTAGCTAAGATTTCCCTATAGACCTCTGTGACTCCAGCGGCTCTCTAGGTTTTCCCTATATCCACAATGACTCCAGCAGCACTATACGGTTTCCCTATAGCCCAAATTGACTACAGCAGCTCTCTAGGTTTTCCCTATATCCCACTCTGACTCCAGGGGCTCTCTACGGTTTCCCTATAGCCCAAATTGACTCCAGCGGCTCTCTATGGCTTCCCTATATCCCACACTGACTCAAGTGGCACTCTACGGTGTCCCTATATCGCACACTGACTCCAGTGGCTCTCGTTCGTTTCCCTATAGCCCACACTGACACCAATGGTTTTCAACGTTTTCCCTATAATCCACACTGTCTCCAGCTGCTCTCTAGGGTTTCCCTATATTCCGCACTGACTCCAGTGGCTCTCCACGGTTTCGCTATAGCCCACACTGACTCAAATGGTTCTCTGCAGTTTCCCTATATCCCACACTGACTCCAGTGGATCTTTACCATTTCCCTAAAGCCCATATTGACTCCAGCTGCTCTCTACGGTTTCCATAAATCACACTGTGACTCCAGTGGCTCTCTACGGTTGCCCTATATCCCACTCAGACTCCAATGGCTCTCTACCGTTTCCCTATATCCCACACTGACCCCAGTGGATCTCTACCATTGCCCTGTCGTCCATATTGACTCCTGTGGCTCTCTACGGTTTCCATAAATCACACACTGACTCCAGTGGCTCTCTACGGTTTCCTTATATTCCACACTGACTCCAGCAGCTCTCTACGTTTTACCGATATCGCACATGGACTCCGGTGTATCCCTACGGTTTTCCTATAGCCCACAATGACTCCAGCGGCTCTCTAGGTTTTACCAATATAGCACACTGACATCAGTGGCACTCTACAGTTTCCCTATTGCCCACACTGACTCCAGCGACTCTCATCGGTTTCCCTATATCCCACACCGACTCCAGTGGCTCTCCAATATTTCCTTATATCCTACTCTGACTCCAGAATGTCTCTGCGGTTTCCCTATAGTGCAGACTGACTACAGCTGCTCTCTACAGTTTCCATATATCCCACATTGACTCCCTGGTTCTCTACTGTTTGCCTATATCGCACACTGACTCCAGTGACTCTCTACGGTTTCCCTATAGTCCAGACTGACTCCAGTGGCTCCCTACGGTTTCACTATATCCCACCCTGACTCCAAAGGCTCTGTATGGTTTCCATATAACCCACGCTCACTCCAGCGGATCTCTATGCTTTCCCTATTGCCCACACTGACTCCAGCGGATCTCCACAGTTTCGCTATAGCCCACACTGACTCCAGTGGTTCCCTATGGTATCCCTATATCCCAGACTGACTCCAATGATTCTCTGCGGTTTCCCTATGTCCCGCTCGGACTCCAGTGGCTCTCTACAGTTTCCCTATATCCCACACTGACTCCAGTGGATCTTTACCATTTCCCAATAGCCCATATTGACTCCAGCAGCTCTCTAGGGTTTCCCTATATCCTACACGGAATCCCGTGGCTAGCTAAGTTTTCCCTATAGACCTCTGTGACTCCAGCGGCTCTCTAGGGTTTCCCTATATCCACACTGACTTCAGCGGCTCTCTACAGTTTCCCTATAGCCCAGATTGACTACAGCAGTTTTCTAGGTTTTCCCTATATCCCACTCTGACTCCAGGGGCTCTCTACGGTGTGCCTATAGCACAAATTGACTCCAGCGGCTCTCTATGGCTTCCCTATATCCCACACTGACTCCAGTGGCACTCTACTGTATCCCTATATCTCACACTGACTCCAGTGGGCTCTCGTTGTTTTCCCTATAGCCCACACTGACACCAATGGTTTTCAACGTTTTCCCTATAATCCACACTGTCTCCAGCTGCTCTCTAGGGTTTCCCTCTATCCCACACAGTCTCCAGGGGATCTCTACGGATTCCCTATATTCCACACTGACACCAGTGCCTCTCCCCGATTTCCCTATAGGCCACACTGACTCCAGTGATTCTCTACGGTTTCCCTATATCCCACACGGTCTCCAGTGGCTCTCTACAATTTCCCTATATTCCGCACTGACTCCAGTGGCTCCCTGCGGTTTCACTATAGCCCACACTGACTCCAATGGTTCTATAAGGTATCCCTATATCCCAGACTGACTCCAATGATTCTCTACGGTTTCCCTATATCCCGCCCGGACTCCAGTGGCTCTCTACAGATTCCCTATATCCCACACTGACTCCAGTGTATCTTTACCATTTCCGAACAGCCCATATTGACTCCAGCAGCTCTCTAGGGTTTCCCTATATCCCACACAGAATCCCGTGGCTAGCTAAGATTTCCCTATAGACCTCTGTGACTCCAGCGGCTCTCTAGGGTTTCCCTATATCCGCACTGACTTCAGCGGCTCTCTACGGTTTCCCTATAGCTCAAATTGAGTCCAGCAGTTCTCTAGGTTTTCCCTATATCCCACTCAGACTCCAGGGGCTCTCTACGGTTTGCCTATAGCCCAAATTGACTCCAGCGGCTCTCTATGGCTTCCCTATATCCCACACTGACTCTAGTGGCACTCTACTGTATCCCTATATCGCACACTGACTCCAGTGGCTCTCCTTGTTTTCCCTATAGCCCACACTGACACCAATGGTTTTCAACGTTTTCCCTATAATCCACACTGTCTCCAGCTGCTCTCTAGGGATTCCCTATATCCCACACAGTCTCCAGGGGATCTCTACGGATTCCCTATATTCCACACTAACACCAGTGCCTCTCCCCGATTTCCCTACAGGCCACACTGACTCCAGTGATTCTCTACGGATTCCCTATATCCCACATGGACTCCAGTGGCTCTCTACGATTTCCCTATATTCTGCACTGACTCTAGTGGCTCTCCACGGTTTCGCTATAGCCCACACTGACCTAAATGGATCTCTGCAGTTACCCTATATCCCACAGTGACTCCAGTGGATCTTTACCATTTCCCTATTGCCCATATTGACTCCAGCGGCTCTCTACGGTTTCCATAAATCACACAGTGACTCCAGTGGCTCTCTTCATTTTCCCTATATCCCACTCAGACTGCAATGGCTCTCTACCATTTCCCTACATCCCACACTGACTCCTGTGGATCTTTACCGTTACCCTGTAGCCCATATTGACTCCTGCGGCTATCTACGGTTTCCATAAATCACGCACTGACACCAGTGGCTCTCTGCGGTTTCCTTATATTCCACACTGACTCCAGCAGCTCTCTACGTTTTACCGATATCGCACATGGACTCCGTTGTCTCCCTATGGTTTCCCTATAGCCCACAATGACTCCAGCGGCTCTCTAGGTTTTACCAATAAAGCACACTGACTTCAGTGGCACTCTACACTTTCCCTATTTCCCACACTGACTCCAGCGACTCTCATCGATTTCCCTATATGCCACACCGACTCCAGTGGCTTTCCACTGTTTCCTTATATCCTACTCTGACTCCAGAGTGTCTCTGCGGTTTCCCTATAGTCCAGACTGTCTACAGCTGCTCTCTACGGTTTCCCTATATCCCACATTGACTCCCTGGTTCTCTACTGTTTGCCTATATCGCACACTGACTGCAGTGACTCTCTACGGTTTCCCTATAGTCCAGACTGATTCCAGTGGCTCCCTACGGTTTCACTATATCCCACACTGACTCCAAAGGCTCTGTATGGTTTCCATATAACCCACACTCACTCCAGCAGATCTCTATGCTTTCCCTATAGCCCACACTGACTCCAGTGGATCTCTACGTTTTCCCTATAGCCCATATTGACTCCAGCGTCTCTGCAGATCCCATATAGCCCACACTGACTCCAGCGTCTCTCTAGGTTTTACATATAAAGCACACTGACTTCAGTGGCTCTCTACGGTTTCCCTTTGTCCCACACTGACTCCAGTGGCCCTCGAAATTTTCCCTATAGTCCACAATGATTCCAGTGGCTCTCTATGGTTTCCCTATATCACACACTGACTCCAGTGACTCTCTAGGGTTTCCCTATAGACCAGACTGAATCCAGTGGCTCCCTACGGTTTCACTATATCCCACCCTGACTCCAAAGGCTCTGTATGGTTTCCATATATCCAACACTCACTCCAGCGGATCTCTATGGTTTCCCTATAGCCCACATTGACTCCAGCGGATCTCCACTGTTTCGCTATAGCCCAAACAGACTCCAGTGGCTCTCTATGGTATCCCTATATCCCACACTGACACCTGTGTATCTTTACGGTTTCCCTATAGCCCATATTGACTCCAGCGGCTCTCTACGGTTTCCAAAAATCACACACTGACTCCAGTGGCCCTCTACGGTTTCCCTATATCCCCCTCAGAATCTAGTGGCTCTCTACAGTTTCCCTATGTTGCACACTGACTCCAGCTCCTCTCTACAGTTTGCCTATATCCTACTCTGACTCCAGAGGCTCTCTACGGTTTCCCTATATTCCAGACTGACTACAGCTGCTCTCTATGGTTTTCCTCTATCCCACTTTCACTCCAGTGGTTCTCTATTGTTTCCCTATATCGCACCTTGACTTTAGTGGCACTCTATGGTTTCCTTATGATCCACACTGAGTTCAGTGGGTCTCCAAGGTTTCCATATAGCCCACACTGATTACAGTAGCCCTCTACAGTTTCCGAATAAAGCACGCTGACCTCAGTGGCTCTCTATGGTTTCCCTATATCCCACCCTGACTCCAAGGGCTCTCTATGGTTTCCCTATATCCCACACTCACTCCAGTGGATTTCTAAGGTTTCCCTATAACCCATATTGAATCCAGCAGCTCTCTACGGTATCCCTACATCCCACACTGAATCCAGTGGTTCTCTACGTTTTCCCTATAGTCCACAGTGCCTCCAGTGGCTCTCCACGGTTTCGCTATATCCCACACTGACTCCAATGGCTCTCTATGATATCCCTATATCCCAAACTGACTCCTGTGGATCTTTACGGTTTCCCTATAGCCCATATTGACTCCAGTGGCTCTCTACGTTTTCCATATAGCCCACACTGACTCCAGAGGCTCTCTACGGTTTACTTATAACACACACAGACTCCAGAGGCTCTCTACTGCTTCCCGATATCAAACACGGACTCCGGTGGCTCCCTAGGTTTTCCCTATAGCCCACAGTGAATCCAGCAGCTCTCTAGTGTTTCCCTATATCCCACACAGACTCCAGTGGCTCTCTACGGTTTCCCTATACCCACACTAACTCCAGAGGCTCTCTATGGTTTCCCTTTGAAGCACACTGAGTTCAGTAGCTCTCTACAGTTTCGCTATAGCACACACTGACTCCATTGCCTCCTACGGTTTCCCTATAGCCCACACTGACTCCAGTGTCTCTCTAAGATATTCCGATATCCCATGCTGACTCCAGCGGCTCTCTAAGTTATCCCTATATCCCACACTGTCTCCAGCTGCTCCCTACCGTTTCCCGATATCCCACACTGGCTCCAGTGGCTCTCTACGGATTCACTATATGCAACACTGACTCCAGTGGCTCTCTACGGTTTCCCTATATCCTACACTGAATCCAGTAGCTCGCTACGGTTTGCCTATAGCCCAAATTGACTCCAGCAGCTCCTTAGGGTTTCCCTATATCCCACACTGACTCCAGCAGCTCTCTGCAGTTTCCCTATGGTCCACACTGACTCCAGCAGCTCTCTATGCTTTCCCTATATCCCACACTGACTCCAATGATTCTCTACGGTTTCCCTATATCCCGCTCGGACTCCAGTGGCTCTCTACAGTTTCCCTATATCCCACACTGACTCCAGTGGATCTTTACCATTTCCCAATAGCACATATTGACACCAGCAGCTCTCTAGGGTTTCCCTATATCCCACACGGAATCCCGTGGCTAGCTAAGGTTTCCCTATAGAGTTCTGTGACTCCAGCGGCTCTCTAGGGTTTCCGAATATCCACACTGACTCCTGCGGCTCTCTACGGTTTCCCTATAGCCCTAATTGACTACAGCAGCTCTCTAGGTTTTCCCTATATCCCACTCTGACTCCAGGGGCACTCTACGGTTTGCCTATAACCCAAATTGACTCCAGTGGCTCTCTATGGCTTCCCTATATCCCACACTGACTCCAGTGGCACTCTACGGTGTCCCTATATCGCACACTGACTCCAGTGGCTCTCGTTCTTTTCCCTATAGCCCACACTGACACCAATGGTTTTCAACGTTTTTCCTATAATCCACACTGTCTCCAGCTGCTCTCTAGGGTTTCCCTAATTCCCACACAGTCTCCAGGGGATCTCTACGAATTCCCTATATCCCACACTGACTCCAGTGCCTCTCCCCGATTTCCCTACAGGCCACACTGACTCCAGTGATTCTCTACGGTTTCCCTCTATCTCACCCGGACTCCAGTGGCTCTCTACGATTTCCCGATACTCCGCACCGACTCCAGTGGCTCTCCACGGTTTCGCTATAGCCCACACTGACTCAAATGGTTCTCTGCAGTTTCCCTATATCCCACACTGACTCCAGTGGATCTTTACCATTTCCCTCTAGCCCAAAGTGACTCCAACGGCTCTCTACGGTTTCCATAAATCACGCACTGACTCCAGTGGCTCTCTACGGTTTCCTTATTTTCCACATTGACTCCAGCAGCTCTCTAGGTTTTACCGATATCGCACATGGACTACGGTGTCTCCCTGCGGTTTTCCTATAGCCCACAATGACTCCAGCGGCTCTCTAGGTTTTACCAATAAAGCACACTGACTTCAGTGGCACTCTACGGTTTCCCTATTGCCAACACTGACTCCAGCGACTCTCATCGGTTTCCCTATATCCCACAACGACGCCAGTGGCTCTCCACTGTTTCCTTATATCCTACTCTGACTCCAGAGTGTCTCTGTGGTTTCCCTATAGTCCACCCTGACTCCAAAGGCTCTGTATGGTTTCCATATAACCCACACTCACTCCAGCGGATCTCTATGCTTTCACTATAGCCTACACTGACTCCAGTGGATCTCTACGTTTTCCCTATAGCCCATATTGACTCCAGCATCTCTGCAGATCCCATATAGCCCACACTGACTCCAATGGTTCTCCATGGTTTCGCAATAGCCCACACTGACTCCAATGGCTCTATATGCTATCCCTATATCCCACACTGACTCCTGTGGATCTTTATGGTCTCCCTATAGCCCATATTGACTCCAGTGGATCTCTACGGTTTCCAAAAATCACACCCGATATCGCACATTGGCTCCTGTGGCTACCTATGGTTTCGCTATAGCACACACTGACTCCAGCGTCTCTCTAGGTTTTACATATAAAGCACACTGACCTCAGTGGCTCTCTACGGTTTCCCTTTGTCCCACACTGACTCCAGTGGCCCTCGAAATTTTCCCTATAGTCCACAATGATTCCAGTGGCTCTCTATGGTTTCCCTATATCATACACTGACTCCAGTGACTCTCTAGGGTTTCCCTATAGACCAGACTGAATCCAGTGGCTCCCTACGGTTTCACTATATCCCACCCTGACTCCAAAGGCTCTGTATGGTTTCCATATATCCAACACTCACTCCAGCGGATCTCTATGGTTTCCCTATAGCCCACATTGACTCCAGCGGATCTCCACTGTTTCGCTATAGCCCAAACAGACTCCAATGGCTCTCTATGGTATCCCTATATCCCACACTGACACCTGTGTATCTTTACGGTTTCCCTATAGCCCATATTGACTCCAGCGGCTCTCTACGGTTTCCATAAATCACACACTGACTCCAGTGGCCCTCTACGGTTTCCCTATATCCCCCTCAGAATCTAGTGGCTCTCTACGGTTTCCCTATGTTGCACACTGACTCCAGCGCCTCTCTACAGTTTGCCTATATCCTACTCTGACTCCAGAGGCTCTCTCCGGTTTCCCTATATTCCAGACTGACTACAGCTGCTCTCTACGGTTTTCCTCAATCCCACTTTCACTCCAGTGGTTCTCTATTGTTTCCCTATATCGCACCTTGACTTTAGTGGCACTCTATGGTTTCCTTATGTTCCACACTGACTTCAGTGGCTCTCCAAGGTTTCCCTATAGCCCACACTGACTCCAAGGGCTCTCTATGGTTTCCCTATATCCCACACTCACTCCAGTGGATTTCTAAGGTTTCCCTACAACCCATATTGAATCCAGCTGCTCTCTACGGTATCCCTATATCCCACACTGAATCCAGTGGTTCTCTACGTTTTCCCTATAGTCCACAGTGACTCCAGTGGCTCTCCACGGTTTCGCTATATCCCACACTGACTCCAATGGCTCTCTATGATATCCCTATATCCCAAACTGACTCCTGTGGATCTTTACGGTTTCCCTATAGCCCATATTGGCTCCAGTGGCTCTCTACGGTTTCCATATAGCCCACACTGACTCCAGAGGCTCTCTACGGTTTACTTATAACACACACAGACTCCAGAAGCTCTCTACTGCTTCCCGATATCAAACACGGACTCCGGTGGCTCCCTAAGTTTTCCCTATAGCCCACAGTGAATCCAGCAGCTCTCTATTGTTTCCCTATATCCCACACAGACTCCAGTGGCTCTCTACGGTTTCCCTATACCCACACTAACTCCAGAGGCTCTCTATGGTTTCCCTTTGAAGCACACTGAGTTCAGTGGCTCTCTACTGTTTCGCTAAAGCACACACTGACTCCATTGCCTCCTACGGTTTCCCTATAGCCCACACTGACTCCTGTGTCTCTCTAAGATATTCCGATATCCCATGCTGACTCCAGCGGCTCTCTAAGTTATCTCTATATCCCACACTGTCTCCAGCTGCTCCCTACCGTTTCCCTATATCCCACACTGGCTCCAGTGGCTCTCTACGGATTCACTATATGCAACACTGACTCCAGTGGCTCTCTACGGTTTCCCTATATCCTACACTGACTCCAGCAGCTCGTGACGGTTTGCCTATAGCCCAAATTGTCTCCAGCAGCTCCTTAGGGTTTCCCTATATCCCACACTGACTCCAGCAGCTCTCTGCAGTTTCCCTATGGTCCACACTAACTCCAGCAGCTCTCTATGCTTTCCCTATATCCCACACTGACTCCAATGATTCTCTACGGTTTCCCTATATCCCGCTCGGACTCCAGTGGCTCTCTACAGTTTCCCTATATCCCACACTGACTCCAGTGGATCTTTACCATTTCCCAATAGCCCATATTGACACCAGCAGCTCTCTAGAGTTTCCCTATATCCCACACGGAATCCCGTGGCTAGCTAAGGTTTCCCTATAGACATCTGTGACTCCAGCGGCTCTCTAGGGTTTCCCAATATCCACACTGACTCCTGCGGCTCTCTACGGTTTCCCTATAGCCCTAATTGACTACAGCAGCTCTCTAGGTTTTCCCTATATCCCACTCTGACTCCAGGGGCACTCTACGGTTTGTCTATAACCCAAATTGACTCCAGTGGCTCTCTATGGCTTCCCTATATCCCACACTGACTCCAGTGGCACTCTACGGTGTCCCTATATCGCACACTGACTCCAGTGGCTCTCGTTCTTTTCCCTATAGCCCACACTGACACCAATGGTTTTCAATGTTTTCCCTATAATCCACACTGTCTCCAGCTGCTCTCTAGGGTTTCCCTAATTCCCACACAGTCTCCAGGGGATTTCTACGGATTCCCTATATCCCACACTGACTCCAGTGCCTCTCCCCGATTTCCCTACAGGCCACACTGACTCCAGTGATTCTCTACGGTTTCCCTCTATCTCACCCGGACTCCAGTGGCTCTCTACGATTTCCCGATACTCCGCACTGACTCCAGTGGCTCTCCACGGTTTCGCTATAGCCCACACTGACTCAAATGGTTCTCTGCAGTTTCCCTATATCCCACACTGACTCCAGTGGATCTTTACCATTTCCCTATAGCCCAAATTGACTCCAACGGCTCTCAACGGTTTCCATAAATCACGCACTGACTCCAGTGGCTCTCTACGGTTTCCTTATTTTCCACATTGACTCCAGCAGCTCTCTACGTTTTACCGATATCGCACATGGACTACGGTGTCTCCCTGCGGTTTTCCTATAGCCCACAATGACTCCAGCGGCTCTCTAGGTTTTACCAATAAAGCACACTGACTTCAGTGGCACTCTACGGTTTCCCTATTGCCAACACTGACTCCAGCGACTCTCATCGGTTTCCCTATATCCCACAACGACGCCAGTGGCTCTCCATTGTTTCCTTATATCCTACTCTGACTCCAGAGTGTCTCTGCGGTTTCCCTATAGTCCACCCTGACTCCAAAGACTCTGTATGGTTTCCATATAACCCACACTCACTCCAGCGGATCTCTATGCTTTCCCTATAGCCCACACTGACTCCAGTGGCTCTCTACGTTTTCCCTATAGCCCATATTGACTCCAGCATCTCTGCAGATCCCATATAGCCCACACTGACTCCAATGGTTCTCCATGGTTTTGCAATAGCCCACACTGACTCCAATGGCTCTATATGCTATCCCTATATCCCACACTGACTCCTGTGGATCTTTATGGTCTCCCTATAGCCCATATTGACTCCAGTGGATCTCTACGGTTTCCAAAAATCACACCCGATATCACACATTGGCTCCTGTGGCTACCTATGGTTTCGCTATAGCACACACTGACTCCAGCGTCTCTCTAGGTTTTACATATAAAGCACACTGACTTCAGTGGCTCTCTACGGTTTCCCTTTGTCCCACACTGACTCCCGTGGCCCTCGAAATTTTCCCTATAGTCCACAATGATTCCAGTGGCTCTCTATGGTTTCCCTATATCATACACTGACTCCAGTGACTCTCTAGGGTTTCCCTATAGACCAGACTGAATCTAGTGGCTCCCTACGGTTTCACTGTATCCCACCCTGACTCCAAAGGCTCTGTATGGTTTCCATATATCCAACACTCACTCCAGCGGATCTCTATGGTTTCCCTATAGCCCACATTGACTCCAGCGGATCTCCACTGTTTCGCTATAGCCCAAACAGACTCCAATGGCTCTCTATGGTATCCCTATATCCCACACTGACACCTGTGGATCTTTACGGTTTCCCTATAGCCCATTTTGACTCCAGCGGCTCTCTACGGTTTCCATAAATCACACACTGACTCCAGTGGCCCTCTACGGTTTCCCTATATCCCCCTCAGAATCTAGTGGCTCTCTACGGTTTCCCTATGTTGCACACTGACTCCAGCGCCTCTCTACAGTTTGCCTATATCCTACTCTGACTCCAGAGGCTCTCTCCGGTTTCCCTATATTCCAGACTGACTACAGCTGCTCTCTACGGTTTTCCTCAATCCCACTTTCACTCCAGTGGTTCTCTATTGTTTCCCTATATCGCACCTTGACTTTAGTGGCACTCTATGGTTTCCTTATGTTCCACACTGACTTCAGTGGCTCTCCAAGGTTTCCCTAAAGCCCACACTGACTCCAAGGGCTCTCTATGGTTTCCCTATATCCCACACTCACTCCAGTGGATTTCTAAGGTTTCCCTACAACCCATATTGCATCCAGCAGCTCTCTACGGTATCCCTATATCCCACACTGAATCCAGTGGTTCTCTACATTTTCCCTATAGTCCACACTGACTCCAGTGGCTCTCCACGGTTTCGCTATAGCCCACACTGACTCCAATGGCTCTCTATGATATCCCTATATCCCAAACTGACTCCTGTGGATCTTTACGGTTTCCCTATAGCCCATATTGACTCCAGTGGCTCTCTACGGTTTCCATATAGCCCACACTGATTCCAGTGGCTCTCTACGGTTTACTTATAACACACACAGACTCCAGAGGCTCTCTACTGCTTCCCGATATCAAACACGGACTCCGGTGGCTCCCTACGATTTCCCTATAGCCCACAGTGAATCCAGCAGCTCTCTAGTGTTTCCCTATATCCCACACAGACTCCAGTTGCTCTCTACGGTTTCCCTATACCCACACTAACTCCAGAGGCTCTCTACGGTTTCCCTTTGAAGCACACTGAGTTCAGTGACTCTCTACGGTTTCGCTATAGCACACACTGACTCCATTGCCTCCTACGGTTTCCCTGTAGCCCACACTGACTCCAGTGTCTCTCTAAGATATTCCGATATCCCACGCTGACTCCAGCGGCGATCTAAGTTATCCCTATATGCCACACTGTCTTCAGCTGCTCCCTACGGTTTCCCTATATCCCAAACTGCCTCCAGTGGCTCTCTACGGATTCACTATATGCAACACTGACTCCAGTGGCTCTCTACGGTTTCCCTATATCCTACACTGACTCCAGCAGCTCGCTACGGTTTGCGTATAGCCCAAATTGACTCCAGCAGCTCCTTAGGGTTTCCCTATAACCCACACTGACTCCAGCAGCTCTCTGCTGTTTCCCTATGGTCCACACTGACTCCAGCAGCTCTCTATGCTTTCCCTATATCCCACACTGACTCCAGTGGATCTTTACCATTTCCCAATAGCCCATATTGACTCCAGCAGCTCTCTAGGGTTTCCCTATATCCCACACGGAATCCCGTAGCTAGCTAAGGTTTCCCTATAGACTTCTGTGACTCCAGCGGCTCTCCAGGGTTTCCCAATATCCACACTGACTCCAGTGGCTCTCTACGGTTTCCCTATAGCCCAAATTGACTACAGCAGCTCTCTAGGTTTTCCCTATATCCCACTCTGACTCCAGGGGCTCTCTACGGTTTGCCTATAACCCAAATTGACTCCAGTGGCTCTCTATGGCTTCCCTATATCCCACACTGACTCCAGGGGCACTCTACAGTGTCCCTATATCGCACACTGACTCCAGTGGCTCTCGTTCTTTTCCTTATAGCCCACACTGACACCAATGGTTTTCAACGTTTTCCCTATAATCCACACTGTCTCCAGCTGCTCTCTAGGGTTTCCCTATTTCCCACACAGTCTCCAGGGGATCTCTACGGATTCCCTATATCCCACACTGACTCCAGTGATTCTCTACGGTTTCCCTCTATCTCACCCGGACTCCAGTGGCTCTCTACAATTTCCCGATATTCCGCACTGACTCCAGTGGCTCTCCACGGTTTCGCTATAGCCCACACTGACTCAAATGGTTCTCTGCAGTTTCCCTATATCCCACACTGACTCCAGTGGATCTTTACCATTTCCCTATAGCCCAAATTGACTCCAACGGCTCTCTACGGTTTCCATGAATCACGCACTGACTCCAGTGGCTCTCTACGGTTTCCTTATTTTCCACATTGACTCCAGCAGCTCTCTACGTTTTACCGATATCGCACATGGACTACGGTGTCTCCCTGCGGTTTTCCTATAGCCCACAATGACTCCAGCGGCTCTCTAGGTTTTACCAATAAAGCACACTGACTTCAGTGGCACTCTACGGTTTCCCTATTGCCAACACTGACTCCAGCGACTCTCATCGGTTTCCCTATATCCCACAACGACGCCAGTGGCTCTCCACTGTTTCCTTATATCCTAATCTGACTCCAGAGTGTCTCTGCGGTTTCCCTATAGTCCATACTGACTACATCTGCTCTCTACGGTTTCCCTATATCCCACATTGACTCCCTGGTTCTCTACTCTTTCCCTTTATCGCACACTGACTCCACTGACTCTCTCCGGTTTACCTATAGTCCAGTCTGACTCCAGTGGCTCCCTATGGTTTCACTATATCCCACCCTGACTCCAAAGGCTCTGTTTGCTTTCCATATAACCCACACTCTCTCCAGAGGATCTCTATGCTTTCCCTATAGCCCACACTGACTCCAGAAGATCTCCACGGTTTTGCTATAGCCCACACTGACTCCAATGGCTCTCTATAGTGTCCCTATATCCCACACTGACTCCTGGGGATCCTTACGGTTTCCCTATAGCCCATATTGATTCCAGCGGCTCTCTACGGTTTCCATAAATCACACACTGACTCCAGTGGCTCTCTACGGTTTGCCTAGATCCCACTCAGACTCCAGTGGCTCACTACGGTTTCCCTATATTGCACACTGACTCCAGTGCCTCTCTACAGTTCCCAATAACGCACATGGTCTCCGGTGGCTCCCTACGGTTTCCCTCTAGCCCACACTGAGTCCAGCAGCTCTCTAGGGTTTCCCTATTAAACACACTGACTTCAGTGGCTCTCTACGGTTTCCCTATAGCCCAAATTGACTCCAGCAACTCTCTAGGTTTTCCCTATATCCCACTCTGACTCCAGGGGCTCTCTACGGTTTGCCTATAGCACAAATTGACTCTAGCGGCTCTCTATGGCTTCCCTATATCCCACACTGACTCCAGTGGCAATCTACGGTGTCCCTATATCGCACACCGACTCCAGTGGCACTCGTTCTTTTCCCTATAGTCCACACTGACACCAATGGTTTTCAAAGTTTTCCCTATAATCCACACTGTCTCCAGCTGCTCTCCAGGGTTTCCCTATTTCCCACACAGTCTCCAGGGGATATCTACGGATTCCCTATATTCCACACTGACGCCAGTGTCTCTCCCCGATTTCCCTACAGGCCACACTGACTCCAGTGATTCTCTACGGTTTCCCTATATCCCACCCGGACTCCAGTGGCTCTCTACGATTTCGCGATATTCCGCACTGACTCCAGTGGCTCTCCACGGTTTTGCTATAGCCCACATTGACTCAAATGGTTCTCTGCAGTTTCCCTATATCCCACACTGACTCCAGTGGATCTGTACCATTTCCCTATAGCCCATATTGACTCCAGCGGCTCTCTACAGTTTCCATAAATCACAGAGTGACTCCAGTGGCTCTTTACGGTTTCCTTATATTCCACATTGACTCCATCAGCTCTCTACGTTTTACCGATATCGCACATGGACTATGGTGTCTCCCTACGGTTTTCCTATAGCCCACAATGACTGCAGGGGCTCTCTAGGTTTTACCAATAAAGCACACTGACTTCAGTGGCACTCTACGGTTTCCCTATTGCCAACACTGACTCCAGCGACTCTCATCGGTTTCCCTATATCCCACAACGACGCCAGTGGCTCTCCACTGTTTCCTTATATCCTACTCTGACTCCAGAGTGTCTCTACGGTTTCCCTATATCCCACATTGACTCCCTGGTTCTCTACTGTTTCCCTTTATCGCACACTGACTCCACTGACTCTCTATGGTTTACCTATATTCCAGTCTGACTCCAGTGGCTCCCTACGGTTTCACTATATCCCACCCTGACTCCAAAGGCTCTGTATGGTTTCCATATAACCCACACTCTCTCCAGCGGATCTCTAGGCTTTCCCTATAGCCCACACTGACTCCAGCAGATCTCCACGGTTTCGCTATAGCCCACACTGACTCCAATGCCTCTCTATAGTGTCCCTATATCCCACACTGACTCCTGGGGATCTTTACGGTTTCCCTATAGCCCATTTTGACTCCAGTGGCTCTCTACGGTTTCCATAAATCACACACTGACTCCAGTGGCTCTCTTCGGTTTCCCTATATCCACCTCAGACTCCAGTGGCTCACTACAGTTTCCCTATATTGCACACTGACTCCAGCGCCTCTCTACAGTTTCCCAATAACGCACATGGACTTCAGTGGCTCCCTACGGTTTCCCTATTGCCCAGACTGACTCCAGCGACTCTCATTGGTTTCCCTATATCCCAACCTGACTCCAATGACTCTGTACGGATCCCCCATATCCCGAACTGACTCCAGTGGATCTCTACGTTTTCCCTATAACCCATATTGACTCCAGCATCTCTGCGTTTCCCATACAGCCCACACTGACTCCACTGGTTCTCCATGGTTTCGCAATAGCCCACACTGACTCCAATGGCTCTATATGCTATCGCTATAACACACACTGTCTCCTGTGGATCTTTACGGTCTCCCTATAGCCTATATTGACTCCCGTGGACGGCTAAGGTTTCCAAAAATTACACCCGACATCACACATGGGCTCCGGTGGCTGCCTATGGTTTCGCTATAGCCCACACCGACTCCAGCGGCTCTCTAGGTATTCCCTATAAAGCACACTGACTTCAGTGGCTCTCTACGGTTTCCCTTTGTCCCACACTGACTCCAGTAGCCCTCTACATTTTCCCTATAGTCCACAATGATTCCACGGCTCTCTATGGTTTCCCTATATCGGGCAATGACTCTAGTGGCTCTCTATGGTTTCCCTATAGTCCACCTGACTCCGGCGGCTCTCTACGGTTTCCCTATAGCCTGTATTGACTCCAGTGGATCTCTATGGTTTCCATATAGACCACAATGACTCCAGTGGTTCTCCTGGGTTTCGCTATATCCCACACTGAATCCATTGGTTCTCTATGTTTTCCCTATAGTCCACACTGACTCCAGTGGCTCTCTACGGTTTACTTATAACACACACAGACTCCAGTGGCTCTCTACTGCTTCCCGATATCAAACACGGACTCCGGTGGCTCCCTAAGTTTTCCCAATAGCCCACAGTGACTCCAGCAGCTCTCTAGTGCTTCCCTATTTCCCACACAGACTCCAGTGGCTCTCTACGGTTTCCCTATGCCCACACTAACTCCAGAGGCTCTCTACCGTTTCCCTATGAAGCACACTGAGTTCAGTGGCTCTCTACGGTTTCGCTATAGCACACACTGACTCCATTGCCTCCTACGGTTTCCCTATAGCCCGCACTGACTCCAGTGTCTCTCTAAGATATTCCGATATCCCACGCTGACTCCAGCGGCTCTCTAAGTTATCCCTATATCCCACACTGTCTCCAGCTGCTCCCTACGGTTTCCCTATATCCCACACTGGCTCCAGTGGCTCTCTACAGATTCACTATATGCAACACTGACTCCAGTGGCTCTCTACGGTTTCCCTATATCCTACTCTGACTCCAGTAGCTCGCTACGGTTTGCCTATAGCCCAAATTGACTCCAGCAGCTCCTTAGGGTTTCCCTATAACCCACACTGACTCCAGCAGCTCTCTGCAGTTTCCCTATGGTCCACACTGACTCCAGCGGCTCTCTATGCTTTCCCTATATCCCACACTGACTCCAATGATTCTCTCCGGTGTCCCTATATCCCACTCGGACTCCAGTGGGTCTCTACCGTTTCCCTATATCCCACACTGACTCCAGTGGATCTTTACCATTTCCCAATAGCCCATATTGACGCCAGCAGCTCTCTAGGGTTTCCCTATATCCCACACGGAATCCCGTGGCTAGCTAAGGTTTCCCTATAGACCTCTGTGACTCCAGCGGCTCTCTAGGGTTTCCCTATATCCACACTGACTTCAGCGGCTCTCTACGGTTTGCCTAATGGCCAAATTGACTCCAGCGGCTCTCTATGGCTTCCCTATATCCCACACTGACTCCATTGGCACTCTACGGTGTCCCTATATCGCACACTGACTCCAGTGGCTCTCGTTCTTTTCCCTATAGCCAACACTGACACCAATGGTTTTCAAAGTTTTCCCTATAATCCACACTGTCTCCAGCTGCTCCCGAGGGTTTCCCTATTTCCCACCCAGTCTCCAGGGGATATCTACGGATTCCATTTATTCCACACTGACGCCAGTGCCTCTCCCCGATTTCCCTACAGGCCACACTGACTCCAGTGATTCTCTACGGTTTCCCTATATCCCACCCGGACTCCAGTGGCTCTCTACGATTTCCCGATATTCCGCACTGACTCCAGTGGCTCTCCACGGTTTCGCTATTGCCCACACTGACTCAAATGGTTCTCTGCATTTTTCCTATATCCCACACTGACTCCAGTGGATCTTTACCATTTCCCTATAGCCCATATTGACTCCAGCGGCTCTCTACGGTTTCCACAAATCACACAGTGACTCCAGTGGCTCTCTACGGTTTCTTTATATTCCACATTGACTCCAGCAGCTCTCCACGTTTTACCGATATCGCACATGGACTACGGTGTCTCCCTACGGTTTTCCTGTTGCCCACAATGACTCCAGCAGCTCTCTAGGTTTTACCAATAAAGCACACTGACTTCAGTGGCACTCTACGGTTTCCCTATTGCCCACACTGACTCCAGCGACTCTTATCGGTTTCCCTATATCCCACAACGACGCCAGTGGCTCTCCACTGTTTCCTTATATCCTACTCTGACTCCAGAGTGTCTCTGCGGTTTCCCTATAGTCCATATTGACTCCAGCGGCTCTCTACGGTTTCCATAAAACACACAGTGACTCCAGTGGCTCTCTACGGTTTCCCTATATCCCCCTCAGACTACTCCAGTGGATCACTACGGTTTCCCTATATTGCACACTGACTCCAGCGCCTCTCTGCAGTTTCCCAATAATGCCCATGGACTCCAGTGGCTCCCTACGGTTTCCCCCTAGCCCACACTGAGTCCAGCGGCTCTCCAGGGTTTCCCTATAAAGCACACTGACTTCAGTGGCTCTCTACGGTTTCCTTATTGCCCACACTGACTCCAGCAACTCTCTTTGGTTTCTCTATATCCCAACCTGACTCCAATGGCTCTGTACGGATCCCCCATATCCCGAACTGACTCCAGTGGATCTCTAGGTTTTCCCTATAACCCATATTGACTCCAGCATCTCTGCGGTTCCCATATAGCCCACACTGACTCCAGTGGTTCTCCATGGTTCCGCAATAGCCCACACTGACTCCAATGGCTCTATGTGCTATCGCTATAACACACACTGTCTCCTGTGGATCTTTACGGTCTCCCTATAGGTCATATTGACTCCAGTGGACGGCTAAGGTTTCCAGAAATTACACCCGACATCACACATGGGCTCCGGTGGCTGCCTATGGTTTCGCTATAGCCCACACTGACTCCAGCCGCTCTCTAGGTTTTCCCTGTAAAGCACACTGACTTCAGTGGCTCTCTACAGTTTCCCTATTGCCTGCACTGACTCCAGCGACTCTCATCATTTTCCCTATATTCCACCCTGACTCCAATGGCTCTGTACGTTTTCCCCTTATCCCACACTCACTCCAGTGGATCTCTATGGTTTCCCTATAGCCCATCATGACTCCCGCGGATCTCTGCAGTTTCCTTATAGCCAACACTGACTCCAGTGGCTCTCCACGGTTTTGCTATAGCCCACACTGAGTCCCATGGCTCTCTATGCTATCCTTAAATCCCACACTGACTCCTGTGGATCTTTACGGTTTCCCTATAGCCCATATTGACTCTAGTGGCTCACTATGGTTTCCCTATATCCCACACAGACTCCAGTGGCTCTCTACCGTTGCCCTATATCCAACACTGACTCCATCAGCGCTCTATGGTTTCCCGATATTTTACAGAGACTCCGATAGTTCCCTCCGGGTTTCTGATAGCCCACAGTGACACCAGCATCTCTTTACATTTTCCCCATATTCCACCCTGAATCCAGTGGCTCTGTATGGTTTCCCTATATGCCTCTCTGATTCCAGCAGCTCTCTGCGGTATCCCTATAACCCACACTGTCTCCAGCTGCTCTCTACAATTTCCCTATATCCCATACTGACACCAGAGGTGGTCTACGGTTTCCCTATAAAGCACACTGACTTCAGTGGCTCTCCACGTTTTCCCTATCGCCCACACTGACTTCAGTGGCTCTCTGCGGTTTCCGTATGTACCACACTGACTGCAGGGGCTCTCTACGGTTTCCCTATAGCCCAAATGGACTCCAGCAGCTCTCTACGGCTTCCCTATATCGCACAATGACTCCAGTGGCTCTCGTTCTTTTCCCTATAGCCCACACTGACACCAATGGTTTTCAACGTTTTCCCTATAATCCACACTGTCTCCAGCGGCTCTCTAGGGTTTCCCTATTTCCCACACAGTCTCCAGGGGATCTCTACGGATTCCTTATATTCCACATTGATGCCAGTGCCTCTCCCCGATTTCCCTACAGGCCACACTGACTCCAGTGATTCTCTACGGTTTCCCTATTTCCCACCCGGACTCCAGTGGCTCTCTACGGTTTCCCTATATTCGGCACTGACTCCAGTGGCTCTCCACATTTTTGCTATAGCCCACACTGACTCAAATGGCTCTCTATGGTATCCCTATATCCCACACTGACTCCAGTGGATCTTTACGGTTTCCCTATAGCCCATATTGACTCCAGCGGCTCTCTACGGTTTCCATAAATCCCACACTGACTCCAGTGGCTCTCTACGGTTTCCCTATATCCCTTCAGTCTCCAGTGGCTCACTACGGTTTCCCTATATTGCACACTGACTCCAGTGCCTCTCTACAGTTTCCCAATAATGCACATGGACTCCGGTGGCTCCCTACGGTTTCCCTATAGCCCACACTGAGTCCAGCAGCTCTCTAGGGTTTCCTGACTTCAGTGGCTCTCTACAGTTTCCCTTTGTCCCACACTGACTCCAGTGGCTCTCTACATTTTCCCTATAGACCACAATGACTCTAATGGCTCTCTATGGTTTCCCTATCTCACACAATGGCTCCATTGGCTCTCTATGGTTTCCCCATAATCCAGACGACTCCGGCAGCTCTCTACGATTTCCCTATAGTCCACATTGACTCCAGCGGCTGTCTACGGTTTCCCTATATCCCACCCTGACTCCAATGGCTCTGTGCTGTTTCCCTATATCCCACACTAACTACAGCGAAACTCTATGGTTTCCCTATAGCCCGTATTGACTCCAGTGGATCTCTACAGTTTCCATATAGCCCACACTAACTCCAGTGGCTCTCCAGGGTTTCGCTATAGCCCACACTGACTCCAATGGCTCTCGAAGATATCCCTATATCCCACATTGATTCCTGTGGATCTTTAAGGTTTCCCTATAGCCCATATTAACTCCAGCGGCTCTCTAGGGTTTCCCTAAAAAGCACACTGACTCCAGTGTCTCTCTGTGGTTTCCCTATTGCCCACTATGACTCCAGGGCCTCTCATCGGTTTCCCTATATCCCACAACGAAGCCAGTGGCTCTCCACTGTGTCCTTATATCCTACTCTGACTCCAGAGTGACTCTGCGTTTTCCCTATAGTCCAGACTGACTACAGCTGCTCTCTACTGTTTCCCTTTATCGCACATTGACCCCAGTGACTCTCCACGGTTTCCCTATAGTCCAGTCTGACTCCAGTGGCTCCCTACGTTTTCACTATATCCCACCCTGACTCCAAAGGCTTTGTATGGTTTCCATATCACCCACACTCTCTCCAGCTGATCTCTATGCTTTCCATACAGCCAACACTGACTCCAGTGGCTCTCCACAGTTTTGCTATAGCCCACACTGAATCCCATGGCTCTCTATGCTATCCTTAAATCCCACACTGACTCCTGTGGATCTTTACGGTTTCCCTATAGCCCATATTGACTCTAGTGGCTCGCTACGGTTTCCCTATATCCCACACAGACTCCTCCAGTGGCTCTCTACCGTTCCCCTATATCCAACACTGACTATAACCCACACTGTCTCCAGCTGCTCTCTACAATTTCCCTATATCCCATACTGACACCAGAGGTGGTCTACGGTTTCCCTATAAAGCACACTGACTTCAGTGGCTCTCCACGTTTTCCCTATCGCCCACACTGACTTCAGTGGCTCTCTACGGTTTCCCTATGTACCACACTAACTCCAGGGGCTCTCTACGGTTTCCCTATAGCCCAAATGGACTCCAGCGGCTCTCTATGGCTTCCCTATATCCCTCACTGACTCCAGTGGCACTCTACGGTGTCCCTATATCGCACACTGACTCCAGTGGCTCTCGTTCTTTTCCCTATAGCCCACACTGACACCAATGGTTTTCAACGTTTTCCCTATAATCCACACTGTCTCCAGCGGCTCTCTAGGGTTTCCCTATATCCCACACAGTCTCCAGGGGATATCTACGGATTCCCTATATTCCACACTGACGCCAGTGCCTCTCCCCAATTTCCCTACAGGCCACACTGATTCCAGTGATTCTCTACGGTTTCCCTATATCCCACTCGGACTCCAGTGGCTCTCTACGGTTTCCCTGTATTCGGCACTGACTCCAGTGGCTCTCCACATTTTCGCTATAGCCCACACTGACTCAAATGGCTCTCTGCAGTTTCCCTATATCCCACACTGACTCCAGTGGATCTTTACCGTTACCCTGTAGCCCATATTGACTCCTGCGGCTCTCTACGGTTTCCATAAATCACACACTGACTCCAGAGGCTCTCTACGGTTTCCTTATATTATAAACTGACTCCAGCAGCTCTCTACGTTTTACCGATATCGCACATGGACTCCGGTGTCTCCCTACGGTTTCCCTATAGCCCACAATGACTCCAGCGGCTCTCTAGGTTTTACCAATATAGCACACTGACTTCAGTGGCACTCTACGGTTTCCCTATTGCCCGCATTGACTCCAGTGACTCTCATCGGTTTCCCTATATCCCACACCGGCTCCAGTGGCTCTCCACTGTTTCCTTATATCCTACTCTGACTCCAGAGTGCCTCTACGGTTTCCCTATAGTCCCGACTAACTACAGCTGCTCTCTACGGTTTCCCTATATCCCACATTGACTCCCTGGATCTCTACTGTTTCCCTATATCGCACACTGACTCCAGTGACTCTCTATGGTTTCCATATAGTCCAGACTGACACCAGCGTCTCTCTACGGTTTCCCTATAGTCTACACTGACTCCAAAGGCTCTCTACGGTTTCCCTATATCCCACCCTGACTCCAAAGGCTATGTACATTTTCCATATATCCCACAATCACTCCAGTGGATCTCAATGGTTTCCCTTTAGCACACACTGACTCCAATGGCTCTCTATGGTATCCCTATATTCCACACTGACTCCTGAGGATCTTCACGGTTTCCCTATAGCACATATTGACTCCAGCGGCTCTCTAGGTTTTACCAATATAGCACACTGACTTCAGTGGCACTCTACGGTTTCCCTATTGCCCACACTGACTCCAGCTACTCTCATCGGTTTCCCTATATCCCACACCACCTCCAGTGGCTCTCCACTGTTTCCTTACATCCTACTCTGACTCCAGAGTGTCTCTACGGTTTCCTTATAGTCCAGACTGACTACAGCTTCTCTCTACGGTTTCCCTATATCCCACATTGACTCCCTGGTTCTCTACTGTTTCCCTATATCGCACACTGACTCCAGTGACTCTCTACGGTCTCCCTATAGTCCAGACTGACTCCAGTGGCTCCCTACGGTTTCACTATATCCCACCCTGACTCCAAAGGCTCTGTATGGTTTCCATATAACCCACACTCACTCCAGCGGATTTCTATGCTTTCCGTATAGCCCACACTGACTCCAGCGGATCTCCACGGTTTCGCTATAGCCCACATTGACTCCAATGGCTCTCTATGGTATCCCTATATCTCACACTGACTCCTGTGGATCTTTATGGTTTCCCTATAGCCCATATTGACTCCAGCGGCTCTCTACGGTTTCCATAAATCACACACTGACTCCTGTGGCTCTCTACGGTTTCCCTATATCCCCCTCAGACACCAGTGGCTCACTACGGTTTCCCTATATTGCACACTGACTCCAGCGCCTTTCTACAGTTTCCCAATAACGCACATGGACTCCGGTGGCTCCCTACGGTTTCCCTATAGCCTACACTGAGTCCAGCGGCTCTCTAGGGTTTCTCTGTAAAGCTGACTGACTTCAGTGGCTCTGTACGGTTTCCCTTTGTCCCACACTGACTCCAGTGGCTCTCTACATTTTCCCTATAGTCCACAATGACTCCAGCGGCTCTCTATGGTTTCCCTATATCGCACAATGACTCCATGGCTCTCTATGGCTTCCCCATAGTCCAGACTGACTTTGGCAGCTCTCTACGGTTTCCCTATAGTCCATATTGACTCCAGCGGCTCTCTACGGTTTCCCTATATCCCACCCTGACTCCAATGGCTCTGTACGGTTTCCCTATATCCCACACTAACTACAGCGAAACTCTATGGTTTCCCTATAGCCCGAATTGACTCCAGTGGATCTCTACAGTTTCCATATAGCCCACACTAACTCCAGTGGCTATCCAGGGTTTCGCTATAGCCCACACTGTCTCCAATGGCTCTCGATGATATCCCTATATCCCACACTGATTCCTTTGGATCTTTACGGTTTCCCTATAGCCCATATTATCTCCAGCGGCTCTCTAGGGTTTCCCTATAAAGCACACTGACTCCAGTGTCTCTCTGCGGTTTCCCTATTGCCACACTGACTCCAGCACACTCTCATCGGTTTCCCTATATCCCACCCTGACTCCAATGGCTCTGTACGGATTCCCCATATCCCGAACTGACTCCAGTGGATCTCTACGTTTTCCCTATAGCCCATATTGACTCCAGCATCTCTGTGGTTCACATATAGCCCACAGTGACTCCAGTGGTTCTCCATGGTTTCGCAATAGCCCACGCTGATTCCAATGGCTCTATATGATATCGCTATATCCCACACTGACTCCTGTGGATCTCTACGGTCTCCCTATAGCCAATATTGACTCCAGTGGACCGCTATGGTTTCCAAAAATCACACCCGCTATCACACATGGGCTCCGGTGGCTGCCTATGCTTTCCCTATAGTCCAGACTGACTCCGGCGGCTCTCTACGGTTTCCCTATAGGCTGTATTGACTCCAGTGGATCTCTATGGTTTCCATATAGCCCACACTGACTCCAGTGGCTCTCTATGATATCCCTATAAACCAACACTGACTCCTATGGATCTTTAAGGTTTCCCTATAGCCCATATTAACTCCAGCGGCTCTCTAGGGTTTCGCTATAAAGCACACTGACTCCAGTGGCTCTCTGCGGTTTCCCTATTGCCTGCACTGACTCCAGCGACTCTCATCGGTTTCCCTATATTCCACCCTGACTCCAATGGCTCTGTGCGGTTTCCCCTTATCCCACACTCACTCCAGTGGATCTCTACGGTTTTCCTATAGCCCATCTTGACTCCCGCGGATCTCTGCAGTTTCCATATAGCCAACACTGACTCCAGTGGCTCTCCACGGTTTTGCTATAGACCACAGTGAATCCCATGGCTCTCTATGCTATCCTTAAATCCCACACTGACTCCTGTGGATCTTTACAGTTTCCCTATAGCCCATATTGACTCTAGTGGCTCGCTACGGTTTCCCTATATCCCACACAGACTCCAGTGGCTCTCTACTGTTGCCCTATATGTAGCACTGACTCCATCGGTGCTCTATGGTTTCCCGATATTGTACACAGACTCCGATAGCTCCCTCCGGGTTTCTGATAGCCCACCGTGACTCCAGCACCTCTTTACATTTCCGCCATATTCCACCCTGAATCCAGTGGCTCTGTATGGTTTCCCTATATGCCACACTGATTCCAGCAGCTCTCCACGGTATCCCTATAACCCACACTGTCTCCAGCTGCTTCTACAATTTCCCTATATCCCATACTGACACCAGAGGTGGTCTACGGTTTCCCTATAAAGCACACTGACTTCAGTGGCTCTCCACGTTTTCCCTATAGCCCACACTGACTCAAATGGCTCTCTGCAGTTTCCCGATATCCCACACTGACTCCAGTGGATCTTTACCATTTCCCTATAGCCCATATTGAATCCAGCGGCTCTCTACGGTTTCCATAAATCACAAGGCGACTCCAGTGGCTCTCTACGTTTTCCCTATATCCCACTCAGACTCCAATGGCTCTCTACCATTTCCCTATATCCCACACTGACTCCAGTGGATCTTTACCGTTACCCTGTAGCCCATATTGACTCCTGCAGCTCTCTACGGTTTCCATAAATCGCACTCTGATTCCAGCGGTTCTCTACGGATTCCTTATATTCCAAACTGAATCCAGCAGCTCTCTACGTTTTACCGATATCGCACATGGACTCCGGTGTCCCCCTACGGTTTCCCTATAGCCCACAATGACTCCAGCGGCTCTCTAGGTTTTACCAATAGAGCACACTGACTTCAGTGGCACTCTACGGTTTCGCTATTGCCAGCACTGACTCCAGTGACTCTCATCGTTTTCGCTATAGCCCACACTGAATCCCATGGCTCTCTATGCTATCCTTAAATCCCACACTGACTCCTGTGGACCTTTACCGTTTCCCTATAGCCCATATTGACTCTAGTGGCTCGCTACGGTTTCCCTATATCCCACACAGACTCCTCCAGTGGTTCTCTACCGTTCCCCTATATCCAACGCTGACTCCATCGGCGCTCTATGGTTTCCCGATATTGTACACAGACTCCGATAGCTCCCTCCGGGTTTCTGATAGCCCACCGTGACTCCAGCACCTCTTTACATTTTCCCCATATTCCACGCCTGACTCCAGTGGCTCTGTATGGGTTCCCTGTATGCCACACTGATTCCAGCAGCTCTCTACGGTATCCCTATAACCCACACTGTCTCCAGCTGCTCTCTACAATTTCCCTATATCCCATACTGACAGCAGAGGTGGTCTACGGTTTCCCTATAAAGCACACTGACTTCAGTGGCTCTCCACGTTTTCCCTATCGCCCATACTGACTTCAGTGGCTCTCTACGGTTTCCCTATGTACCACACTAACTCCAGGGGCTCTCTACGGTTTCCCTATAGCCGAAATGGACTCCAGCGGCTCTCTATGGCTTCCCTATATCCCACACTGACTCCAGTGGCACTCTACGGTGTCCCTATATCGCACACTGACTCCAGTGGCTCTCGTTCTTTTCTCTATAGCCCACACTGACACCAATGGTTTTCAACGTTTTCCCTATAATCCACACTGTCACCAGCAGCTCTCTAGGATTTCCCTATATCCCACACACTCTCCAGGGGATCTCTACAGATACCCTATATTCCACACTGACGCCAGTGCCTCTCCCCGATTTCCCTACAGGCCACACTGACTCCAGTGATTCTCTACGGTTTCCTTATATCCCACTCGGACTCCAGTGGCTCTCTATGGTTTCCCTATATTCCACACTGACTCCAGTGGCTCTCCATGGTTTCGCTATAGCCCACACTGACTCTAATGGTTCTATATATTTTCCCTATATCGCACACTGACTCCAGTGGATCTTTACCATTTTCCAATAGCCCATATTGACTCCAGTGGCTCTCTACTGTTTCCCTATGTCCCACTCAGACCCAAGTGGCTCTCTACGATTTCCCTATATTCCACACTGACTCCAGTGGCTCTCTATGGTTTCCCGATATCGCACATGGACTCCGGTGGCTACCTGTGGTTTCACTAAAGCTCTCACTGACTCCAGCGGCTCTCTAGGGTTTCCCTATAAAGCACACTGACTCCAGCCGTGGTCTACGGTTTCCCTATAAAGCACACTGACTCCAGCGGTGGTCTACGGTTTCCCTATAAAGCACACTGACTTCAGTGGCTCTCCACGGTTTCCCTATAGCCCACACTGACTTCAGTGGCTCTCTACGGTTTCCCTATGTCCCACAGTGACTCCAGTGGCTCTCTACATTTTCCCTATAGTCCAGATATGACCCCAGCGGCTCTCTACAGTTTCCCTATATCACACACTAACTCCAGCGGCTCTCTACCGTTTCCCAATATCCCACACTGACTCCAGTGGCTCTCTCCTGTTTCCCTATATCCTACTCTGACTCCAGAGGCTCTCAATGGTTTCCCTATAGTCCAGACTGACTACAGCTGCTCTCTACGGTTTCCCTACAGCCCAGACTGACACCAGTGGCTCTTTACGGTTTCCCTATATCCCACTGAGACTCCAGTGGCTCTCTACGGTTTACCTATATTCCACACTGACTCCAGTGGCTCTCTATGGTTTCCTATATCCCATACTGTCTCCAGTGGCTCTCCATGTTTTCCCTATAGGCCACATTGACTCCTGCAGCTCTAGGGTTTCACTGTATCTCACCCTGACTTCAACGGCTCTCTACGGTTTCCCTATATCTCACACTTACTCCAGTCACACTCTATGGTTTCCCGATATCCCACACTGACTCCAGTGGCTCTCCATGGTTTCCCGAAAGACAACACTGACACCAATGGTTTTCCACGTTTTCCCTATAGTCCACACTGAATCCAGCAGCTCCCCATGGTTTCCCTATATCTTACACAGTCTCCAGGGGCTCTCTACTGTTCCCTTATATTCCGCCCTGATGCCAGAGCCTCTCCACGGTTTCCCTATAGCTCACACTGACTCAATTGGCTCTCTACGGATTCCCTATATCCCACAATAACTCCAGTTGATCTCTACGCTTTCCCTATATCCCACATTGACTCCAGCGGCTCTCTACGGTTTCCATAAATAACACACTGACTCCAGTGGGTCTCTACAGTTTCCCTATATCCAACTCAGAATCTAGTGGCTCTCTACGGTTTCCCTATATACCACACTGACTCTAACGGCTTTCTACGGTTTCCCTATATCTCACACTGACGCCAGTGGATCTCTAAGGTTCCCCTATAGCCCATATTGACCCCAGCAGCTTCTACGGTTTCCATAAATAACACACTGACTCCAGGGGCTCTCTACGGTTTCCCTATATCCCACACTGACTCCAGTGGCTCTCTACCGTTTCCTTATATTCCACCCTGACTCCAGTGGCTCTGTATGGTTTCCCTATATGCCACACTGACTCCAGCAGCTTTCTATGGTATCCCTATATCCCACAGTGTCTCCAGCTGCTCTCTGCGTTTCCCTATATTCTGTACTGACTCCAGTGGCTATCTAATTTTTCCTTATATCCCACACTGACTTCAGTGGCGCTCCACGGTTTCCCTATATCCCACACTGACTCCAATGGCTCTCTACGGTTTCCCTATGTGTGGTTTCCCACACTGACTCCAGTGGCTCGCTAAGGTATCCCTGTATCCCACACTGACTCCAGTGTCTCTCTAATTTATCCAATATCCCACACAGTCTCCAGCTGCTCTCTACGGTTTCCCTATATCCCACATTGACTTCAGTAGCTCTCTATGGTTTCCCTATATCCCACACTGACTCCAGTATCTCTCTGCGGTTTCGCTAAATCCCACACTGACTCCAGCAGCACTCTACGGTTTCCCGCTATTCCACACTGCATCCATCGGCTCTCAAACGGTTTCCCTATATCCCACAGAGAATCCAGTGGCTCTCTATGGTTTCCCTATACCCAGACTGACTCCAGTGGCCCTCTGCGGTTTCCCTATATCCCACACTGACTCCAGCAGCTGTCTACAGTTTCCCTATAGCCCACACTGACTCCAGCAGCTCTCTACGGTTTCCCTATATCCCACACCGAATGCAGTGGCTCTCTACTGTTTGCCTATATCCTACTCTGACTCCAGAGGCTCTCTGTGGTTTCCCTTTAGTCCAGACTGACTACAGCGGCTCTCTAAATTTTCCCTCTATCCCAAACTGACTCCAGTGGTTCTCTACGGTTTCTCTATATCACACACTGACTCTAGTGGCTTTCTATGGTTTCTCTATAGTCCACACTGTCTCCAGCAGCTCTCTAAGAGTTCCCGATATCCCACACTGACTCCACTGACTCTCCATGGTTTCCCTATACACCACACAGACACCAATGTTTTTCCACGTTTTCCCTATAGTCTACAGTAACTCCAGCAGCTCTCCAGGGTTTCCCTATATCTCACACAGTCTCCAGGGGCTCTCTACTGTTCCCTTATGTTCCTCCCTGATGCCAGAGCCTCTCCACGGTTTACCTACAGCTCACACTGACTCAAATGGCTCTCTACGGTTTCCCTATATCCCACAATAATTCCAGTGGATCTCTACGCTTTCCATATAGCCCACATTGACTCCAGCGGCTCTCTACGGTTTCCATATAGCCCACACCGACTCCAGTGGGTCTCTACAGTTTCCCTATATCCCACTCAGACTCTAGTGGCTCTCCACGGTTTCCCTATATACCACACTGACTCCAGCGGCTTTCTACGGTTTCCCTATATCTCACACTGACTCCAGTGGATCTCTAATGTTCCCCTATAGCCCATATTGACTCCAGCGGCTCTCTACGTTTTCCATAAATAACACACTCACTCCAGGGGCTCTCTACGGTTTCCCTATATCCCACTCAGAGTCCAATGGCTCTCTACGGTTTCCCTATATTCCACACTGTCTCCAGCGGCTATCTACAGTTTCCCTATAAAGCACACTGATTTCAGTGGCTCTCTACGGTTTCCCTAAAGCCCACACTGGCTCCAGTGGCTCTCTACAGTTTCCCTATATTCCATCCTGAGTCCAGTGGCTCTGTATGGTTTCCCTATATGCCACACTGACTCCAGCAGCTCTCTACGGTATCCCTATATCCCACACTGTCTCCAGCTGCTCTCTACAGTTTCCCTATATCCCATACTGACTCCAGCGGCTCTCTACGTTTTCCCTATATTCCGCACTGACTCCAGCGGCTATCTAATTTTTCCTTATATCCCACACTGACTTCAGTGACGCTCCACGGTTTCCCTATATCCCACACTGACTCCAGTGGCTCTCTACGCTTTCCCTATGTCCCACACTGACTCCAGTGGCTCGCTAAGGTATCCCTGTATTCCACACTGACTCCAGCGGCTGTCTAATTTATCCAATATCCCACACAGTCTCCAGCTGCTCTCTATGGTTTCCCTATATCCCACACTGACTTCAGTAGCTCTCTATGGTTTCCCTATATCCCACACTGACTCCAGTATCTCTCTGCGGTTTCGCTAAATCCCACACTGACTCCAGCAGCACTCTACGGTTTCCCGATATTCCACACTGCATCCATCGGATCTCAAACGGTTTCCCTATATCCCACAGAGACTCCAGTGGCTCTCTAAGGTTTCCCTATACCCAGACTGACTCCAGTGGCCCTCTGTGGTTTCCCTATATCCCACACTGACTCCAGCAGCTCTCTACGGTTTCCCTATATCCCACACCGACTGCAGTGGCTCTCTACTGTTTGCCTATATCCTACTCTGTCTCCAGTGGCTCTCCATGGTTTCCCTATACACCACACAGACACCAATGTTTTTCCACGTTTTCCCTATAGTCTACAGTAACTCCAGCAGCTCTCCAGGGTTTCCCTATATCTCACACAGTCTCCTGGGGCTCTCTACTGTTCCCTTATGTTCCGCCCTGATGCCAGAGCCTCTCCAAGGTTTACCTACAGCTCACACTGACTCAAATGGCTCTCTACGGTTTCCCTATATCACACAATAATTCCAGTGGATCTCTACGCTTTCCATATAGCCCACATTGACTCCAGTGGCTCTCTACGGTATCCCTATATCCCACACTGTCTCCAGCTGCTCTCTACAGTTTCCCTATATCCCATACTGACTCCAGCGGCTCTCTACGTTTTCCCTATATTCCGCACTGACTCCAGCGGCTATCTAATTTTTCCTTATATCCCACACTGACTTCAGTGACACTCCACGGTTTCCCTATATCCCACACTGACTCCAGTGGCTCTCTACGCTTTCCCTATGTCCCACACTGACTCCAGTGGCTCGCTAAGGTATCCCTGTATTCCACACTGACTCCAGCGGCTCTCTAATTTATCCAATATCCCACACAGTCTCCAGCTGCTCTCTACGGTTTCCCTATATCCCACACTGACTTCAGTAGCTCTCTATGGTTTCCCTATATCCCACACTGACTCCAGTATCTCTCTGCGGTTTCGCTAAATCCCACACTGACTCCAGCAGCACTCTACGGTTTCCCTATATTCTTCACTGCATCCATCGGCTCTCAAACAGTTTCCCTATATACCACAGAGACTCCAGCGGCTCTCTACCGTTTCCCTATATCCCACACTGACTCCAGTGGCTCTCTCCTGTTTCCCTATATCCTACTCTGACTCCAGAGGCTCTCTGTGGTTACCCTATAGTCCAGACTGACTACAGCTGCTCTCTACGGTTTCCCTACAGCCCAGACTGACACCAGTGGCTCTTTACGGTTTCCCTATATCCCACTGAGACTCCAGTGGCTCTCTACGGTTTACCTATATTCCACACAGATTCCAGTGGCTCTCTATGGTTTCCTATATCCCATACTGTCTCCAGTGGCTCTCCAAGTTTTCCCTATAGGCCACATTGACTCCTGCAGCTCTCTAGGGTTTCACTGTATCCCACCCTGACTTCAACGTCTCTCTACGGTTTCCCTATATCTCACACTTACTCCAGTGGCACTCTATGGTTTCCCGATATCCCACACTGACTCCAGTGGCTCTCCATGGTTTCCCGATAGACCACACTGACACCAATGGTTTTCCACGTTTTCCCTATAGTCCACACTGACTCCAGCAGCTCTCCATGGTTTCCCTATATCTCACACAGTCTCCAGGGGCTCTCTACTGTTCCCTTATATTCCGCCCTGATGCCAGAGCCTCTCCACGGCTTCCCTATAGCTCACACTGACCAAATGGCTCTCTACGGTTTCCTTATATCCCACAATAACTCCAGTTGATCTCTACGCTTTCCCTATATCCCACATTGACTCCAGCGGCTCTCTACGGTTTCCATATAGGCCACACTGACTCCAGTGGGTCTCTACAGTTTCCCTATATCCAACTCAGAACCTAGTGGCTCTCTACAGTTTCCCTATATACCACACTGACTCTAACGGCTTTCTACGGTTTCCCTATATCTCAAACTGACTCCAGTGGATCTCTAAGGTTCCCCTATAGCCCATATTGACCCCAGCGGCTCTCTACTGTTTCCATAAATAACACACTGACTCCAGGGGCTCTCTACGGTTTCCCTATATCCCACTCAGAGTCCAGTGGCTCTCTATAGTTTCCCTATAAAGCACACTGATTTCAGTGGCTCTCTACGGTTTCCCTAAAGCCCACACTGACTCCAGTGGCTCTCTACCATTTCCCTATATTCCACCCTGATTCCAGTGGCTCTGTATGGTTTCCCTATATGCCACACTGACTCCAGAAGCTCTCTACGGTATCCCTATATCCCACACTGTCTCCAGCTGCTCTCTACAGTTTCCCTATATCCCACACTGACTCCAGCGGCTCTCTGCGTTTCCCTATATTCCGCACTGACTCCAGCGGCTATCTAATTTTTCCTTATATCCCACACTGACTTCAGTGACGCTCCACGGTTTCCCTATGGCCCACACTGACTCCAGTGGCTCGCTAAGGTATCCCTGTATCCCACACTGACTCCAGCGGCTCTCTAATTTATCCAATATCCCACACAGTCTCCAGCTGCTCTCTACGGTTTCCCTATATCCCACATTGACTTCAGTAGCTCTCTATGGTTTCCCTCTATCCCACACTGACTGCAGTATCTCTCAGCGGTTTCGCTAAATCCCACACTGACTCCAGCAGCACCCTACGGTTTCCCGATATTCCACACTGCATCCATCGGCTCTCAAACGGTTTCTCTATATCCCACAGAGACTCCAGTGGCTCTCTATGGTTTCCCTATACCCAGACTGACTCCAGTGGCCCTCTGCGGTTTCCCTATATCCCACACTGACTCCAGCAGCTCTCTACAGTTTCCCTATAGCCCACACTGACTCCAGCAGCTCTCTACGGTTTCCCTATATCCCACACCGACTGCAGTGGCTCTCTACTGTTTGCCTATATCCTACTCTGACTCCAGAGGCTCTCTGTGGTTTCCCTTTAGTCCAGACTGACTACAGCGGCTCTCTAAATTTTCCCACTATACAACACTGCCTCCAGTGGTTCTCTACGGTTTCTCTATATCACACACTGACTCTAGTGGCTTTCTATGGTTTTTCTATAGTCCACACTGTCTCCAGCAGCTCTCTAAGATTTCCCGATATCCCACACTGACTCTAGTCGCTCTCCATGGTTTCCCTATAGACCATGCTGACACCAGTGGTTTTCCAGGTTTTCCCTGTAGTTCACACTGAATTCAACGGCTCGCTACGGTTTCCGTATATCCCACACTGACTCCTGTGGATCTTTACGGTTTCCCTATAGCCTATATTGACTCCAGTGGCTCTCTACGGTATCCATATAGTCTGCACTGACTCCAGTGGTTCGCTACGGTTTCCCTATATCCCACACAGACTCCAGTGGCTCTCTACCATTTCCCTATAATCCACACTGACTCCAGTGGCACTCTATGATTTCGCGATATCCCACACTGACTCCAGTGGCTCTCCATGGTTTCCCTATACACCACACAGACAACAATGTTTTTCCACGTTTTCCCTATAGTCTACAGTAACTCCAGCAGCTCTCCAGGGTTTACCTACAGCTCACACTGACTCAAATGGCTCTCTACGGTTTCCCTATATCCCACAATAATTCCAGTGGATCTCTAAGCTTTCCATATAGCCCACATTGACTCCAGCGGCTCTCTACGGTTTCCATATAGCCCACACTGAATCCAATGGGTCTCTACAGTTTCCCTATATCCCACTCAGACTCTAGTGGCTCTCCACGGTTTCCCTATATACCACACTGACTCCAGCGGCTTTCTACGGTTTCCCTATATCTCACACTGACTCCAGTGGATCTCTAAGGTTCCCCTTTAGCCCATATTGACTCCAGCAGCTCTCTACGTTTTCCATAAATAACACACTCACTCCAGGGGCTCTCTACCGTTTCCCTATATCCCACTCAGAGTCCAATGGCTCTCTATGGTTTCCCTATATTCCACACTGTCTCCAGCGGCTCTCTACAGTTTCCCTATAAAGCACACTGATTTCAGTGGCTCTCTACGGTTTCCCTAAAGCCCACACTGACTCCAGTGGCTCTCTACCGTTTCCCTATATTCCACCCTGACTCCAGTGGCTCTGTATGGTTTCCCTACATGCCACACTGACTCCAGCAGCTCTCTACGGTATCCCTATATCCCACACTGTCTCCAGCTGCTCTCTATAGTTTGCCTATATCCCATACTGACTCCAGCGGCTCTCTACGTTTTCCCTATATTCCGCACTGACTCCAGCGGCTATCTAATTTTTCCTTATATCCCACACTGACTTCAGTGATGCTCCACGGTTTCCCTATATCCCACACTGACTCCAATGGCTCTCTACGCTTTCCCTATGGCCCACACTGACTCCAGGGGCTCACTAAGGTATCCCTGTATTCCACACTGACTCCAGCGGCTCTCTAATTTATCCAATATCCCACACAGTCTCCAGCTGCTCTCTACGGTTTCCCTATATCCCACATTGACTTCAGTAGCTCTCTATGGTTTCCCTATATCCCACACTGACTCCAGTATCTCTCTGCGATTTCGCTAAATCCCACACTGACTCCAGCAGCACTCTAAGGTTTCCCGATATTCCACACTGCATCCATCGGCTCTCAAACGGTTTCTCTATATCCCACAGAGACTCCAGTGGCTCTCTATGGTTTCCCTATACCCAGACTGACTTCAGTGGCCCTCTGCGGTTTCCCTATATCCTACACTGACTCCAGCAGCTCTCTACAGTTTCCCTATAGCCCACACTGACTCCAGCAGCTCTCTACGGTTTCCCTATATTCCACACCGACTGCAGAGGCTCTCTACTGTTTGCCTATATCCTACTCTGACTCCAGAGGCTCTCTGCGGTTTCCCTTTAGTCCAGACTGACTACAGCGGCTCTCTAAATTTTCCCTCTATCCCACACTGACTCCAGTGGTTCTCTACGGTTTCTCTATATCACACACTGACTCTACTGGCTTTCTATGGTTTCTCTATAGTCCACACTGTCTCCAGCAGCTCTCTAAGAGTTCCCGATATCCCACACTGACTCCAGTGGCTCTCCATGGTTTCCCTATACACCACACAGACACCAATGTTTTTCCATGTTTTCCCTATAGTCTACAGTAACTCCAGCAGCTCTCCAAGGTTTCCCTATATCTCACACAGTCTCCAGGGGCTCTCTACTGTTCCCTTATGTTCCGCCCTGATGCCAGAGCCTCTCCAAGGTTTACCTACAGCTCACACTGACTCAAATGGCTCTCTACGGTTTCCCTATATCCCACAATAATTCCAGTGGATCTCTACGCTTTCCATATAGACCACATTGACTCCAGCGGCTCTCTACGGTTTCCATATAGCCCACACCGACTCCAGTGGGTCTCTACAGTTTCCCTATATCCCACTCAGACTCTAGTGGCTCTCCACGGTTTCCCTATATACCACACTGACTCCAGCGGCTTTCTACGGTTTCCCTATATCTCACACTGACTCCAGTGGATCTCTAAGGTTCCCCTATAGCCCATAATGACTCCAGTGGCTCTCTACGTTTTCCATAAATGACACACTCACTCCAGGGGCTCTCTACGGTTTCCCTATATCCCACTCAGAGTCCAATGGCTCTCCACGGTTTCCCTATATACCACACTGACTCCAGCGGCTTTCTACGGTTTCCCTATATCTCACACTGACTCCAGTGGATCTCTAATGTTCCCCTATAGCCCATATTGACTCCAGCGGCTCTCTACGTTTTCCATAAATAACACACTCACTCCAGGGGCTCTCTACGGTTTCCCTATATCCCACTCAGAGTCCAATGGCTCTCTACGGTTTCCCTATATTCCACACTGTCTCCAGCGGCTATCTACAGTTTCCCTATAAAGCACACTGATTTCAGTGGCTCTCTACGGTTTCCCTAAAGCCCACACTGGCTCCAGTGGCTCTCTACAGTTTCCCTATATTCCATCCTGAGTCCAGTGGCTCTGTATGGTTTCCCTATATGCCACACTGACTCCAGCAGCTCTCTACGGTATCCCTATATCCCACACTGTCTCCAGCTGCTCTCTACAGTTTCCCTATATCCCATACTGACTCCAGCGGCTCTCTACGTTTTCCCTATATTCCGCACTGACTCCAGCGGCTATCTAATTTTTCCTTATATCCCACACTGACTTCAGTGACGCTCCACGGTTTCCCTATATCCCACACTGACTCCAGTGGCTCTCTACGCTTTCCCTATGTCCCACACTGACTCCAGTGGCTCGCTAAGGTATCCCTGTATTCCACACTGACTCCAGCGGCTGTCTAATTTATCCAATATCCCACACAGTCTCCAGCTGCTCTCTACGGTTTCCCTATATCCCACACTGACTTCAGTAGCTCTCTATGGTTTCCCTATATCCCACACTGACTCCAGTATCTCTCTGCGGTTTCGCTAAATCCCACACTGACTCCAGCAGCACTCTACGGTTTCCCTATATTCTTCACTGCATCCATCGGCTCTCAAACAGTTTCCCTATATACCACAGAGACTCCAGCGGCTCTCTACCGTTTCCCTATATCCCACACTGACTCCAGTGGCTCTCTCCTGTTTCCCTATATCCTACTCTGACTCCAGAGGCTCTCTGTGGTTACCCTATAGTCCAGACTGACTACAGCTGCTCTCTACGGTTTCCCTACAGCCCAGACTGACACCAGTGGCTCTTTACGGTTTCCCTATATCCCACTGAGACTCCAGTGGCTCTCTACGGTTTACCTATATTCCACACAGATTCCAGTGGCTCTCTATGGTTTCCTATATCCCATACTGTCTCCAGTGGCTCTCCAAGTTTTCCCTATAGGCCACATTGACTCCTGCAGCTCTCTAGGGTTTCACTGTATCCCACCCTGACTTCAACGTCTCTCTACGGTTTCCCTATATCTCACACTTACTCCAGTGGCACTCTATGGTTTCCCGATATCCCACACTGACTCCAGTGGCTCTCCATGGTTTCCCGATAGACCACACTGACACCAATGGTTTTCCACGTTTTCCCTATAGTCCACACTGACTCCAGCAGCTCTCCATGGTTTCCCTATATCTCACACAGTCTCCAGGGGCTCTCTACTGTTCCCTTATATTCCGCCCTGATGCCAGAGCCTCTCCACGGCTTCCCTATAGCTCACACTGACCAAATGGCTCTCTACGGTTTCCTTATATCCCACAATAACTCCAGTTGATCTCTACGCTTTCCCTATATCCCACATTGACTCCAGCGGCTCTCTACGGTTTCCATATAGGCCACACTGACTCCAGTGGGTCTCTACAGTTTCCCTATATCCAACTCAGAACCTAGTGGCTCTCTACAGTTTCCCTATATACCACACTGACTCTAACGGCTTTCTACGGTTTCCCTATATCTCAAACTGACTCCAGTGGATCTCTAAGGTTCCCCTATAGCCCATATTGACCCCAGCGGCTCTCTACTGTTTCCATAAATAACACACTGACTCCAGGGGCTCTCTACGGTTTCCCTATATCCCACTCAGAGTCCAGTGGCTCTCTATAGTTTCCCTATAAAGCACACTGATTTCAGTGGCTCTCTACGGTTTCCCTAAAGCCCACACTCACTCCAGTGGCTCTCTACCATTTCCCTATATTCCACCCTGATTCCAGTGGCTCTGTATGGTTTCCCTATATGCCACACTGACTCCAGAAGCTCTCTACGGTATCCCTATATCCCACACTGTCTCCAGCTGCTCTCTACAGTTTCCCTATATCCCACACTGACTCCAGCGGCTCTCTGCGTTTCCCTATATTCCGCACTGACTCCAGCGGCTATCTAATTTTTCCTTATATCCCACACTGACTTCAGTGACGCTCCACGGTTTCCCTATGGCCCACACTGACTCCAGTGGCTCGCTAAGGTATCCCTGTATCCCACACTGACTCCAGCGGCTCTCTAATTTATCCAATATCCCACACAGTCTCCAGCTGCTCTCTACGGTTTCCCTATATCCCACATTGACTTCAGTAGCTCTCTATGGTTTCCCTCTATCCCACACTGACTGCAGTATCTCTCAGCGGTTTCGCTAAATCCCACACTGACTCCAGCAGCACCCTACGGTTTCCCGATATTCCACACTGCATCCATCGGCTCTCAAACGGTTTCTCTATATCCCACAGAGACTCCAGTGGCTCTCTATGGTTTCCCTATACCCAGACTGACTCCAGTGGCCCTCTGCGGTTTCCCTATATCCCACACTGACTCCAGCAGCTCTCTACAGTTTCCCTATAGCCCACACTGACTCCAGCAGCTCTCTACGGTTTCCCTATATCCCACACCGACTGCAGTGGCTCTCTACTGTTTGCCTATATCCTACTCTGACTCCAGAGGCTCTCTGTGGTTTCCCTTTAGTCCAGACTGACTACAGCGGCTCTCTAAATTTTCCCACTATACAACACCTCCTCCAGTGGTTCTCTACGGTTTCTCTATATCACACACTGACTCTAGTGGCTTTCTATGGTTTTTCTATAGTCCACACTGTCTCCAGCAGCTCTCTAAGATTTCCCGATATCCCACACTGACTCTAGTCGCTCTCCATGGTTTCCCTATAGACCATGCTGACACCAGTGGTTTTCCAGGTTTTCCCTGTAGTTCACACTGAATTCAACGGCTCGCTACGGTTTCCGTATATCCCACACTGACTCCTGTGGATCTTTACGGTTTCCCTATAGCCTATATTGACTCCAGTGGCTCTCTACGGTATCCATATAGTCTGCACTGACTCCAGTGGTTCGCTACGGTTTCCCTATATCCCACACAGACTCCAGTGGCTCTCTACCATTTCCCTATAATCCACACTGACTCCAGTGGCACTCTATGATTTCGCGATATCCCACACTGACTCCAGTGGCTCTCCATGGTTTCCCTATACACCACACAGACAACAATGTTTTTCCACGTTTTCCCTATAGTCTACAGTAACTCCAGCAGCTCTCCAGGGTTTACCTACAGCTCACACTGACTCAAATGGCTCTCTACGGTTTCCCTATATCCCACAATAATTCCAGTGGATCTCTAAGCTTTCCATATAGCCCACATTGACTCCAGCGGCTCTCTACGGTTTCCATATAGCCCACACTGAATCCAATGGGTCTCTACAGTTTCCCTATATCCCACTCAGACTCTAGTGGCTCTCCACGGTTTCCCTATATACCACACTGACTCCAGCGGCTTTCTACGGTTTCCCTATATCTCACACTGACTCCAGTGGATCTCTAAGGTTCCCCTTTAGCCCATATTGACTCCAGCGGCTCTCTACGTTTTCCATAAATAACACACTCACTCCAGGGGCTCTCTACCGTTTCCCTATATCCCACTCAGAGTCCAATGGCTCTCTATGGTTTCCCTATATTCCACACTGTCTCCAGCGGCTCTCTACAGTTTCCCTATAAAGCACACTGATTTCAGTGGCTCTCTACGGTTTCCCTAAAGCCCACACTGACTCCAGTGGCTCTCTACCGTTTCCCTATATTCCACCCTGACTCCAGTGGCTCTGTATGGTTTCCCTACATGCCACACTGACTCCAGCAGCTCTCTACGGTATCCCTATATCCCACACTGTCTCCAGCTGCTCTCTATAGTTTGCCTATATCCCATACTGACTCCAGCGGCTCTCTACGTTTTCCCTATATTCCGCACTGACTCCAGCGGCTATCTAATTTTTCCTTATATCCCACTCTGACTTCAGTGATGCTCCACGGTTTCCCTATATCCCACACTGACTCCAATGGCTCTCTACGCTTTCCCTATGGCCCACACTGACTCCAGGGGCTCACTAAGGTATCCCTGTATTCCACACTGACTCCAGCGGCTCTCTAATTTATCCAATATCCCACACAGTCTCCAGCTGCTCTCTACGGTGTCCCTATATCCCACATTGACTTCAGTAGCTCTCTATGGTTTCCCTATATCCCACACTGACTCCAGTATCTCTCTGCGATTTCGCTAAATCCCACACTGACTCCAGCAGCACTCTAAGGTTTCCCGATATTCCACATTGCATCCATCGGCTCTCAAACGGTTTCTCTATATCCCACAGAGACTCCAGTGGCTCTCTATGGTTTCCCTATACCCAGACTGACTTCAGTGGCCCTCTGCGGTTTCCCTATATCCTACACTGACTCCAGCAGCTCTCTACAGTTTCCCTATAGCCCACACTGACTCCAGCAGCTCTCTACGGTTTCCCTATATTCCACACCGACTGCAGAGGCTCTCTACTGTTTGCCTATATCCTACTCTGACTCCAGAGGCTCTCTGCGGTTTCCCTTTAGTCCAGACTGACTACAGCGGCTCTCTAAATTTTCCCTCTATCCCACACTGACTCCAGTGGTTCTCTACGGTTTCTCTATATCACACACTGACTCTAGTGGCTTTCTATGGTTTCTCTATAGTCCACACTGTCTCCAGCAGCTCTCTAAGAGTTCCCGATATCCCACACTGACTCCAGTGGCTCTCCATGGTTTCCCTATACACCACACAGACACCAATGTTTTTCCATGTTTTCCCTATAGTCTACAGTAACTCCAGCAGCTCTCCAAGGTTTCCCTATATCTCACACAGTCTCCAGGGGCTCTCTACTGTTCCCTTATGTTCCGCCCTGATGCCAGAGCCTCTCCAAGGTTTACCTACAGCTCACACTGACTCAAATGGCTCTCTACGGTTTCCCTATATCCCACAATAATTCCAGTGGATCTCTACGCTTTCCATATAGACCACATTGACTCCAGCGGCTCTCTACGGTTTCCATATAGCCCACACCGACTCCAGTGGGTCTCTACAGTTTCCCTATATCCCACTCAGACTCTAGTGGCTCTCCACGGTTTCCCTATATACCACACTGACTCCAGCGGCTTTCTACGGTTTCCCTATATCTCACACTGACTCCAGTGGATCTCTAAGGTTCCCCTATAGCCCATATTGACTCCAGTGGCTCTCTACGTTTTCCATAAATGACACACTCACTCCAGGGGCTCTCTACGGTTTCCCTATATCCCACTCAGAGTCCAATGGCTCTCCACGGTTTCCCTATATACCACACTGACTCCAGCGGCTTTCTACGGTTTCCCTATATCTCACACTGACTCCAGTGGATCTCTAATGTTCCCCTATAGCCCATATTGACTCCAGCGGCTCTCTACGTTTTCCATAAATAACACACTCACTCCAGGGGCTCTCTACGGTTTCCCTATATCCCACTCAGAGTCCAATGGCTCTCTACGGTTTCCCTATATTCCACACTGTCTCCAGCGGCTATCTACAGTTTCCCTATAAAGCACACTGATTTCAGTGGCTCTCTACGGTTTCCCTAAAGCCCACACTGGCTCCAGTGGCTCTCTACAGTTTCCCTATATTCCATCCTGAGTCCAGTGGCTCTGTATGGTTTCCCTATATGCCACACTGACTCCAGCAGCTCTCTACGGTATCCCTATATCCCACACTGTCTCCAGCTGCTCTCTACAGTTTCCCTATATCCCATACTGACTCCAGCGGCTCTCTACGTTTTCCCTATATTCCGCACTGACTCCAGCGGCTATCTAATTTTTCCTTATATCCCACACTGACTTCAGTGACGCTCCACGGTTTCCCTATATCCCACACTGACTCCAGTGGCTCTCTACGCTTTCCCTATGTCCCACACTGACTCCAGTGGCTCGCTAAGGTATCCCTGTATTCCACACTGACTCCAGCGGCTGTCTAATTTATCCAATATCCCACACAGTCTCCAGCTGCTCTCTACGGTTTCCCTATATCCCACACTGACTTCAGTAGCTCTCTATGGTTTCCCTATATCCCACACTGACTCCAGTATCTCTCTGCGGTTTCGCTAAATCCCACACTGACTCCAGCAGCACTCTACGGTTTCCCTATATTCTTCACTGCATCCATCGGCTCTCAAACAGTTTCCCTATATACCACAGAGACTCCAGCGGCTCTCTACCGTTTCCCTATATCCCACACTGACTCCAGTGGCTCTCTCCTGTTTCCCTATATCCTACTCTGACTCCAGAGGCTCTCTGTGGTTACCCTATAGTCCAGACTGACTACAGCTGCTCTCTACGGTTTCCCTACAGCCCAGACTGACACCAGTGGCTCTTTACGGTTTCCCTATATCCCACTGAGACTCCAGTGGCTCTCTACGGTTTACCTATATTCCACACAGATTCCAGTGGCTCTCTATGGTTTCCTATATCCCATACTGTCTCCAGTGGCTCTCCAAGTTTTCCCTATAGGCCACATTGACTCCTGCAGCTCTCTAGGGTTTCACTGTATCCCACCCTGACTTCAACGTCTCTCTACGGTTTCCCTATATCTCACACTTACTCCAGTGGCACTCTATGGTTTCCCGATATCCCACACTGACTCCAGTGGCTCTCCATGGTTTCCCGATAGACCACACTGACACCAATGGTTTTCCACGTTTTCCCTATAGTCCACACTGACTCCAGCAGCTCTCCATGGTTTCCCTATATCTCACACAGTCTCCAGGGGCTCTCTACTGTTCCCTTATATTCCGCCCTGATGCCAGAGCCTCTCCACGGCTTCCCTATAGCTCACACTGACCAAATGGCTCTCTACGGTTTCCTTATATCCCACAATAACTCCAGTTGATCTCTACGCTTTCCCTATATCCCACATTGACTCCAGCGGCTCTCTACGGTTTCCATATAGGCCACACTGACTCCAGTGGGTCTCTACAGTTTCCCTATATCCAACTCAGAACCTAGTGGCTCTCTACAGTTTCCCTATATACCACACTGACTCTAACGGCTTTCTACGGTTTCCCTATATCTCAAACTGACTCCAGTGGATCTCTAAGGTTCCCCTATAGCCCATATTGACCCCAGCGGCTCTCTACTGTTTCCATAAATAACACACTGACTCCAGGGGCTCTCTACGGTTTCCCTATATCCCACTCAGAGTCCAGTGGCTCTCTATAGTTTCCCTATAAAGCACACTGATTTCAGTGGCTCTCTACGGTTTCCCTAAAGCCCACACTGACTCCAGTGGCTCTCTACCATTTCCCTATATTCCACCCTGATTCCAGTGGCTCTGTATGGTTTCCCTATATGCCACACTGACTCCAGAAGCTCTCTACGGTATCCCTATATCCCACACTGTCTCCAGCTGCTCTCTACAGTTTCCCTATATCCCACACTGACTCCAGCGGCTCTCTGCGTTTCCCTATATTCCGCACTGACTCCAGCGGCTATCTAATTTTTCCTTATATCCCACACTGACTTCAGTGACGCTCCACGGTTTCCCTATGGCCCACACTGACTCCAGTGGCTCGCTAAGGTATCCCTGTATCCCACACTGACTCCAGCGGCTCTCTAATTTATCCAATATCCCACACAGTCTCCAGCTGCTCTCTACGGTTTCCCTATATCCCACATTGACTTCAGTAGCTCTCTATGGTTTCCCTCTATCCCACACTGACTGCAGTATCTCTCAGCGGTTTCGCTAAATCCCACACTGACTCCAGCAGCACCCTACGGTTTCCCGATATTCCACACTGCATCCATCGGCTCTCAAACGGTTTCTCTATATCCCACAGAGACTCCAGTGGCTCTCTATGGTTTCCCTATACCCAGACTGACTCCAGTGGCCCTCTGCGGTTTCCCTATATCCCACACTGACTCCAGCAGCTCTCTACAGTTTCCCTATAGCCCACACTGACTCCAGCAGCTCTCTACGGTTTCCCTATATCCCACACCGACTGCAGTGGCTCTCTACTGTTTGCCTATATCCTACTCTGACTCCAGAGGCTCTCTGTGGTTTCCCTTTAGTCCAGACTGACTACAGCGGCTCTCTAAATTTTCCCACTATACAACACTGCCTCCAGTGGTTCTCTACGGTTTCTCTATATCACACACTGACTCTAGTGGCTTTCTATGGTTTTTCTATAGTCCACACTGTCTCCAGCAGCTCTCTAAGATTTCCCGATATCCCACACTGACTCTAGTCGCTCTCCATGGTTTCCCTATAGACCATGCTGACACCAGTGGTTTTCCAGGTTTTCCCTGTAGTTCACACTGAATTCAACGGCTCGCTACGGTTTCCGTATATCCCACACTGACTCCTGTGGATCTTTACGGTTTCCCTATAGCCTATATTGACTCCAGTGGCTCTCTACGGTATCCATATAGTCTGCACTGACTCCAGTGGTTCGCTACGGTTTCCCTATATCCCACACAGACTCCAGTGGCTCTCTACCATTTCCCTATAATCCACACTGACTCCAGTGGCACTCTATGATTTCGCGATATCCCACACTGACTCCAGTGGCTCTCCATGGTTTCCCTATACACCACACAGACAACAATGTTTTTCCACGTTTTCCCTATAGTCTACAGTAACTCCAGCAGCTCTCCAGGGTTTACCTACAGCTCACACTGACTCAAATGGCTCTCTACGGTTTCCCTATATCCCACAATAATTCCAGTGGATCTCTAAGCTTTCCATATAGCCCACATTGACTCCAGCGGCTCTCTACGGTTTCCATATAGCCCACACTGAATCCAATGGGTCTCTACAGTTTCCCTATATCCCACTCAGACTCTAGTGGCTCTCCACGGTTTCCCTATATACCACACTGACTCCAGCGGCTTTCTACGGTTTCCCTATATCTCACACTGACTCCAGTGGATCTCTAAGGTTCCCCTATAGCCCATATTGACTCCAGCGGCTCTCTACGTTTTCCATAAATAACACACTCACTCCAGGGGCTCTCTACGGTTTCCCTATATCCCACTCAGAGTCCAATGGCTCTCTATGGTTTCCCTATATTCCACACTGTCTCCAGCGGCTCTCTACAGTTTCCCTATAAAGCACACTGATTTCAGTGGCTCTCTACGGTTTCCCTAAAGCCCACACTGACTCCAGTGGCTCTCTACCGTTTCCCTATATTCCACCCTGACTCCAGTGGCTCTGTATGGTTTCCCTACATGCCACACTGACTCCAGCAGCTCTCTACGGTATCCCTATATCCCACACTGTCTCCAGCTGCTCTCTATAGTTTGCCTATATCCCATACTGACTCCAGCGGCTCTCTACGTTTTCCCTATATTCCGCACTGACTCCAGCGGCTATCTAATTTTTCCTTATATCCCACACTGACTTCAGTGACGCTCCACGGTTTCCCTATATCCCACACTGACTCCAATGGCTCTCTACGCTTTCCCTATGGCCCACACTGACTCCAGGGGCTCACTAAGGTATCCCTGTATTCCACACTGACTCCAGCGGCTCTCTAATTTATCCAATATCCCACACAGTCTCCAGCTGCTCTCTACGGTTTCCCTATATCCCACATTGACTTCAGTAGCTCTCTATGGTTTCCCTATATCCCACACTGACTCCAGTATCTCTCTGCGATTTCGCTAAATCCCACACTGACTCCAGCAGCACTCTAAGGTTTCCCGATATTCCACACTGCATCCATCGGCTCTCAAACGGTTTCTCTATATCCCACAGAGACTCCAGTGGCTCTCTATGGTTTCCCTATACCCAGACTGACTTCAGTGGCCCTCTGCGGTTTCCCTATATCCTACACTGACTCCAGCAGCACTCTACAGTTTCCCTATAGCCCACACTGACTCCAGCAGCTCTCTACGGTTTCCCTATATTCCACACCGACTGCAGAGGCTCTCTACTGTTTGCCTATATCCTACTCTGACTCCAGAGGCTCTCTGCGGTTTCCCTTTAGTCCAGACTGACTACAGCGGCTCTCTAAATTTTCCCTCTATCCCACACTGACTCCAGTGGTTCTCTACGGTTTCTCTATATCACACACTGACTCTAGTGGCTTTCTATGGTTTCTCTATAGTCCACACTGTCTCCAGCAGCTCTCTAAGAGTTCCCGATATCCCACACTGACTCCAGTGGCTCTCCATGGTTTCCCTATACACCACACAGACACCAATGTTTTTCCATGTTTTCCCTATAGTCTACAGTAACTCCAGCAGCTCTCCAGGGTTTCCCTATATCTCACACAGTCTCCAGGGGCTCTCTACTGTTCCCTTATGTTCCTCCCTGATGCCAGAGCCTCTCCAAGGTTTACCTACAGCTCACACTGACTCAAATGGCTCTCTACGGTTTCCCTATATCCCACAATAATTCCAGTGGATCTCTACGCTTTCCATATAGACCACATTGACTCCAGCGGCTCTCTACGGTTTCCATATAGCCCACACCGACTCCAGTGGGTCTCTACAGTTTCCCTATATCCCACTCAGACTCTAGTGGCTCTCCACGGTTTCCCTATATACCACACTGACTCCAGCGGCTTTCTACGGTTTCCCTATATCTCACACTGACTCCAGTGGATCTCTAAGGTTCCCCTATAGCCCATATTGACTCCAGTGGCTCTCTACGTTTTCCATAAATGACACACTGACTCCAGGGGCTCTCTACGGTTTCCCTATATCCCACTCAGAGTCCAATGGCTCTCCACGGTTTCCCTATATACCACACTGACTCCAGCGGCTTTCTACGGTTTCCCTATATCTCACACTGACTCCAGTGGATCTCTAATGTTCCCCTATAGCCCATATTGACTCCAGCGGCTCTCTACGTTTTCCATAAATAACACACTCACTCCAGGGGCTCTCTACGGTTTCCCTATATCCCACTCAGAGTCCAATGGCTCTCTACGGTTTCCCTATATTCCACACTGTCTCCAGCGGCTATCTACAGTTTCCCTATAAAGCACACTGATTTCAGTGGCTCTCTACGGTTTCCCTAAAGCCCACACTGGCTCCAGTGGCTCTCTACAGTTTCCCTATATTCCATCCTGAGTCCAGTGGCTCTGTATGGTTTCCCTATATGCCACACTGACTCCAGCAGCTCTCTACGGTATCCCTATATCCCACACTGTCTCCAGCTGCTCTCTACAGTTTCCCTATATCCCATACTGACTCCAGCGGCTCTCTACGTTTTCCCTATATTCCGCACTGACTCCAGCGGCTATCTAATTTTTCCTTATATCCCACACTGACTTCAGTGACGCTCCACGGTTTCCCTATATCCCACACTGACTCCAGTGGCTCTCTACGCTTTCCCTATGTCCCACACTGACTCCAGTGGCTCGCTAAGGTATCCCTGTATTCCACACTGACTCCAGCGGCTGTCTAATTTATCCAATATCCCACACAGTCTCCAGCTGCTCTCTACGGTTTCCCTATATCCCACACTGACTTCAGTAGCTCTCTATGGTTTCCCTATATCCCACACTGACTCCAGTATCTCTCTGCGGTTTCGCTAAATCCCACACTGACTCCAGCAGCACTCTACGGTTTCCCGATATTCCACACTGCATCCATCGGATCTCAAACGGTTTCCCTATATCCCACAGAGACTCCAGTGGCTCTCTAAGGTTTCCCTATACCCAGACTGACTCCAGTGGCCCTCTGTGGTTTCCCTATATCCCACACTGACTCCAGCAGCTCTCTACGGTTTCCCTATATCCCACACCGACTGCAGTGGCTCTCTACTGTTTGCCTATATCCTACTCTGTCTCCAGTGGCTCTCTGTGGTTTCCCTTTAGTCCAGACTGACTACAGCGGCTCTTTAAATTTTCCCTCTATCCCACACTGACTCCAGTGGTTCTCTACGGTTTCTCTATATCACACACTGACTCTAGTGGCTTTCTATGGTTTCTCTATAGTCCACACTGTCTCCAGCAGGTCTCTAAGAGTTCCCAATATCCCACACTGACTCCAGTGGCTCTCCATGGTTTCCCTATACACCACACAGACACCAATGTTTTTCCACGTTTTCCCTATAGTCTACAGTAACTCCAGCAGCTCTCCAGGGTTTCCCTATATCTCACACAGTCTCCTGGGGCTCTCTACTGTTCCCTTATGTTCCGCCCTGATGCCAGAGCCTCTCCAAGGTTTACCTACAGCTCACACTGACTCAAATGGCTCTCTACGGTTTCCCTATATCACACAATAATTCCAGTGGATCTCTACGCTTTCCATATAGCCCACATTGACTCCAGTGGCTCTCTACGGTATCCCTATATCCCACACTGTCTCCAGCTGCTCTCTACAGTTTCCCTATATCCCATACTGACTCCAGCGGCTCTCTACGTTTTCCCTATATTCCGCACTGACTCCAGCGGCTATCTAATTTTTCCTTATATCCCACACTGACTTCAGTGACACTCCACGGTTTCCCTATATCCCACACTGACTCCAGTGGCTCTCTACGCTTTCCCTATGTCCCACACTGACTCCAGTGGCTCGCTAAGGTATCCCTGTATTCCACACTGACTCCAGCGGCTCTCTAATTTATCCAATATCCCACACAGTCTCCAGCTGCTCTCTACGGTTTCCCTATATCCCACACTGACTTCAGTAGCTCTCTATGGTTTCCCTATATCCCACACTGACTCCAGTATCTCTCTGCGGTTTCGCTAAATCCCACACTGACTCCAGCAGCACTCTACGGTTTCCCTATATTCTTCACTGCATCCATCGGCTCTCAAACAGTTTCCCTATATACCACAGAGACTCCAGCGGCTCTCTACCGTTTCCCTATATCCCACACTGACTCCAGTGGCTCTCTCCTGTTTCCCTATATCCTACTCTGACTCCAGAGGCTCTCTGTGGTTACCCTATAGTCCAGACTGACTACAGCTGCTCTCTACGGTTTCCCTACAGCCCAGACTGACACCAGTGGCTCTTTACGGTTTCCCTATATCCCACTGAGACTCCAGTGGCTCTCTACGGTTTACCTATATTCCACACAGATTCCAGTGGCTCTCTATGGTTTCCTATATCCCATACTGTCTCCAGTGGCTCTCCAAGTTTTCCCTATAGGCCACATTGACTCCTGCAGCTCTCTAGGGTTTCACTGTATCCCACCCTGACTTCAACGTCTCTCTACGGTTTCCCTATATCTCACACTTACTCCAGTGGCACTCTATGGTTTCCCGATATCCCACACTGACTCCAGTGGCTCTCCATGGTTTCCCGATAGACCACACTGACACCAATGGTTTTCCACGTTTTCACTATAGTCCACACTGACTCCAGCAGCTCTCCATGGTTTCCCTATATCTCACACAGTCTCCAGGGGCTCTCTACTGTTCCCTTATATTCCGCCCTGATGCCAGAGCCTCTCCACGGCTTCCCTATAGCTCACACTGACCAAATGGCTCTCTACGGTTTCCTTATATCCCACAATAACTCCAGTTGATCTCTACGCTTTCCCTATATCCCACATTGACTCCAGCGGCTCTCTACGGTTTCCATATAGGCCACACTGACTCCAGTGGGTCTCTACAGTTTCCCTATATCCAACTCAGAACCTAGTGGCTCTCTACAGTTTCCCTATATACCACACTGACTCTAACGGCTTTCTACGGTTTCCCTATATCTCAAACTGACTCCAGTGGATCTCTAAGGTTCCCCTATAGCCCATATTGACCCCAGCGGCTCTCTACTGTTTCCATAAATAACACACTGACTCCAGGGGCTCTCTACGGTTTCCCTATATCCCACTCAGAGTCCAGTGGCTCTCTATAGTTTCCCTATAAAGCACACTGATTTCAGTGGCTCTCTACGGTTTCCCTAAAGCCCACACTGACTCCAGTGGCTCTCTACCATTTCCCTATATTCCACCCTGATTCCAGTGGCTCTGTATGGTTTCCCTATATGCCACACTGACTCCAGAAGCTCTCTACGGTATCCCTATATCCCACACTGTCTCCAGCTGCTCTCTACAGTTTCCCTATATCCCACACTGACTCCAGCGGCTCTCTGCGTTTCCCTATATTCCGCACTGACTCCAGCGGCTATCTAATTTTTCCTTATATCCCACACTGACTTCAGTGACGCTCCACGGTTTCCCTATGGCCCACACTGACTCCAGTGGCTCGCTAAGGTATCCCTGTATCCCACACTGACTCCAGCGGCTCTCTAATTTATCCAATATCCCACACAGTCTCCAGCTGCTCTCTACGGTTTCCCTATATCCCACATTGACTTCAGTAGCTCTCTATGGTTTCCCTCTATCCCACACTGACTGCAGTATCTCTCAGCGGTTTCGCTAAATCCCACACTGACTCCAGCAGCACCCTACGGTTTCCCGATATTCCACACTGCATCCATCGGCTCTCAAACGGTTTCTCTATATCCCACAGAGACTCCAGTGGCTCTCTATGGTTTCCCTATACCCAGACTGACTCCAGTGGCCCTCTGCGGTTTCCCTATATCCCACACTGACTCCAGCAGCTCTCTACAGTTTCCCTATAGCCCACACTGACTCCAGCAGCTCTCTACGGTTTCCCTATATCCCACACCGACTGCAGTGGCTCTCTACTGTTTGCCTATATCCTACTCTGACTCCAGAGGCTCTCTGTGGTTTCCCTTTAGTCCAGACTGACTACAGCGGCTCTCTAAATTTTCCCACTATACAACACTGCCTCCAGTGGTTCTCTACGGTTTCTCTATATCACACACTGACTCTAGTGGCTTTCTATGGTTTTTCTATAGTCCACACTGTCTCCAGCAGCTCTCTAAGATTTCCCGATATCCCACACTGACTCTAGTCGCTCTCCATGGTTTCCCTATAGACCATGCTGACACCAGTGGTTTTCCAGGTTTTCCCTGTAGTTCACACTGAATTCAACGGCTCGCTACGGTTTCCGTATATCCCACACTGACTCCTGTGGATCTTTACGGTTTCCCTATAGCCTATATTGACTCCAGTGGCTCTCTACGGTATCCATATAGTCTGCACTGACTCCAGTGGTTCGCTACTTTTTTCCCTATATCCCACACAGACTCCAGTGGCTCTCTACCATTTCCCTATAATCCACACTGACTCCAGTGGCACTCTATGATTTCGCGATATCCCACACTGACTCCAGTGGCTCTCCATGGTTTCCCTATACACCACACAGACAACAATGTTTTTCCACGTTTTCCCTATAGTCTACAGTAACTCCAGCAGCTCTCCAGGGTTTACCTACAGCTCACACTGACTCAAATGGCTCTCTACGGTTTCCCTATATCCCACAATAATTCCAGTGGATCTCTAAGCTTTCCATATAGCCCACATTGACTCCAGCGGCTCTCTACGGTTTCCATATAGCCCACACTGAATCCAATGGGTCTCTACAGTTTCCCTATATCCCACTCAGACTCTAGTGGCTCTCCACGGTTTCCCTATATACCACACTGACTCCAGCGGCTTTCTACGGTTTCCCTATATCTCACACTGACTCCAGTGGATCTCTAAGGTTCCCCTATAGCCCATATTGACTCCAGCGGCTCTCTACGTTTTCCATAAATAACACACTCACTCCAGGGGCTCTCTACGGTTTCCCTATATCCCACTCAGAGTCCAATGGCTCTCTATGGTTTCCCTATATTCCACACTGTCTCCAGCGGCTCTCTACAGTTTCCCTATAAAGCACACTGATTTCAGTGGCTCTCTACGGTTTCCCTAAAGCCCACACTGACTCCAGTGGCTCTCTACCGTTTCCCTATATTCCACCCTGACTCCAGTGGCTCTGTATGGTTTCCCTACATGCCACACTGACTCCAGCAGCTCTCTACGGTATCCCTATATCCCACACTGTCTCCAGCTGCTCTCTATAGTTTGCCTATATCCCATACTGACTCCAGCGGCTCTCTACGTTTTCCCTATATTCCGCACTGACTCCAGCGGCTATCTAATTTTTCCTTATATCCCACACTGACTTCAGTGACGCTCCACGGTTTCCCTATATCCCACACTGACTCCAATGGCTCTCTACGCTTTCCCTATGGCCCACACTGACTCCAGGGGCTCACTAAGGTATCCCTGTATTCCACACTGACTCCAGCGGCTCTCTAATTTATCCAATATCCCACACAGTCTCCAGCTGCTCTCTACGGTTTCCCTATATCCCACATTGACTTCAGTAGCTCTCTATGGTTTCCCTATATCCCACACTGACTCCAGTATCTCTCTGCGATTTCGCTAAATCCCACACTGACTCCAGCAGCACTCTAAGGTTTCCCGATATTCCACACTGCATCCATCGGCTCTCAAACGGTTTCTCTATATCCCACAGAGACTCCAGTGGCTCTCTATGGTTTCCCTATACCCAGACTGACTTCAGTGGCCCTCTGCGGTTTCCCTATATCCTACACTGACTCCAGCAGCTCTCTACAGTTTCCCTATAGCCCACACTGACTCCAGCAGCTCTCTACGGTTTCCCTATATTCCACACCGACTGCAGAGGCTCTCTACTGTTTGCCTATATCCTACTCTGACTCCAGAGGCTCTCTGCGGTTTCCCTTTAGTCCAGACTGACTACAGCGGCTCTCTAAATTTTCCCTCTATCCCACACTGACTCCAGTGGTTCTCTACGGTTTCTCTATATCACACACTGACTCTAGTGGCTTTCTATGGTTTCTCTATAGTCCACACTGTCTCCAGCAGCTCTCTAAGAGTTCCCGATATCCCACACTGACTCCAGTGGCTCTCCATGGTTTCCCTATACACCACACAGACACCAATGTTTTTCCATGTTTTCCCTATAGTCTACAGTAACTCCAGCAGCTCTCCAAGGTTTCCCTATATCTCACACAGTCTCCAGGGGCTCTCTACTGTTCCCTTATGTTCCGCCCTGATGCCAGAGCCTCTCCAAGGTTTACCTACAGCTCACACTGACTCAAATGGCTCTCTACGGTTTCCCTATATCCCACAATAATTCCAGTGGATCTCTACGCTTTCCATATAGACCACATTGACTCCAGCGGCTCTCTACGGTTTCCATATAGCCCACACCGACTCCAGTGGGTCTCTACAGTTTCCCTATATCCCACTCAGACTCTAGTGGCTCTCCACGGTTTCCCTATATACCACACTGACTCCAGCGGCTTTCTACGGTTTCCCTATATCTCACACTGACTCCAGTGGATCTCTAAGGTTCCCCTATAGCCCATATTGACTCCAGTGGCTCTCTACGTTTTCCATAAATGACACACTCACTCCAGGGGCTCTCTACGGTTTCCCTATATCCCACTCAGAGTCCAATGGCTCTCTACGGTTTCCCTATATTCCACACTGTCTCCAGCGGCTATCTACAGTTTCCCTATAAAGCACACTGATTTCAGTGGCTCTCTACGGTTTCCCTAAAGCCCACACTGACTCCAGTGGCTCTCTACAGTTTCCCTATATGCCACACTGACTCCAGCAGCTCTCTACGGTATCCCTATATCCCACACTGTCTCCAGCTGCTCTCTACAGTTTCCCTATATCCCATACTGACTCCAGCGGCTCTCTACGTTTTCCCTATATTCCGCACTGACTCCAGCGGCTATCTAATTTTTCCTTATATCCCACACTGACATCAGTGACGCTCCACGGTTTCCCTATATCCCACACTGACTCCAGTGGCTCTCTACGCTTTCCCTATGTCCCACACTGACTCCAGTGGCTCGCTAAGGTATCCCTGTATTCCACACTGACTCCAGCGGCTGTCTAATTTATCCAATATCCCACACAGTCTCCAGCTGCTCTCTACGGTTTCCCTATATCCCACACTGACTTCAGTAGCTCTCTATGGTTTCCCTATATCCCACACTGACTCCAGTATCTCTCTGCGGTTTCGCTAAATCCCACACTGACTCCAGCAGCACTCTACGGTTTCCCTATATTCTTCACTGCATCCATCGGCTCTCAAACGGTTTCCCTATATACCACAGAGACTCCAGCGGCTCTCTACCGTTTCCCTATATCCCACACTGACTCCAGTGGCTCTCTCCTGTTTCCCTATATCCTACTCTGACTCCAGAGGCTCTCTATGGTTTCCCTATAGTCCAGGCTGACTACAGCTGCTCTCTACGGTTTCCCTACAGCCCAGACTGACACCAGTGGCTCTTTACGGTTTCCCTATATCCCACTGAGACTCCAGTGGCTCTCTACGGTTTACCTATATTCCACAAAGACTCCAGTGGCTCTCTATGGTTTCCTATATCCCATACTGTCTCCAGTGGCTCTCCATGTTTTCCCTATAGGCCACATTGACTCCTGCAGCTCTCTAGGGTTTCACTGTATCCCACCCTGACTTCAACGGCTCTCTACGGTTTCCCTATATCTCACACTTACTCCAGTCACACTCTATGGTTTCCCGATATCCCACACTGACTCCAGTGGCTCTCCATGGTTTCCCGATAGACCACACTGACACCAATGGTTTTCCACGTTTTCCCTATAGTCCACACTGACTCCAGCAGCTCTCCATGGTTTCCCTATATCTCACACAGTCTCCAGGGGCTCTCTACTGTTCCCTTATATTCCGCCCTGATGCCAGAGCCTCTCCACGGCTTCCCTATAGCTCACACTGACCAATTGGCTCTCTACGGTTTCCTTATATCCCACAATAACTCCAGTTGATCTCTACGCTTGCCCTATATCCCACATTGACTCCAGCGGCTCTCTACGGTTTCCATATAGGCCACACTGACTCCAGTGGGTCTCTACAGTTTCCCTATATCCAACTCAGAACCTAGTGGCTCTCTACAGTTTCCCTATATACCACACTGACTCTAACGGCTTTCTACGGTTTCCCTATATCTCAAACTGACTCCAGTGGATCTCTAAGGTTCCCCTATAGCCCATATTGACCCCAGCGGCTCTCTACTGTTTCCATAAATAACACACTGACTCCAGGGGCTCTCTACGGTTTCCCTATATCCCACTCAGAGTCCAGTGGCTCTCTATAGTTTCCCTATAAAGCACACTGATTTCAGTGGCTCTCTACGGTTTCCCTAAAGCCCACACTGACTCCAGTGGCTCTCTACCATTTCCCTATATTCCACCCTGATTCCAGTGGCTCTGTATGGTTTCCCTATATGCCACACTGACTCCAGAAGCTCTCTACGGTATCCCTATATCCCACACTGTCTCCAGCTGCTCTCTACAGTTTCCCTATATCCCACACTGACTCCAGCGGCTCTCTACGTTTCCCTATATTCCGCACTGACTCCAGCGGCTATCTAATTTTTCCTTATATCCCACACTGACTTCAGTGACGCTCCACGGTTTCCCTATGGCCCACACTGACTCCAGTGGCTCGCTAACGTATCCCTGTATCCCACACTGACTCCAGCGGCTCTCTAATTTATCCAATATCCCACACAGTCTCCAGCTGCTCTCTACGGTTTCCCTATATCCCACACCGACTCCAGCAGCTCTCTACGGTTTCCCTATATCCCACACTGACTGCAGAGGCTCTCTACTGTTTGCCTATATCCTACTCTGACTCCAGAGGCTCTCTGTGGTTTGCCTTTAGTCCAGACTGACTACAGCGGCTCTCTAAATTTTCCCTCTATCCCACACTGACTCCAGTGGTTCTCTACGGTTTCTCTATATCACACACTGACTCTAGTGGCTTTCTATGGTTTTTCTATAGTCCACACTGTCTCCAGCAGCTCTCTAAGATTTCCCGATATCCCACACTGACTCTAGTCGCTCTCCATGGTTTCCCTATAGACCACGCTGACACCAATGGTTTTCCAGGTTTTCCCTGTAGTTCACACTGACTTCAACGGCTCTCTACGGTTTCCGTATATCCCACACTGACTCCTGTGGATCTTTACGGTTTCCCTATAGCCTATATTGACTCCAGTGGCTCTCTACGGTATCCATATAGTCTGCACTGACTCCAGTGGCTCGCTACGGTTTCCCTATATCCCACACAGACTCCAGTGGCTCTCTACCATTTCCCTATAATCCACACTGACTCCAGTGGCACTCTATGATTTCGCGATATCCCACACTGACTCCAGTGGCTCTCCATGGTTTCCCTATACACCACACAGACACCAATGTTTTTCCACATTTTCCCTATAGTCTACATTAACTCCAGCAGCTCTCCAGGGTTTACCTACAGCTTACGCTGACTCAAATGGCTCTCTACAGTTTCCCTATATACCACAATAATTCCAGTGGATCTCTACGCTTTCCATATAGCCCACATTGACTCCAGCGGCTCTCTACGTTTTCCATAAATAACACACTGACTCCAGGGGCTCTCTACGGTTTCCCTATATCCCACTCAGAGTCCAATGGCTCTCTACGGTTTCCCTATATTCCACACTGTCTCCAGCAGCTATCTACAGTTTCCCTATAAAGCACACTGATTTCAGTGGCTCTCTACGGTTTCCCTAAAGCCCACACTGATTCCAGTGGATCTCTACCGTTTCCCTATATTCCACCCTGACTCCAGTGGCTCTGTATGGTTTCCCTATATGCCACACTGACTCCAGCAGCTCTCTACGGTATCCCTATATCCCACACTGTCTCCAGCTGCTCTCTACAGTTTCCCTATATCTCATACTGACTCCAGCGGCTCTCTACGTTTTCCCTATATTCTGCACTGACTCCAGCGGCTATCTAATTTTTCCTTATATCCCACACTGACTTCAGTGACGCTCCACGGTTTCCCTATATCCCACACTGACTCCAGTGGCTCTCTACGCTTTCCCTATGGCCCACACTGACTCCAGTGGCTCGCTAAGGTATCCCTGTATTCCACACTGACTCCAGCGGCTCTCTAATTGATCCAATATCCCACACAGTCTCCAGCTGCTCTCTACAGTTTCCCTATATCCCACTCTGACTTCAGTAGCTCTCTATGGTTTCCCTATATCCCACACTGACTCCAGTATCTCTCTGCGGTTTCGCTAAATCCCACACTGACTCCAGCAGCACTCTAAGGTTTCCCTATATTCCTCACTGCATCCATCGGCTCTCAAACGGTTTCCCTATATACCACAGAGACTCCAATGGCTCTCTACGGTTTCCCTATAGCCCAGACTGACTGCAGTGGCCCTCTGCGGTTTCCCTATATCCCACACTGACTGCAGTGGCTCTCTACCGTTTGCCTATATCCTATTCTGACTCCAGAGGCTCTCTGTGGTTTCCCTGTAGTCTAGACTGACTACAGCGGCTCTCTACGTTTTCCCTCTATCCCACACTGACTCCAGTGGTTCTCTACGGTTTTTCTATATCACACTCTGACTCTAGTGGCTTTCTATGGTTTCTCTATAGTCCAGACTGACTCCAGAGGCTCTCTAAGGTTTCCCGATTTCCCACACTGACTCCAGTCGCTCTCCATGGTTTCCCTATAGACCGCACTGACACCAATGGTTTTCCACGTTTTCCCTATAGTCCACACTGACTCCAGCAGCTCTCTAGGGTTTCATTATATCCTCCGCTGACTTCAACGGCTCTCTTCTGTTTCCCTATATCCCACACTGACTCCAGTGGCACTCTATGATTTACCAAAATCCCACACTGACTCCAGTGGCTCTCCATGTTTTCCCTATAGACCACACAGACACCAATGGTTTTCCACATTTTCCCTATAGTCCACAGTAACTCCAGCAGATCTCTATGTTTTCCCTATAGCCCACATTGACTCCAGTGGCTCTCTAATGTTTTCCTATAGTCCACACTAACTCCAGCAGCTCTCTACGTTTTCCCGATGTTCCTTACTGACTCCAGCATTCTCTACAGTTTCGCTATAAAGCACACTGACTTCAGTGGCTCTCTACGGTTTCCCTATAGCCCACACTGACTTCAGTGGCTCTCTACGGTTTCCCTATGTCCCACAGTAACTCCAGAGGCTCTCTACATTTTCCCTATAGTCCAGATATGACCCCAGCGGCTCTCTACAGTTTCCCTATATCCCACACTAACTCCAGCGGCTCTCTACCGTTTCCCTATATCCCACACTGACTCCAGTGGCTCTCTCCTGTTTCCCTATATCCTACTCTGACTCCAGAGGCTCTCTACGGTTTCCCTATCGTCCAGACTGACTACAGCTGCTCTCTACGGTTTCCCTACAGCCCAGACTGACACCAGTGGCTCTTTACGGTTTCCCTATATCCCACTGAGACTCCAGTGGCTCTCTACGGTTTACCTATATTCCACACTGACTCCAGTGGCTCTCTACGGCTTCCTATATCCCATACTGTCTCCAGTGGCTCTCCAAGTTTTCCCTATAGGCCACATTGACTCCAGCAGCTCTCTAGGGTTTCACTATATGCCACCCTGACTTCAACGGCTCTCTGCGGTATCCCTATATCTCACACTTACTCCAGTGGCACTCTATGGTTTCCCGATATCCCACACTGACTCCAGTGGCTCTCCATGGTTTCCCGATAGACCACACTGACACCAATGGTTTTCCACGTTTTCCCTATAGTCCACACTGACTCCAGCAGCTCTCCATGGTTTCCCTATATCTCACACAGTCTCCAGGGGCTCTCTACTGTTCCCTTATATTCCGCCCTGATGCCAGAGCCTCTCCACGGCTTCCCTATAGCTCACACTGACCAATTGGCTCTCTACGGTTTCCCTATATCCCACAATAACTCCAGTTGATCTCTACGCTTTCCCTATATCCCACGTTAACTCCAGCAGCGCTCTACGGTTTCCATATAGGCCACACTGACTCCAGTGGGTCTCTACAGTTTCCCTATATCCAGCTCAGAACCTAGTGGCTCTCTACAGTTTCCCTATATACCACACTGACTCTAACGGCTTTCTACGGTTTCCCTATATCTCACACTGACTCCAGTGGATCTCTAAGGTTCCCCTATAGCCCATATTGACCCCAGCGGCTCTCTACTGTTTCCATAAATAACACACTGACTCCAGGGGCTCTCTACGGCTTCGCTATATCCCACTCAGAGTCCAGTGGCTCTCTATAGTTTCCCTATAAAGCACACTGATTTCAGTGGCTCTCTACGGTTTCCCTAAAGCCCACACTGACTCCAGTGGCTCTCTACCGTTTCCCTATATTCCACCCTGACTCCAGTGGCTTTGTATGGTTTCCCTATATGCCACACTGACTCCAGAAGCTCTCTACGGTATCCCTATATCCCACACTGTCTCCAGCTGCTCTCTACAGTTTCCCTATAACCCACACTGACTCCAGCGGCTCTCTACGTTTCCCTATATTCCGCACTGACTCCAGCGGCTATCTAATTTTTCCTTATATCCCACACTGACTTCAGTGACGCTCCACGGTTTCCCTATGGCCCACACTGACTCCAGCGGCTCTCTAATTTATCCAATATCCCACACAGTCTCCAGCTGCTCTCTACGGTTTCCCTATATCCCACATTGACTTCAGAAGCTCTCTATGGTTTCCCTATATCCCACACTGACTCCAGTATCTCTCTGCGGTTTCGCTAAATCCCACACTGACTCCAGCAGCACTCTACGCTTTCCCGATATTCCACACTGCATCCATCGGCTCTCAAACGGTTTCTCTATATCCCACAGAGACTCCAGTGGCTCTCTATGGTTTCCCTATACCCAGACTGACTCCAGTGGCCCTCTGCGGTTTCCCTATATCCCACACTGACTCCAGCAGCTCTCTACAGTTTCCCTATAGCCCACACTGACTCCAGCATCTGTCTACGGTTTCCCTATATCCCACACCGACTGCAGTGGCTCTCTACTGTTTGCCTATATTCTACTCTGACTCCAGAGGCTCTCTGTGGTTTCCCTTTAGTCCAGACTGACTACAGCGGCTCTCTAAATTTTCCCTCTATCCCACACTGACTCCAGTGGTTCTCTCCGGTTTCTCCATATCACACACTGACTCTATTGGCTTTCTATGGTTTTTCTATAGTCCACACTGTCTCCAGCAGCTCTCTAAGATTTCCCGATATCCCACACTGACTCTAGTCGCTCTCCATGGTTTCCCTATAGACCACGCTGACACCAATTGTTTTCCAGGTTTTGCCTGTAGTTCACACTGACCTCAACGGCTCTCTACGGTTTCCGTATATCCCACACTGACTCCTGTGGATCTTTACGGTTTCCCTATAGCCTATATTGACTCCAGTGGCTCTCTACATTATCCATATAGTCTGCACTGACTCCAGTGGTTCGCTACGGTTTCCCTATACCCCACACAGACTCCAGTGGCTCTCTACCATTTCCCTATAATCCACACTGACTCCAGTGGCACTCTATGATTTCGCGATATCCCACACTGACTCCAGTGGCTCTCCATGGTTTCCCTATAAACCACACAGACAACAATGTTTTTCCACGTTTTCCCTATAGTCTACAGTAACTCCAGCAGCTCTCCAGGGTTTACCTACAGCTCACATTGACTCAAATGGCTCTCTACGGTTTCCCTATATCCCAAAATAATTCCATTGGATCTCTACGCTTTCCATATAGCCCACATTGACTCCAGCGGCTCTCTACGGTTTCCATATAGCCCACACTGAATCCAATGGGTCTCTACAGTTTCCCTATATCCCACTCAGACTCTAGTGGCTCTCCACGGTTTCCCTATATACCACACTGACTCCAGCGGCTTTCTACGGTTTCCCTATATCTCACACTGACTCCAGTGGATCTCTAAGGTTCCCCTTTAGTCCATATTGACTCCAGCGGCTCTCTACGTTTTCCATAAATAACACACTCACTCCAGGGGCTCTCTACGGTTTCCCTATATCCCACTCAGAGTCCAATGGCTCTCTACGGTTTCCCTATATTCCACACTGTCTCCAGCGGCAATCTACAGTTTCCCTATAAAGCACACTGATTTCAGTGGCTCTCTATGTTTTCCCTAAAGCCCACACTGACCCAGTGGCTCTCTACCGTTTCCCTATATTCCACCCTGACTCCAGTGGCTCTGTATGGTTTCCCTATATGCCACACTGACTCCAGCAGCTCTCTACGGTATCCCTATATCCCACACTGTCTCCAGCTGCTCTCTACAGTTTGCCTATATCCCATACTGACTCCAGCGGCTCTCTACGTTTTCCCTATATTCCGCACTGACTCCAGCGGCTATCTAATTTTTCCTTATATCCCACACTGACTTCAGTGACGCTCCACTGTTTCCCCATATCCCACACTGACTCCAGTGGCTCTCTACGCTTTCCCTATGGCCCACACTGACTCCAGTGGCTCGCTAAGGTATCCCTGTATTCCACACTGACTCCAGCGGCTGTCTAATTTATCCAATATCCCACACAGTCTCCAGCTGCTCTCTACGGTTTCCCTATATCCCACATTGACTTCAGAAGCTCTCTATGGTTTCCCTATATCCCACACTGACTCCAGTATCTCTCTGCGGTTTCGCTAAATCCCACACTGACTCCAGCAGCACTCTACGCTTTCCCGATATTCCACACTGCATCCATCGGCTCTCAAACGGTTTCTCTATATCCCACAGAGACTCCAGTGGCTCTCTATGGTTTCCCTATACCCAGACTGACTCCAGTGGCCCTCTGCGGTTTCCCTATATCCCACACTGACACCAGCAGCTCTCTACGGTTTCCCTATATCCCACACCGACTGCAGAGGCTCTCTACTGTTTGCCTATATCCTACTCTGACTCCAGAGGCTCTCTGTGGTTTCCCTTTTGTCCAGACTGACTACAGCGGCTCTCTAAATTTTTCCTCTATCCCATACTGACTCCAGTGGTTCTCTACGGTTTCTCTATATCACACACTGACTCTAGTGGCTTTCTATGGTTTTTCTATAGTCCACACTGTCTCCAGCAGCCCTCTAAGATTTCCCGATATCCCACACTGACTCTAGTCGCTCTCCATGGTTTCCCTATAGACCACGCTGACACCAATGGTTTTCCAGGTTTTCCCTGTAGTTCACACTGACTTCAACGGCTCTCTACGGTTTCCGTATATCCCACACTGACTCCTGTGGATCTTTACGGTTTCCCTATAGCCTATATTGACTCCAGTGGCTCTCTACGGTATCCATATAGTCTGCACTGACTCCAGTGGCTCGCTACGGTTTCCCTATATCCCACATAGACTCCAGTGGATCTTTACGGTTTCCCTATAGCCTATATTGACGCCAGTGACTCTCTACGGTATCCATATAGTCTGCACTGACTCCAGTGGTTCGCTACGGTTTCCCTATATCCCACACAGACTCCAGTGGCTCTCTACCATTTCCCTATAATCCACACTGACTCCAGTGGCACTCTATGATTTCGCGATATCCCACACTGACTCCAGTGGCTCTCCATGGTTTCCCTATACACCACACAGACAACAATGTTTTTCCACGTTTTCCCTATAGTCTACAGTAACTCCAGCAGCTCTCCAGGGTTTACCTACAGCTCACACTGACTCAAATGGCTCTCTACGGTTTCCCTATATCCCAAAATAATTCCAGTGGATCTCTACGCTTTCCATATAGCCCACATTGACTCCAGCGGCTCTCTACGGTTTCCATATAGCCCACACTGAATCCAATGGGTCTCTACAGTTTCCCTATATCCCACTCAGACTCTAGTGGCTCTCCACGGTTTCCCTATATACCACACTGACTCCAGCGGCTTTCTACGGTTTCCCTATATCTCACACTGACTCCAGTGGATCTCTAAGGTTCCCCTATAGCCCATATTGACTCCAGCGGCTCTCTACGTTTTCCATAAATAACACACTCACTCCAGGGGCTCTCTACGGTTTCCCTATATCCCACTCAGAGTCCAATGGCTCTCTACGGTTTCCCTATATTCCACACTGTCTCCAGCGGCTCTCTACAGTTTCCCTATAAAGCACACTGATTTCAGTGGCTCTCTACGGTTTCCCTAAAGCCCACACTGACTCCAGTGGCTCTCTACCGTTTCCCTATATTCCACCCTGACTCCAGTGGCTCTGTATGGTTTCCCTACATGCCACACTGACTCCAGCAGCTCTCTACGGTATCCCTATATCCCACACTGTCTCCAGCTGCTCTCTATAGTTTGCCTATATCCCATACTGACTCCAGCGGCTCTCTACGTTTTCCCTATATTCCGCACTGACTCCAGCGGCTATCTAATTTTTCCTTATATCCCACACTGACTTCAGTGACGCTCCACAGTTTCCCTATATCCCACACTGACTCCAGTGGCTCTCTAAGCTTTCCCTATGGCCCACACTGACTCCAGTGGCTCGCTAAGGTATCCCTGTATCCCACACTGACTCCAGCGGCTCTCTAATTTATCCAATATCCCACACAGTCTCCAGCTGCTCTCTACGTTTTCCCTATATCCCACATTGACTTCAGAAGCTCTCTATGGTTTCCCTATATCCCACACTGACTCCAGTATCTCTCTGCGGTTTCGCTAAATCCCACACTGACTCCAGCAGCACTCTACGCTTTCCCGATATTCCACACTGCATCCATCGGCTCTCAAACGGTTTCTCTATATCCCACAGAGACTCCAGTGGCTCTCTATGGTTTCCCTATACCCAGACTGACTCCAGTGGCCCTCTGCGGTTTCCCTATATCCCACACTGACACCAGCAGCTCTCTACGGTTTCCCTATATCCCACACCGACTGCAGAGGCTCTCTACTGTTTGCCTATATCCTACTCTGACTCCAGAGGCTCTCTGTGGTTTCCCTTTTGTCCAGACTGACTACAGCGGCTCTCTAAATTTTTCCTCTATCCCATACTGACTCCAGTGGTTCTCTACGGTTTCTCTATATCACACACTGACTCTAGTGGCTTTCTATGGTTTTTCTATAGTCCACACTGTCTCCAGCAGCCCTCTAAGATTTCCCGATATCCCACACTGACTCTAGTCGCTCTCCATGGTTTCCCTATAGACCACGCTGACACCAATGGTTTTCCAGGTTTTCCCTGTAGTTCACACTGACTTCAACGGCTCTCTACGGTTTCCGTATATCCCACACTGACTCCTGTGGATCTTTACGGTTTCCCTATAGCCTATATTGACTCCAGTGGCTCTCTACGGTATCCATATAGTCTGCACTGACTCCAGTGGCTCGCTACGGTTTCCCTATATCCCACATAGACTCCAGTGGATCTTTACGGTTTCCCTATAGCCTATATTGACGCCAGTGACTCTCTACGGTATCCATATAGTCTGCACTGACTCCAGTGGTTCGCTACGGTTTCCCTATATCCCACACAGACTCCAGTGGCTCTCTACCATTTCCCTATAATCCACACTGACTCCAGTGGCACTCTATGATTTCGCGATATCCCACACTGACTCCAGTGGCTCTCCATGGTTTCCCTATACACCACACAGACAACAATGTTTTTCCACGTTTTCCCTATAGTCTACAGTAACTCCAGCAGCTCTCCAGGGTTTACCTACAGCTCACACTGACTCAAATGGCTCTCTACGGTTTCCCTATATCCCAAAATAATTCCAGTGGATCTCTACGCTTTCCATATAGCCCACATTGACTCCAGCGGCTCTCTACGGTTTCCATATAGCCCACACTGAATCCAATGGGTCTCTACAGTTTCCCTATATCCCACTCAGACTCTAGTGGCTCTCCACGGTTTCCCTATATACCACACTGACTCCAGCGGCTTTCTACGGTTTCCCTATATCTCACACTGACTCCAGTGGATCTCTAAGGTTCCCCTATAGCCCATATTGACTCCAGCGGCTCTCTACGTTTTCCATAAATAACACACTCACTCCAGGGGCTCTCTACGGTTTCCCTATATCCCACTCAGAGTCCAATGGCTCTCTACGGTTTCCCTATATTCCACACTGTCTCCAGCGGCTCTCTACAGTTTCCCTATAAAGCACACTGATTTCAGTGGCTCTCTACGGTTTCCCTAAAGCCCACACTGACTCCAGTGGCTCTCTACCGTTTCCCTATATTCCACCCTGACTCCAGTGGCTCTGTATGGTTTCCCTACATGCCACACTGACTCCAGCAGCTCTCTACGGTATCCCTATATCCCACACTGTCTCCAGCTGCTCTCTATAGTTTGCCTATATCCCATACTGACTCCAGCGGCTCTCTACGTTTTCCCTATATTCCGCACTGACTCCAGCGGCTATCTAATTTTTCCTTATATCCCACACTGACTTCAGTGACGCTCCACAGTTTCCCTATATCCCACACTGACTCCAGTGGCTCTCTAAGCTTTCCCTATGGCCCACACTGACTCCAGTGGCTCGCTAAGGTATCCCTGTATCCCACACTGACTCCAGCGGCTCTCTAATTTATCCAATATCCCACACAGTCTCCAGCTGCTCTCTACGTTTTCCCTATATCCCACATTGACTTCAGAAGCTCTCTATGGTTTCCCTATATCCCACACTGACTCCAGTATCTCTCTGCGGTTTCGCTAAATCCCACACTGACTCCAGCAGCACTCTACGCTTTCCCGATATTCCACACTGCATCCATCGGCTCTCAAACGGTTTCTCTATATCCCACAGAGACTCCAGTGGCTCTCTATGGTTTCCCTATACCCAGACTGACTCCAGTGGCCCTCTGCGGTTTCCCTATATCCCACACTGACTCCAGCAGCTCTCTACAGTTTCTCTATAGCCCACACTGACTCCAGCATCTCTCAACGGTTTCCCTATATCCCACAGCGACTGCAGTGGCTCTCTGCTGTTTGCCTATATTCTACTCTGACTCCAGAGGCTCTCTGTGGTTTCCCTTTAGTCCAGACTGACTACAGCGGCTCTCTAAATTTTCCCTCTATCCCACACTGACTCCAGTGGTTCTCTACGGTTTCTCCATATCACACACTGACTCTAGTGGCTTTCTATGGTTTTTCTATAGTCCACACTGTCTCCAGCAGCTCTCTAAGATTTCCCGATATCCCACACTGACTCTAGTCGCTCTCCATGGTTTCCCTATAGACCACGCTGACACCAATTGTTTTCCAGGTTTTCCCTGTAGTTCACACTGACTTCAACGGCTCTCTACGGTTTCCGTATATCCCACACTGACTCCTGTGGATCTTTACGGTTTCCCTATAGCCTATATTGACTCCAGTGGCTCTCTACAGTATCCATATAGTCTGCACTGACTCCAGTGGTTCGCTACGGTTTCCCTATACCCCACACAGACTCCAGTGGCTCTCTACCATTTCCCTATAATCCACACTGACTCCAGTGGCACTCTATGATTTCGCGATATCCCACACTGGCTCCAGTGGCTCTCCATGGTTTCCCTATACACCACACAGACAACAATGTTTTTCCACGTTTTCCCTATAGTCTACAGTAACTCCAGCAGCTCTCCAGGGTTTACCTACAGCTCACACTGACTCAAATGGCTCTCTACGGTTTCCCTATATCCCAAAATAATTCCAGTGGATCTCTACGCTTTCCATATAGCCCACATTGACTCCAGCGGCTCTCTACGGTTTCCATATAGCCCACACTGAATCCAATGGGTCTCTACAGTTTCCCTATATCCCACTCAGACTCTAGTGGCTCTCCACGGTTTCCCTATATACCACACTGACTCCAGCGGCCTTCTACGGTTTCCCTGTATCTCACACTGACTCCAGTGGATCTCTAAGGTTCCCCTTTAGCCCAAATTGACTCCAGCGGCTCTCTACGTTTTCCATAAATAACACACTCACTCCAGGGGCTCTCTACGGTTTCCCTATATCCCACTCAGAGTCCAATGGCTCTCTACGGTTTCCCTATATTCCACACTGTCTCCAGCGGCAATCTACAGTTTCCCTATAAAGCACACTGATTTCATTGGCTCTCTATGTTTTCCCTAAAGCCCACCATGACCCAGTGGCTCTCTACCGTTTCCCTATATTCCACCCTGACTCCAGTGGCTCTGTATGGTTTCCCTATATGCCACACTGACTCCAGCAGCTCTCTACGGTATCCCTATATCCCACACTGTCTCCAGCTGCTCTCTACAGTTTCCCTATATCCCATACTGACTCCAGCGGCTCTCTACGTTTTCCCTATATTCCGCACTGACTCCAGCGGCTATCTAATTTTTCCCTATATCCCACACTGACTCCAGTGGCTCTCTACGCATTCCCTATGGCCCACACTGACTCCAGTGGCTCGCTAAGGTATCCCTGTATTCCACACTGACTCCAGCGGCTCTCTAATTTATCCAATATCCCACACAGTCTCCAGCTGCTCTCTACGGTTTCCATATAGCCCACACTGAATCCAATGGGTCTCTACAGTTTCCCTATATCCCACTCAGACTCTAGTGGCTCTCCACGGTTTCCCTATATACCACACTGACTCCAGCGGCTTTCTACGGTTTCCCTATATCTCACACTGACTCCAGTGGATCTCTAAGGTTCCGCTATAGCCCATATTGACTCCAGCGGCTCTCTACGTTTTCCATAAATAACACACTCACTCCAGGGGCTCTCTACGGTTTCCCTATATCCCACTCAGAGTCCAATGGCTCTCTACGGTTTCCCTATATTCCACACTGTCTCCAGCGGCTCTCTACAGTTTCCCTATAAAGCACACTGATTTCAGTGGCTCTCTACGGTTTCCCTAAAGTCCACACTGACTCCAGTGACTCTCTACCATTTCCCTATATTCCACCCTGACTCCAGTGGCTCTGTATGGTTTCCCTACATGCCACACTGACTCCAGCAGCTCTCTACGGTATCCCTATATCCCACACTGTCTCCAGCTGCTCTCTATAGTTTGCCTATATCCCACATAGACTCCAGCGGCTCTCTACGTTTTCCCTATATTCCGCACTGACTCCAGCGGCTATCTAATTTTTCCTTATATCCCACACTGACTTCAGTGACGCTCCACGGTTTCCCTATATCCCAACTGACTCCAGTGGCTCTCTACGCATTCCCTATGGCCCACACTGACTCCAGTGGCTCGCTAAGGTATCCCTGTATTCCACACTGACTCCAGCGGCTGTCTAATTTATCCAATATCCCACACAGTCTCCAGCTGCTCTCTACGGTTTCCATATAGCCCACACTGAATCCAATGGGTCTCTACAGTTTCCCTATATCCCACTCAGACTCTAGTGGCTCTCCACGGTTTCCCTATATACCACACTGACTCCAGCGGCTTTCTACGGTTTCCCTATATCTCACACTGACTCCAGTGGATCTCTAAGGTTCCGCTATAGCCCATATTGACTCCAGCGGCTCTCTACGTTTTCCATAAATAACACACTCACTCCAGGGGCTCTCTACGGTTTCCCTATATCCCACTCAGAGTCCAATGACTCTCTACGGTTTCCCTATATTCCACACTGTCTACAGCAGCTATCTACAGTTTCCCTATAAAGCACACTGATTTCAGTGGCTCTCTACAGTTTCCCTAAAGCCCACACTGATTCCAGTGGCTCTCTACCGTTTCCCTATATTCCACCCTGACTCCAGTGGCTCTGTATGGTTTCCGTATATGCCACACTGACTCCAGCAGCTCTCTACGGTATCCCTATATCCCACACTGTCTCCAGCTGCTCTCTACAGTTTCCCTATATCCCATACTGACTCCAGCGGCTCTCTACGTTTTCCCTATATTCTGCACTGACTCCAGCGGCTATCTAATATTTCCTTATATCCCACACTGACTTCAGTGACGCTCCACGGTTTCCCTATATCCCACACTGACTCCAGTGGCTCTCTACGCTTTCCCTATGGCCCACACTGACTCCAGTGGCTCGCTAAGGTATCCCTGTATTCCACACTGACTCCAGCGGTTCTCTAATTTATCCAATATCCCACACAGTCTCCAGCTGCTCTCTACGGTTTCCCTATATCCCACACTGACTTCAGTAGCTCTCTATGGTTTCCCTATATCCCACACTGACTCCAGTATCTCTCTGCACTTTCGCTAAATCCCACACTGACTCCAGCAGCACTCTACGGTTTCCCTATATTCCTCACTGCATCCATCGGCTCTCAAACGGTTTCCCTATATCCCACAGAGACTCCAGTGGCTCTCTACGGTTTCCCTATAGCCCAGACTGACTGCAGTGGCCCTCTGCGGTTTTCCTATATCCCACACTGACTGCAGTGGCTCTCTACTGTTTGCCTATATCCTATTCTGACTCCAGAGGCTCTCTGTGGTTTCCCTGTAGTCTAGACTGACTACAGCGGCTCTCTACGTTTTCCCTCTATCCCACACTGACTCCAGTGGTTCTCTACGGTTTTTCTATATCACACTCTGACTCTAGTGGCTTTCTATGGTTTCTCTATAGTCCAGACTGACTCCAGAGGCTCTCTAAGGTTTCCCTATTTCCCACACTGACTCCAGTCGCTCTCCATGGTTTCCCTATAGACCGCACTGACACCAATGGTTTTCCTCGTTTTCCCTATAGTCCACACTGACTCCAGCAGCTCTCTAGGGTTTCATTATATCCCCCGCTGACTTCAACGGCTCTCTTCTGTTTCCCTATATCCCACACTGACTCCAGTGGCACTCTATGATTTCCCAAAATCCCACACTGATTCCAGTGGCTCTCCATGTTTTCCCTATAGACCACACAGACACCAATGGTTTTCCACATTTTCCCTATAGTCCACAGTAACTCCAGCAGCTCTCTATGTTTTCCCTATAGCCCACATTGACTCCAGTGGCTCTCTAATGTTTTCCTATAGTCCACACTAACTCCAGCAGCTCTCTACGGTTTCCCGATGTTCCTTACTGACTCCAGCGGCTCTCTACGGTTTCCCTATATCCCACACTGACTTCAGTGGCTCTCTACGGTTTCTCTATATCCCACACTGACACCAGTGGCTCTCCACTGTTTCCCTATAGCCCACATTGACTCCAATGGTTCTCTACTGTTTCCCTATAGTCCGCACTGACTCCATTGGCTCTCAACGATTTCCCTATATCCCACAGTGACTCCAATGGCTCTCTACGGCTTCCCTATGTCCCACACTGACTCCAGTGGATCTCTACAGTTTCCCTGTAGCCCACATTGACTTCAGCGGCTCTCTACGGTTTCTATATAGCCCACGCTGACTCCAGTGGCTCTCTACGTTTTCCCGATATCCCACTCAGACTCCAGTGGCCCTCTACGGTTTCCCTATATTCCAGACCGACTCCAGCAGCTCTCTACTGTTTCCCTATATCCTACTCTGACTCCAGAGGCTCTCTACGGTTTCCCTATAGTCCAGACTGACTACAGCAGCTCTCTACGGTTTCCCTATTTCCCACACTGACTCCAGTGATTCTCTTCTGCTTCCCTATATCGCACACTGACTCTAGTGGCTCTCTATTTTTTCCTTTTAGTCCAGACTCACTCCAGCGGCTCTCTACAGTTTCCCGATAGTCCACACTGACTCCAGTGGCTCAGTACGGTTTCACCATATGCCATACTGAGTCCAGCAGCTCTCTAAGGTATCCCTATATTCCACACTGTCTCCAGCTGCTCTCTACGGTTTTCCTATATCCCATGCTGACTACAGTGGCTCTCCACTGTTTCCCTATAGCCCACATTGACTCAAATGGTTCTCTACGGTTTCCCTATAGTCTGCACTGACTCCATTGGCTCTCCATGGTTTCCCTATAGCCCACAGTGACTCCAATGGCTCTCTATGGCTTCCCTATATCCCACACTGACTCCAGTGGATCTCTATGTTTTCCATATAGCCCACACAGACTCCAGTGACTCTCTACCGTTTCCCGATATCCCACTCAGACTCCAGTGGCCCTGTACAGTTTCCCTATATTCCAGACCAACTCCAGCGGCTCTTTTCTGTTTCCCTATATCCTACTCTGACTCCAATGGCTCTCTACGGTTTCCATATAGTCCAGAAAGACTACAGCAGCTCTCTACGATTTCCCTATATCCCACACTGACTCCAGTGGTTCTCTACTGCTTCCCTATATCGCACACTGACTCTAGTGGCTCTCTATGGTTTCCCTTTAGTCCAGACTCACTCCAGCAGCACTCTACAGTTTCCTGATAGTCCACACTGACTCCAGTGGTTCTCTACGGTTTCCCTATATCCCATCCTGACTCCAGCGACTCTGTATGGTTTCCCCATATGCCACACTGATTCCAGCAGCTCTCTAAGGTATCCCTATATTTCACACTGTCTCCAGCAGCTCTCTAAGGTATCCCTATATTCCACACTGTCTCCAGCTGCTCGCTACGGTTTCCCTATATCCCATACTGACTCCTGTGGCTCTCTACGGTTTCCCTATATCCCACACTGACTCCAGTAGCTCTGTACTGCTCCTTGGTGGAGGGTTGAAAATCTCCTTGGCGGTCGCGACACTCACCGTCTGCTTGGCCCTCCTTGGTTTTTGCCGCCTGTGCGTAAGTGAGGCAGCGTTTGGGGCAGGTCCTGTAGAGGTGAGCTGCCTTGTCACACAGGTTGCAGCACTTAGTCTGTTTGCAGTCCTTTGTCTGGTGCCCTTCCTGTTTGCAGGTCTTGCAGAGGGTGGTGCTGCATTTGGCCACCACATGACCAGACTTGCCGCATGAGCGACAAAGTTTGGGTTGCCCAGCGTAGACAAGGTAGCCACGGCTTCCCTCAAAAGCGAAATCTGGAAGGAGGGTAGAAGATGGCACCCTTACCGTCGGTCTTGAGCGTGACCTTAACCTGGCGTTTGCAGGTCCAAACCCCGAAGGCGTCTCTAACCTTGGTGCAGCTCCCAACCTTGTCGACCTACCTGACGAGGAAGGTGAGCACGTCGGCGACAGGGACATAAGGGTTGTAGAGATCCACAGTCACCACACGGTCCTGTTGCAATGGCAGAGCAAAGAGCAGCTCCACTGTCAGGATCTTCATCTCCGGCTGGTGTCTCTTCTCCTCAAACACCTTCAGGAACTTGACGCAGGTGGCAACATTCTTAAAGGACACATCAAAGTATCCAGCACTGGGGAAGTCCTGCAGACAGTAGATCTCCACAGCTTGAAATCGACAGGAGTCCAAAAGGATTCTCTTCATGAAGAAGGCACAGTCAATTGGTTTACCTCCTTCGCTGTCCTTCACTGCCACCCTAATGTTGTTACCTACCCCCTGGTTTGGGGCGTGACTGGCTGCAGCCATCGCTTCTAAGTTCCCAATGTTCAACATTAAAGCCCCTTCACAGGAGAACAAACAACCATAGAGGAGCCTCCAATACCAAAGGGCAATAAGACCAAGGCCATTGCTGAAACCACCCGGTAAAAGAAATAATCCCTACAAAAACAACACTTACGGACATAGAGGCCTGGTCCCTCCCCTGCCAGGTAGGATTGGAAAATGACTGTCAAAGGATCTGCTGTTTCCTCCCTGGCTTCTTTTGACAGCCTGGAGTGCAATCCATCCGGCCCTGGTGATTTATCCACCTTCAAGGATGTCAGTCCTTCCAGTATTTCCCCCCTCATTATGGTTACTCCAGACCACTAAATTTTTCAAGCTTCAACTCATTGTCCTATCTCACTGTGTGAATGAAGTATGTTCAGTGCATCATGGCTCAGTATAGATTTTCTTCTGTTAGTTTTTCACTTTCTGGAAGTGCTATTTCTGTTTCTTCAATTTTCTCATTTTATTTGTGGCATCGCTTGTGACAATCATTGTGATTCGATGTTCCTCAATGATCCAGTCTCTAGTAACTCTGGGTATAGCCTCTCCTGCTGCCTATGGGGGGCCATGTGATGTTCTGGAAGGCTCCGACCAATGAGCCCTAAGCGTGGGCAATCCTGGGGGTGGGCCTTCCTGATGAGAGTCCTGGTCAAGAATATAGCACCTGGGAAGCTCTCTGTAATAACGTTATCTGCTTCTTGTTGAAACATATCTGCTCCGTCAAGTCATTACATTTGTTGACCAGAGTAAAATAGCTCCAAGGCTGCACCTCGCCTGGTTACCATCAGTACATCGAATCTGAAAATGAAAAGACTGCTCACCAGTCATATCTCTCTTAGGCAGAATCGATCCTTATGATGCGAATGCGGAAGACTGGAGCCAGTATGTAGAGGGCCTCGGGGTTTATTTCGTAGCAAATGAAATTACCACCGAGGGAAAACAGCGAGCATTTTGAATGTATGTGGCTGTAAAATATACAATCTCATCCACAACTTAACGGCCTCGAACACACCCAATTCCTAGCCCTATGATGAATTGGTGGACCCTGTGAAACACACTTCCAGCCGGAAACATCCATCACAATGTAGCATTTTAAGTTTAATTCCAGAGTTAGGGCCCTGGGTGAGTCCAACACAACCTTTGTAGCGAAGCTAAAGCAGTTGACAGATCATTGACTTCAGGAACACTTTAAATGATTTGCTGCAGGACCGACACCATACAGCATCTTTCACTCACCAAGGTAAACATTCTCTACAAGTGTGCCCTAGGAATCTCCCTCACCATGGAAAGTGTAGCGAGAGACTGGCAGGCTTTGTAACACACACAACATGGCACTGTTCTTTATGTGGGGCAGGAACCTGCTGCTGAGTGTGAAGTGGAAACCAGACCCACAGCATCGAGGGGACTTTACCTGTATAAAGTAACAGTTGTAAAAACCGAGCCTGTATAATGCAACAGCTGTAAAAACTGAGCCTGTATAATGCAACAGCTGTAAAAACCAAGCCTGTATCATGCAACAGCTGTAAAAACCGAGCCTGTATAATGCAACAGCTGTTAAAACTGAGCCTGTATAATGCAACAGCTGTTAAAACTGAGCCTGTATAATGCAACAGCTGTAAAAACTGAACCTGTATAATGCAACAGCTGTAAAAACCAAACCCATCAATGTCACAATCCAAGTTAATGAGAAGCCATTAATAATGGAGATGGATATGGATGCCTCAACTACAATGGTGAGAGAGCACACTTTCGAATACCTGACTGAAGGTAGAAAGTTAGTAAACCTGGAGCGGACAACTGCTAAACTAAAGATATACACTGGAGAATCTATTCGGGTAAAGGGCATCACCACAGTACCAGTGTCTTACAGGCAACAGACAGCCCAGCTGCCTGTGATAATAGTGACAGGAAAAGGACCCAGTCTGTTAGGCTGAGACTGGTTACAGAAGATCAAGATTGACTGGTCTGAGATATTTCACCTGAAAACAGGAGTTCCTGAACTGCTAAGGAAATACGACATGGTATTTTGGGATTAATCAGGGAGGTGCAAAGTCATGCAGGCCAAGATATATGTGGATCCTCAGGTGACACCACGTTTTTTAAAGACTGGACCTGTGCCTTATGCATTGAAGGAGAAGGCGGATGCAGAACTGTGCCAGTTAGAAAAACAGGGCAATGTCCAAGCTGTCCAGTTCTCAGAATGGGCAGCACTCATAGTTCCAGTGGTTAAGCCTGACCAAACTATAGGAATTGGTGGGAAGTATAAGTTCACAGTGAATAAGGCAGCAAAACCAGACAACTGCCCCATTCCAAGGATAGATGAATTGTATGCAAAGCTGGCTTGAGGCAAGTCCTATACAATATTGGATATGAGCCACACCTACCAACAATTAGAACTGGATAAATCATCGAGAGAATACATGAATATTAACACACACACAGGTCTTTATCAGCTCTGACAACAGTACGCCCGCCTGAGCAAAAAATTCTGCCTTTAATGTATTTATGTAGACTGTATGTACCTTCTGTAACTTTGTAATTTCTGTAAGGCAATGTGTCACTCTGTACTTTCACCATTTTTTAAAATTAACTTGTACCAAGCACAGGCAGATAAGAATTCTAAAAGACACCTAGACGTCAATTAAACAGTTAGGTTAGTGAGCCTCATACCGCTACCTGAACATTGGTAGAGGAGAATATTGGCATCTTGAAAATGCAATTCTGAAGCCTCAACAGATCTGGCAGAACGCTCCAGTACACTCCCCAGAGGGTTTCTCAGATCATCGTGGCTCAGTGAATGCGACATAACCTGGCGCTACAAAGTAGTGAGGATTCATTCATGGGTGTGGGCATCACTGGCTAGGCCAGCATCTATTGCCCATCCATCCCTAATTGCCCTTGAGAAGGTGGTGGTGAGCTGCCTTCATGAACTGCTGCAGTCCATGTGGTGTGGGTACATCCACAGTGCTGTTAGGGAGGAAGTTCCAGTTGACCCAGTGACAGTGAAGGAACGGTGATATATTTCCAAGTCAGGATGGTGAGTGGAGTGGAAGGGAACTTCCATTTGGTGGCGTTCCCATGTGTCTGCTGCCCTTGTCCTTCTAGGTGGTAGTGGTTGTGGGTTTGGAAGGTGCTGTATAAGGATCCTTGGTGACTGTAGTGCATCTTGTAGATGCGTCAGTGGTAGAAGGGGTGAATGTTTGTGGATGGGGTGCCAATCAAGTGGGCTGCTTTGTCCTGGATCATATCGAGCTTCTTAAGTGTTGTTGGAGCTGCACTCATCCAGGCAAGTGGGGAGTACCCCATTGCACTCCTCTTGTGTATTGTAGATGGTGGACAGGCTTTGGCGAATCAGTAGGTGAGTTACTAACTGCAGGATTCCTAGCTTCGGATCAGGCATAGTATTTACATAGCTATCCAGCTCAGTTTCTGGTCAATAGTAGCCCCCAGGATGTTAATAGTGGGGGATTCAGCAATGGTAATGCCATTGAATGTCAAGGGGCGATGGTTGGACCCTCTCTTGTTGGAGATGGTCATTGCCTGTTACTTGTCTGGCACCAATGTTACTTGCCACTTGTTAGCCCAAGCCTGGATATTGTCCAGGTCTTTTTGCATTTGGACATGGACTGCTTCAGTATCTGAGGAGTCATGAATGGTGCTGAACATTATGCAATCATCAGCGAACATCCTCACTTCTTACCTTATGATGGAAGGAAGGTCACTGATGAAGCCGCTGAAGATGATTGGGCTGCAGACACTACCCTTTGGTACTCCTGCAGTGATGGATACTGGAACTGAGATGACTGACCTCCAACAACCACAACTGCCTTCCTTTGTGATAGGTATGACTCCAACCAGCAGAGAGCTTTCCCCCTCCCATTGATTCTTAATTTGGCTAGCACTCCTTGATGCCACACTTGGTCATATGTGGCCTTGATGTCAAGAGCAGTCACTCTCACCTCACCTCAGGAGTTCAGCTCTTTTGTCCATGTTTGAGCCAAGGCTGTAATGAGGTCAGGAGCTGACTGGCCCTGGCGAACCCCAAACTGGGCATCAGTGAACAGGTTATTGCTAAGCAAGTACCACCTGATAACACTGTTGATGACTCCTTCCATTACTTTACTGATTATCGAGAGTAGACTGATAGGGCGGTAATTAGGCTGGTTGGATTTGTCCTGCTTTTTGTGTACAGGACATACCTGGTCAATTTTCCACATTGCCAGGTAGATGCCAGTGTTGTAGCTGTACTGGAACAGCTTGGCAAGGGGCGCGGCAAGTTCTGGAGCACAAGTCTTCAGTACTATTGCAGAGGAGATGCTGCTGTTATCCAGAGCACCCTGAGAGGAGCCCGCAGAGACGACAAGCAGGCCATGATCCAACATGAGGTCACTGTGCACCTCTCTGCTTTTCATTGATGGATGGGCAGCTAACTGGGATATTGGGTGCCCCATCCATCTCCCACACTGCCACTGACCACCTGAGGTTAGTACCTGCATGAGGGCTTGCAGGTCTAAGTGCAACCCCAGGAACCCCTGGTTCTGTTCCTGGAGCAGCCTCCCCATGAGACTCGCCAATTTCCTCATGGACGAGGCAGTGGGCTCAGCCATGAGGGTCAACGCAGTGCTGCTGCTCCGCTGGAACTCTTCCACAATGGAAACCATGGCACGCATTCCCTCATTTATCCCTGCCAGATCCTCCCACAAATCCCGCTGGATGTCCAGCATTTGCGGCCTAATGGACAACTCCAGAGGCCCATTGACAGCCTTCGACTGGGCATCAGCACTCCTCTGTCTGCCGGCACCCTGGAAACACTTTGCCTCTGCCTGCACTTCAAGCAATTGTGAAGTGCCCTCCCAATGTGCACTGAGATACTATCCACAGAACTGATGCCCATCGAGGTGCTGGTATCTGTGCTGGTGCCTGGTTCAAAGAGCGGTGTGACCCAAGAGCTTGGGTAGCATGGTGGTCCTCCGGGGTCAGGGATAACTCCTGGATGTTGTGTGCTTCATTGCTTGGTTGAAGTTCTAGGGGAGAATAAGGAAAGGTCATTAGTTTAAATCATTGCACTGTACATGTCAGGTACCCTGGTGAGACAATGGCGATGTGCATCATGGTGCCATTGTCTTTCATTGACCAATGAGGACTCTAGTCTGGAGGCTCCCATCAATGATGAGACTACACACGAATGTTTGCACCATCCGAAATTCTCACCTCTGTGCACTGCACTCTTATCGTTGTCTGACACCCCAGCCTCTCCGTGGCCAGTTGATGGAGATGCATGGCACCCCTCGAGCTCCACGGCCTCCTGCTCATCGTGGGAGAGGATGAGGAGGTGTGGGGGTCCTCTGCCAGTCTGCGACTTCTCAATATTGTTACAAGATGTCTTTTCCTGAAAGGACAGAGGAGCATTGATTAGTTCACTCTCTACACGCAGCACCATTACAGCCTGGCCAACCCCACCTGAGGAGCACCTCACAGGGTAAATCAGAGCCGTGGCCCTCGAGCCGCAAGGCACTCAGTCCAAGCAACCAGGGCTCATCCCCTTGGCCTGCTCCGGTGTCATTGACAGTTGTCACTCACACTCTAAACCCCCTGAGCTCCGTGGGAGGATGGGCAGCCCAAAGGAACTCAACACACTGACCCATGCCAACATGGTACTTGCCCTTCCTGAGCACAGCAGGTCATTGAACCGCTTCCAGCACTGCATCCATGTGCACTGCACTACATCACAACTGCCCACCCAGACTGCCACCTCCTCCCATGCCCTCTTGTTGAGGTGTGGTGGCCTCCTCCTCCCATCTCTGTGGACAAGTGCATTCCTCCTGGCAGCCACCTCCTCCAGGAGGGAGGCCAGGGACTTGCTGGAGAAAAGCAGGGCCGAGTGCCCAGCTGACCTCCCCTTCCGCCTGGGCTCTGCATCCTCATTTGCAGCCATGTCGCTGCTGCATTTCCGACACTGGCAGCCTCTCTGGGCCAGCCTGCGCCATTTTTTAACCGGCCGCCAGGTCGCTATTGGACCTGGCAGACAACGTGCTCCTGCCCCAACCCCTCACTTTTCAAACGTTCTCCAGCTGGCGTTCACACTGGTTGGGCCTGAATCAGCCCCTCAGTGTGAAATCCTGTGTGGTGGGCAGCTTCCTGCTCAGCCCGTCTGATGAGAGCATAACTCTGCCCATAAAATCAGTGCATGGAGATGACTGTACTAAACTTAATGTAACAAGATACAGATAGGAGATGTTTTTAATGGGAAAAATATAGTTTATTCACAAAAATCTGAAAGAACATGACAAAACATTTCAAAATGGCCATCACAAAAAGTAAAATCATATTCAACTTCCAACATCGATCATGAGATGTTTCAATACAACCAATGAACATTACAGACATTTCAAAATGCTCATTACAGGCAGTCAGACAGTGTAATGGTATTCAAGTTATCTACATAGATCATGTTGTACTCTGAGATACTTCAATACCACTTTGATCTATGTAATATTCACTGCATACATTCAATGTGAGTCTTACAGCCCGAGGGATCTATACAAAAGAACAAAGAAAGAACAAAGAAAAGTACAGTACAGGAAGAGGCCCTTTGACCCTCCAAGCCTGCGTCCATCATATTGCCTGTCAAACTAAAACATTTTGCACTTCCGGGGTCCGTATCCCTCTATTCCCATCCTATTCATGTATTGGTCAAGCAACCTATTAAACACCACTATCGTACCTGCTTCCACCACCTCCTCTGGCAGCGAATTCCAGACAATCACTAGCCTCTGCGTAAAAAACTTGCCCCAAACATTTCTAAAGTTTTCTCCTCTCACCTTAAATCTATGTCCTCTAGTAATTGACTCTTCCACACTTGGAAAAAGCTTCTGACTATCTGCTCTGTCCATGCCACTCATAACTTTGTAAACTTCTATCAAGTCGCCCCTCAATCTCCGTAGCTCTAGTGAGAACAATCCAAGTTTCTCCAACCTCTCCTCTTAACTAATAACCTCCAGACCAGGCAGCATCCTGGTAAACCTCCTCTGCACCCTCTCCAATGCCTCCATATCCTTCTGGTAATGTGGTGACCAGAATTCCACGCAATATTCCAAGTGTGGCCTAACCAAGATTCTATACAGCTGCAGCATGACTTCCCAGCTTTTATACTCAATACCTATGCCGATGAAGGCAAGCATGCCATATGCCTTCCTGATTACCTTATTCACCTGTGTTGCCACTTTCAGTGACCTGTGGATCTGTACACCCAGATCCCTCTGCCTGCCAAAGCACTTAAGGGTTCTGCCATTTACTGTATAAGTCCTACATATATTAGATCTTCCAAAATGCATTATCTCGCATTTGTCCGGATTAAACTCCATCTGCCATTTCTCCACCCAAGACTCCAACCGATCTACATCCCGTTGTATCCTTTGACAATCCTCCATGTTACCTGGAACTCCTCCAAACTTAGTGTCATCTGCAACTTACTAATTAGCCCAGTTACATTGTCCTCCAAATCATTTACGTTTACTACAAACAGCAAAGGTCCCAGCACTGATCCCTGAAGAACACCACTAGTCACAGCATCCCACTCATAAAAGCACACTTCCACTCCTACCCTCTGTCTTCTATGACCAAGCCAATTCTATATCCATCTTGCCAGCTCACCTTCTGATCCCGTGTGACTTTACCTTCTGTACCAATCTGCCATGAGGGACCTTGTCAATGGCCTGACTGAAATCCATGTAGATAACATCCACTACCCTTCCATCGTCGATCATCTTTGTCACTTCCTCGAAAAACTCGATCAAGTTAGTGAGACATGACCTCCCCTTCACAAAACCATGCTGCCTCTCACTAATACGCCCATTTGCTTCCCTGGGGCTAGATTGCTACTATAAATGCTAAATTCTAAGAACAGTAATCCACTGCTTCTGGTCGAGATACCCTCTACATATTAAATAATATCTTTCCCAGTCCCTCGGTGCACTGTGGCAGAAAGGTCTTAGGCAGCGAACCTTCCCCATTGCGCCTTTGTGGTGGCTGCCCCAGGCTTTAGTGCATCCCTCAGCACGTAGTCCTGGACTTTGGAATGTGCCAGTCTGCAACACTCGGTCAGGGACAATTCTTTGCACTGGAAAACCAAAAAGTTTCGGGCGGACCAAAGAACATCTTTCACTGAGTTGATGATCCTCCAGCTGCAGTTGATGTTTGTCTCGGTGTGGGTCCCTGGGAACAGCCCATAGAGCACAGAGTCCTCTGTCACAGAACTGCTCGGGATGAACCTCGACAGAAACCACTGCATCTCTCTGCAGCCCTTCTTTGCAAAGGCACAATCCACAAGGAGATGAACAACAGTCTCGTCCCCACCACAGCCACCTCGAGGGCAACATGCAGAGGGGGTGAGACTCCTGGTGTGTAGGAAGGATCTGACGGGGAGGGCCTTTCTCACTGCCAGCCAAGCTACATCTTGGTGCTTGTTGGAAAGTTCTGGCGATGAGGCATTCTGCCAAATGACTTTGTCAGTCTGCTCAGGGAACCATCCGATAGGATCCACCCTGTCCTTTTCCCGTAGGGACTCTTGGACGTTATGGGCCAACAACTGCCTGATGGACTTGTGGTCAAAGGTGTTTCTCTGCATAAATCTTCCCAAGAGTGACAGGTGGTACGGCACAGTCCAACTACTTGGAGCGTTCCGCAGCAGCATGGCCAGACCCATCCTTCGTAACACTGGGGACAGGTAGAACCTCAGCACGTAGTGACACTTGGTGCTTGCGTACCGAGGGTCTACGCACAGCTTGATGCAGCCACACACAAAGGTGTGGGTATGAGGGTGATGTTGGGCACGTTTCTCCCCCCTTTATCTAGAGGCTTGTACATCGCATCCCTGTGGACATGATCCATTTTCGACCTCCAGATAAAGCGGAAGATGGTTCGGGTGATCACCATTGCACAGGAATCTGGAATGGGCCAGACCTGCGCCACGTACAGCAACAGCGATGACCAGGTTCTTACCCGCAATGGAGAGGGAGCGTCGCTCCCACATGCCCAGTTTTCTTTTCACCATAGACACTCGCTCCTTCCAGTTTCTAACGCATGCCCTGGTCCCTCCGAACCATATCCCCACCACCTGCAGACCATCAGCCCTGATGGGGAAGGGTACAAAGAATCCCAAAGAATATGGCCTGGCTCTTCCCACGATTTACCTTAGCTCCCAAGGCCAGTTTGAACTGGTCGCAGATGTGGCTCAGTCTGCGCACGAACAGCGGATCCGAGCAGAAGACGGTGACATCGTCCATGTACAGGGAAGCTTTGCCTCCACTGCCTGGGATCGTCACTCATCTTATACCCGGACCTTCCTGATGGACCCAGCAAACGGTTCTATGCAACACACGAGAAGAACAGGCGAGAGAGGACAGCCCTGCCTGACTCCAGATTTAATGGGAAAGCTATCGATTCCCACCCATTGATTGAGACTGCACTACTAATGTTAGTGTAGAGCAGTTGGATCCAATTGTGAATTCCCTCACCAAACCCCATTTTGGACAGCACATCCACCATGTAGGTGTGTGATATTCTGTCAAAGGCCTTCTCCTGATCCAAACTGATGAGGCAGCTATCCACACCCCTGTCCTGTACATAAGCAATCGTATCCCTGAGCAGCGTGAGGCTGTCAGAGATCTTCCTGCCCGGCACAGTGCAGGTCTGGTCAGGGTGGATCACATTATAGGTTCATAAAGATAAAGGTCAGCAGAATTGCACAGTTACGAAAACTGATTACAGAACTTCACTTTAACATTCCAGACCCAAAGATGGTTATATATTTACAACACAACAAGTTTAAAAGGTCAATGCTAATTCTGTTAAATTGTTTAGAATCACAGAATCTCACAGTGCAGAAGAGGCCCTTCGGCCCATCGAGTCTGCACCGACATGTGAGAAATACCTGATCTACCTATCTAATCCCATTTACTAGCACATAGCCCATAGCCTTGAATGTTATGTCGTGCCAAGTGCTCATCCAGGTACTTTTTTAAAGGATAAAAGCAAAAAACTGCGGATGCTGGAAATCCGAAACAAAAACAAAAATACCTGGAAACTTATCCCAATGCGGTTTCCTCTACATTGGAGAGACCAAACGCAGACTGGGTGACCGCTTTGCGGAACACCTTCGGTCTGTCTGCAAGCATGACCCAGACCTCCCTGTCGCTTGCCATTTCAACACTCCATCCTGCTCCCATGCCCACATGTCCATCCTTGGCCTGCTGCATTGTTCCAGTGAAGCTCAACGCAAACTGGAGGAACAGCACCTCATCTTCCGACTAGGCACTTTACAGCCTTCCGGACTGAACATTGAGTTCAGCAGCTTCAGGCCATGAACTCTCTCCTCCATCCCTACCCCCTTTCCCATCCCTCTTTTTCCAATAATTAATATAGATTTTTCTTTTCCCACCTATTTCCTTTATTTTTAAGTGTATTTCCATCCATTGTTTTATCTCTATCTTTTAGCCTATTTCGATCCCTTCCCCCCACCCCATCCCCTTTAGGGTGATCTGTACCTTGCTCATTCTGCTTTCTACCCTTAATGTCACCATTAGCACATTTCTTAGCTAATATCACCACCATTAACACCCCTTTGTCCTTTTGTCTGACATCTTTTGGTTATCTTCACCTATCAGTGGCCCTCTGTCGCACTCTATTGTCCTACCCCTGTTTGAACCAGCGTACATTTCACCTCTTTTCTATTTTTCCTTAGTTCTGTTGAAGAGTCAGACGGACTAAACGTTAACTGTGTTCGTCTCCGCAGTTGCTGCCAGACCTGCTGAGTTTTTCCAGGTATTTTAGATTTTATTACTTTTTAAAGGATGTGAGGCAACCCGCCTCCACCACCCTCCCAGGCAGTGCATTCCAGACCGTCACCACCCTCTGGGTAAAAAAGTTTTTCCTCACATCCCCCCTAAACTTCCTCTCCCTCACCTTGTACTTGTGCCCCCTTGTGACTGACCCTTCAAATAAGGGGAACAGCTGCTCCCTATCCACCCTGTCCATGCCCCTCATGATCTTCTACACCTCGATCAGGTCGCCCTTCAGTCTTCTCTGCTACAACGAAAACAACCCAAGTCTATCCAACCTCTCTTCATAACTTAAATGTTTCATCGCAGGCAACATCCTGGTGAATCTCCTCTGCAC